>NC_135229.1:14392283-14719783 GCF_052324685.1 Brachyhypopomus gauderio
TTTTATTGTGAAAATCATGTCCACAGTACTCCTGAAACTATACTGTAAATCACAGTACTCCTGAAACTACACTGTAAATATTGGCACCCTCCATTGTTGAGGGACCCTCTCCTGATCCCAGAATTGCAGGATGTATTTATATTTCATTCTGGTGCACAAGTTACTGCCTTGTTTTTTAGAAGCTCTGCTTGGACGCCATCACTACTCTTGAACACAGGCATGTCTTGAAAGTTTGGTGTGTGGTCAAGCACTTTAATGGATGACTGATCGGGCAGAGTCCTTTCAGGATGGAGCAATCAGTTGAGAATGTTGGTTGAGAAGGCTTTAAAATGTTCAGGCCACCTTGCCAAGATGTGTTTTTGGTTTTTCAAGACTGTGAGTCCATCTGCTGTTTTAGGGGTGTGATGAAGCAACTCTAAGGGACAAATTGTGCATGTATCTTAGCATACAAGTGGGTTTTTGAGTTTTGTTAATTCTCCATGTATTTTGTAAATCATGTAGTGTTACTTGTACCTTCCTAAATTTTGTATTCTGTCTGTAGGAGGATGGCAAACACAGAGGAGATAGTAGACTGTGTGGTCTCTGCATGGCTTACATCAGGAAGGTGATGGGGTCTGAGATTTCATCAAACCACCTCTAGCACTACAGCTCTGTGTAGCTCCAAGGTTATGGAGGTCTATTTTGCTCTGCGGTATTATCAGAGCAAAGATTGGCCTCATGTTCTGGTGTTTTATACATAACAACAAAACAGGTTTCTTGCTCATGCTGGCTTTAACTTGGGACAGTTCAATAAAATTGTATGAGTACTGCTGATATGCTGAAGGTTGTCTAGAAACTGGTAGAAGCGGACACTCATACTGCTGTCTGTAGCCAGTGCTGGCACATATGCACTTAGCAGAGTTGCATTACTTGCCCTTGCTACAAGAATACAAAGGGTCATCAGCCTCTCACATATTCCATTTAGCATTTCAGTTTGATTACATAGGACATGTAATCTGGGGAGGGCAGCACTGACCCTGACCCTAACGCTGACCCTGACTCTGACCCTAACCCTAACCCTGACCCTGACCCTGACCCTGACCCAGTTGGGGGAGGGCAGCACTGACGTCCCATGCTGCAGGTGCACATTGCTCAGGTGAGACCAGGTTATGCACTGATGCTCTCCATCTAGTCCATCTAGTATGACTGTGATCTCACGAGTCACAGCTTTGTTTTAATGTCTACATGTGTCTTCACCAGCACTAAACCAAGCTCAGTTATGATGTTTAGCTGTTCTGAATACCCATATACTAGGATTGGGAGTCTTGGTCCTCATCAAGGTTTCTTCCTAATCCCCACCATCATAGGGAGTTTTTCCTTGCCACTGTCGCCTTTGGCTTGCTCATTAGGGATCTGGACCCATATGATTGTAAAGCTGCTTTGTGACAACATGTGTTCTGAAAAGTGCTTTATAAATAAATTAGACTTTGACTTTGAGATTAGGCAGGAATGTATAATTGCCAGCCTCACATCATACTCATGGTTTCCAGCAGGGACTAGATCTTGCAGAAGTATGCAGTGGTGGAGCCAAAGGGGGGGCAGGGGGGGCAGTTGCCACCCCCAACAGAGCCCTTGCCTCCCCTAGTGCCACCCCACTGGAAATGGTCATTTTAAGAGAAAATATGTGTTTCCTTTGGTTCATCATTTGTATATGGACCCCTCTGATAAAGCCTTGCTCACCCTTTGTCCACCCCTTGAAAAAACTTCTAGCTTCGCCACTGGAAGTAGGTACAGTACATCCTCCACCCGCCTCCTTCAGAGGACCTTCACCAAGGAGAAAAGAACAGCGATGTCCACATTGTTGTGTCTCAGGTTCTCGGTTTGGTTCTTTGGTGTGCTGTTCTCATCACTATCCAGAAAAGTCCTGACATTCCATGATGCCAGTTAAAAAAGGGTAACTGGACAATTTTCTTACTTTGCAGGATGAAATGGTATACGCAGTAAGCTACCCAAGGGAGAGTGAGCGAGTGGCTATGGGGGTAGACTTCCCCCCAACGTTACGGTGAGGTCTTTGGTCCCTAGATAATGCCGCTGAGTTACAGACGGTCTGCTAAAAGCAGCTGTCACTCAAGCCCAGCTGCTGGAGACCATCTACCTCATGCTGCTTTTCTAACTAGGAACTCCAAGGTCATTCATCCCTCCTCCTGTTGCCAGAGACCCATCACTGCCACACATAAGGCCATAATCCCAGAGACCCATCACTGCCACACATAAGGCCATAATCCCAGAGACCCATCACTGCCACACATAAAGCCATAATCCCAGAGACCCATCACTGCCACACATAAGGCCATAATCCCAGAGACCCATCACTGCCACACATAAGGCCATAATCCCAGAGACCCATCACTGCCACACATAAGGCCATAATCCCAGAGACCCATCACTGCCACACATAAGGCCATAATCCCAGAGACCCATCACTGCCGTACATAAGGCCATAATCCCAGACCCATCACTGCCATACATAAGGCCATAATCCCAGAGACCCATCACTGCCGTACATAAGGCCATAATCCCAGACCCATCACTGCCATACATAAAGCCATGATCCCAGAGACCCATCACTGCCACACATAAGGCCATAATCTGCAGTCAGAGGTGGAGACCTACACAAGGAAGGAAACTTTTTGAGTGCTACATTTTTTTTTACACTTTATCACTTACTAATAATTTAATTTCCCTTCTGACAGTCTTTCTTTTCTTTTCTCTGATACATGCTTCTGAAATCTTCCCTTCAGTTCTGCACTCGTTCTGCTCAGGAGATTTTGGTATTTGTTGAGCAGCACCCATCCTGACAGTCTGGACATTTTAAGAAAGTGTTTCAATTGACTTAAATTGAAAACTGTACAAATAAACTGGAACACATACTTTTGGTCCTCAACGCCCTTCTGAATGGGCGTGTCCTCAACACCCTTCTGAATGGGCGTGTCCTCAACGCCCTTCTGAATGGGCGTGTCCTCAACACCCTTCTGAATGGGCGTGTCCTCAACACCCTTCTGAATGGGCGTGTCCTCAACACCCTTCTGAATGGGCGTGTCCTCGATGCTGCTGAAACGCTGTTGTTGATGGTGTCATGTTTGTCTGGTAGGGAAGCAGCACACAGTCAAAATCACACAATGTTTGACAACCTTTGCCATCTAAACTTTGTTAGGATACTTAACTTTGTTAGGAACTTAACTTTGTTAGGATACTTAACTTTGTTAGGATACTTAACTTTGTTAGGATACTTAACTGTTAGGATACTTAACTTTGTTAGGATACTTAACTTTGTTAGGATACTTAACTTTGTTAGGATACTTAACCCCATGATTCCTGGGAAAGGCCTGCATTAAGGATTTCAGTCCAAGGATGACAAATTTGGTCTCCAGCAAACAAACATTAATATAAATGAATCATTACATTAAGCACATGTGGCATGAATGTACTTCCTAGTATTTATCTTATCACAAGTGGGCCTAGTCTGTTTGTTCTTACGTATTTAACTAGCAGTGACACTGGACTTGCTGCAGACCTGCCCATTTCCTGGTTGACTGTGGGGAGACTGTGATCCCAGCAGTGTTTAACATGCCTAGCTGGTCAGGAGCCAGTGTGATGTCTGCAGTGTTGAACATTACATGGTAGAGAGAGTACACTGTTTGCACTTCAACAAAAACTTTGTGCTACTTGGGAGAAATACAAATGAAGGCATATATAATAATCTTTATTTATAATAATAATATTTATTTGTATAGCACCTTTCATACATACATGCAACTCAAAGTGCTTTACAGAATAAATAAAAAGAAACATTAAAGGAAGCAAAAATAAGAAGACAAAAAAGAAATTTAAGATAAAAAGTAACCTCAGGTGTGTTGAAGGAACTCTGTTATAAGTCAAGAGAACTCTGTTTTTCATGCATACATCTTATGCAACCAAAACTCTATGACCCAGTGGGTAGGAGGTTTGGAGAGTGGAGCAGAGGGCTGTCCTGCCTGTGATATTAGCATGATGTCAGTCCGCTCATATAACGGATGTTTTCTTAAGGAGCAGCATGGCCTTTACAAAGTGACAGATATGCTTCATTGTAGTAGGTGTGTGTGTGACTAGCACACCACTGTGTCATCATAAGCCCCCCAAACAGATGTTGTCATGTTTTCGTTACGCAAAGAATATTGTTAATATGTCTCCCTATATATACATGTACATACAGGCTAAGAAAAATATGGTCTGTGTGTGTGTCAGGGTAACCACCAATTGTATGATTATTTTTTCTTACAAAAAATAAAAAACAAAACAACAACTGAGTGTGAGAGGTACAATTGGGAGTGTAAACAAATGTTGCTTGTTGCTCAAGTAAACATTTGTGACTAATTTAGTACTACTTTAGTACTCCAGTCAGTCTGAGTGGTTTACTCCATAAGTATCCAGCTGTCCAAATGTTCAAATGGCCTTTGTATGTTAGTTTAGTGTGTGTGTGTGTGTGTGTGTGTGTGTGTGTGTGAGAGAGAGTGTGTGTGTGTGTGTGTGTAGGCAGCCCTAAGGAAACTAAAATGTACATTATAAAAGCACATTTTAAATGCATCAACAGTAGAAAAGGGAAAACCCAGATCTGTCACCCCCAAACTGAAGACAGAAGTGTAATGATGAAGGATGATTCTTGTCATCCTACTGTGAGAGTGCAAAATGGACACCAGAGAAATTAGCTTTGTTTCACCTTTCACCTCACTCCCCCTATGTGGTTCTGTGCTTACACGGAAGTCCTGGTCCTGTAGGCAGCGTTGATGTTCCTTCAGATGGGGGAATGTATCCAGTGTGTGCCCCTTTCTGATCATGCCTGAAAAACCCCATTTGTGCATTAATGAATAATCATTCCCAATGAATGTTTTCATGCCTATTTCAGTTTCTAAACACATATAGTTTATCACTTTCAACATTTTAGCTTTACTTTACTACAGTAACTATATTGATGATGCAATTCATGTGGAGATTGGGAAGAATTCCATGCAGGTGAAGATCCCAGTTCTAGGAAGTCCACCAGCAGTTCAACCCGGTGGTTCATTATTCCAGCCGCTGTGAGTCCGTGCTGAGCCTGCACAGACTACGCTGCAAAACTGGAGGGCGTGTGCTGGAAGAACAGAACTAAGACAGGATGATTCATGGTCCTTCGCCATTTTAAGGGGGAAAAGGTCGTGAGTCGGGAGGGTCACTCTGAAGCGTGCTGGAAGACCGCTGGCATGTTCTCCTTAGCCATCTAGGTCACAGGTCAACAGCACATCATGCCAGCGTCTGATGCTGACAGTATCTTCCACTAGCAGTCTGGAGTTGCCTGTGTCTGTCTTCGCTCAGGGGGATTCTGATAATAACATAAGGATCTGTGTCAGGGGTATTGAACTTTTGAAGTTCCTGCTTTGTGACCCAAATGAAATATGTCTGGCTGAGCTTTTCAGATTATGCCTCAGTTATATCTTATACCTTTCTGTGCTCTATAGCACAGATGTCAAACCCCACCCTAAAGATTCACAGTGCTCCTCAAACACACCCAATTCAGCTGCTGGGTGGTATCAGGTCTGTTGGAGCTGTCAGAGAAAGGTAAACATCAAATTGTACAGGTCCGTGACTCCATGATTGGCTGGGCAGTAAACATTAAACTACGTAGTACTGCAACTTCATGTTTGGAGTCTGACACCTATACTACAGCATCTACACCAGCCTACTCCATCACTTCTACCCAACCCCCATCACAAGAAAGGGTCGGTGAAGAGGAGTGGTGCGGGATGAGAGGGGTCAAAGGTGAGAAGAGAGAAGCCCACAGCGGCGTCATGGTGTCAAGCTTCCTGTTAAACAAATGTGGATCTGTTCTCTCTCCCTCGTGCTGTTCGTTTGTTGATCCCATCAGCTCACAGATCGGTGATGTCTAACTGCACACAATGCTGCAGACGCTTCATGTACATACAGGATTTTATATTTCACAGCATGACTCCCCACTGATTTCCATATTGTCTGTTAACAGAGTTGAAGGTTCTGTTAACACAGAGTTGTATACTGAAGCAAAAAAAGTATCTAAATTGTTCTAAAAGGTGGTGTTAATTAATGCTTTCTAAAACCTTTGGTCAATTGTACTGGCGTGGTCTGGTAGACCACATGCTTTGCTTAAAGTATGACAGTGGGACAGAGAAATAGATGAGTCCTAGAAAGAGATGGCTCAGAGAAACTTAAGGGCTTGTTCTGTCTGCCACAGAGAATGCCTGCAGCGTAGCAAGTTCCCATATTGTGCAATTTTTCTGTATTTCTGCTGTATTGTTTTGGTTTTGTTTTCACCATTATTATTTTGGATCGTTTCCCGATTTGCAACTCAAGGCACAGGCAGTTTATCCACAGACTGAGATCAGTTTGGTACAAGAGGATCGATCAGATAATATAGTTGTCTTTTCATTTTTTGTTCATTCTCTGCCTCCTGCTCTCCCCCCAGCAGGACCCCTCCTGCTCTAAGATGAGTGTATGATGAGAGCTGCTCTTTTGACACCTCACAAACACTGCAAACACTGCCTTATTTACCTGATTTGAGGTCCCAAAATGTGCTCGCATTCCCGAGTATATAATCTGCTTTTTAACAATTCCACAACTCTACAGCTCCCCGTATTCTCTTCACCTGTGCTCTGTTAAATCTTGTCACATCTCCCATTAGAGTGTCCCACAAACATTGCCTGGTCTCTCCTATTGGGTGGTTTCTGGGTCAGAGAGGAGAGTGTCTCTGTCAGCAGGTTTTGTCATTCGCGGGTTTGTCTGAATGATCTTCTGTTCTGCCCCTTCTTGGCTGGTATTCACAGGATGAATGGGTTTGTCATCTGCAGACCAGGAACTGTTGTGACTGCCTCAACAACCTCAAGGCCAGCTGAACAGCGTGCTACGAGGAAGATAAACTCACCCGCCGGACTACTGTAGCAGATATGACGATACCATGTTAATGTTCAAGGCCTTAAAATGCACAGAAACCATGGCATGGTGACACCTGATGGTAATGTCCCTACAGTCCTCATTCATTACATATGTGAGTGTTTTCTCTGCTCTACACCTGACTCATTTTATTGAGTAATTAAGAGGCCCTGCATAGATTCAATGGTCAGACAGGAGAAACACTTGAATGCACAGCGCTGGAGGCGGAAGGGGGGTGAGGGGGGGTGAGGGGGGGTGAGGGGGGTGAAGAGGGGCATTGAGGCATGGGATCGGCTCCGGAATGGCTTGTGTTGGTGGAGCCCTGGCCTGGAGCCTAGCAGGGCTGGGAACCTAACTGTCTGAGACTGACATAGGATGAGACCACCCAAAGCCACGCTGGACAGGAGGTTGGGGGTGGGGGAGGTCTGTGTGTGGGCAGGGGTGGGGGATCCCTGCACATGCTCTTTGTGGTGATTACACAGACTTTGATTAATACAGCTAAACGCAGCAACTTTACCTTGGCATTAAAGTGATGTGGGGCATGGATATGAGTTTGATTCCTCAGGGGGTGAATGTTTACATTTAAAACTGGCCTCGCATCCTTTATGAAATTCCCACTTGAGAACTGAAGCCCGTTGACTTTCTAACCCCATAACATTAAGAATGGACTAGATGTTGAAGTCTCTGTAGAGCAACACAATACATCACCCACCCAGTTACAGGCTCATGTGACAATTATGTCACGATATTAAAAACATAAACCACTCATCTCATTAAGAGGAACTGATTTCAGACCTCCTGCCTCGTGTAATTATGTCCTGATGCCAACCCCAGGCCGCCATTCAGTCGTGTCCTGACTGTTTTGTCTAATGCACTGTTGTTTTGTCTTTTGTTTGTACTTGTGAGATTGTCTATATCAGGTCTTTAGATATTGTGATCAGTCTAGAAGGTTTTGCAACAGCTTAATTGTTCTGTTTTTTATATGGAAATCAGAGAATCAGAGAAAAGCATTAAAAAGCACTTCTGAACGTGAGAATCTCTCCATGTATGTGCAGTATATTTTCCATTCAGACAGCAGAATGCTTACGTGAGGTTCAAGCCGTTTCCATCAGCAACAGGAGAGATGAGAAACGTTAATGCTCTCACATTTGGAAGCTCTGCGCATTGTGTCATAAGGAAAACGCCACATCACCTTAGCCAGCTGGCTTTGTGAAAAACATCTGAAAATATATCTGAGCATTTGAGCTGTTCTAATCCTGTTAGTAAAACATGAATATGAATGTGAATAAAACAAATTACCTCTCCATTGTAGTTTCTCCAACCTTATAAGCTAAATGTACAAATGTATAGGTACATAGAATACAAAAAATTAAGCTGTTAATTAGTTATATAGTATATTAGCTATACATTATTATTAGCCTACTGTTTGACATATATCAGATATTACTTGTATTTCAAAACAGTATTGTCATTTGTACAAAAAAATAGCTGTTTGTGAATGAACCAGAATGCAACAATGAAAAAATGAGAAATTGTGAATCGTACTTCTTCAGATCCCTCAGAGCCATTACTGCTACTGTCAAAGTCATGATCCATACTAATCTGCACCATACTAATGATTGAGTAGTGTGTCCCAGTTCCACACTTCACACTATAAGGTATATATTTGATACACATCTTAATAGTACGGGTTTGGTAGGTTAATATACAAAATATTAACATGCTACTCTATTTCATAATAACAGGAAATGGTGAAGCGTTGCTATGCTGTTGCTATGCTGTTGCTATGCTGTTTTGCTATGCTAACATACATCTTTGGAAGCTACAACTTGGTAGGAGTTTATTCCTTAAATAACAAATTTAAATTAATGATACCTATGTGAACTGAACCTTTATTGGGCTGTCTCATTGAATATATCACATTTACACTGATAATAAACTAAGGGCGTACTCACACTAGGCGCGGTTTGCTGGTTCCGTACTGGGGCCCGGTTATCCCCCCTCCCCACTCCCCCTCTGGCCTGCACTCACACTGGCTTCATCAACCCGGCCCGAGCACGCTTACGTCATCACAACATGACTTTATTTGGAAAAAAAGTGCGCTCGCACAAAACTATGGAGTTCACGATTCTCTTTTTATTGTATTTTTGGAGTCGTTTTGGGAGTGCAGAAACACGGTGCAAGCACAGATTTATCGATAATTTAACACAATGATTGTCTGCTAATCGCTTTGCCGCTATGACTGTTTAACATGAGCGTCGCATCACTGACGTCATGTTTGAGTTCCAGCGAAATGAACCAATCACACGAGGCACCAAGCGGGCCCGGGCACGGATAGTGCTCACACTAGAAGCGAACCCGAGTCCACATGAATCGTTGGAGCGTTCACACTAGCCAAACGAACTGTGCTTCGGCAGGGAACCGTGCCGGGGGCCCGGATCACAGAGCCTAGTGTGAGTACGCCCTTAAATTAATAAAGCCTCATTTTCTATCTTGTTTACAAATACACATAAATTAAGTTTAGGTGATCTCAGTCGGCTGGCTATTTAGCTAACTAGCTTACTTATACAGATTCCTTACTAAAATCTAACATTTGTATGCAAATGTTCAACGGCAACCGTTGAACAGCATGAGTATTCTGCCATTTTTACTCTAGATCAGGTATCACCAAATGGCGGACCGCGGTCCGGATCCGGACCCGAACGCCGTCCTGTCCGGACCCAATCACATTCCTGATTAACTGGATACGGACCCAAATGCCAAAAAAATTTTAACGGGAGACTATATTTTAAAACGGAGAATTTATTTTCAGACGAGTGTTACGTTCACCACCCATTTGAGTGTTACGTTGCCCCCCCCCCCTTTCAACTTTCGTTCGCCACCCCCGCCCCCCCCGCTCAACAACTTTCGTTCGCCACCGCGAACCCGGACCTAAGGTCTGAGCTATCTGCCAAAAATGGACCGCGGAAAGATTTAATTGATTACCCCTGCTCTAGATGTAAGAGTACTTTTCCATTTTGCATGGCATTATGGGACAATTGTGTCCCATCAAACCATACTAAAATCAAACCATACTAAAAACTTACCAGTTCTAATATGCATCTTCAATTATTACATATACTCAAGCTTGACACTTAATTATACTGCATACTATATGCTCAAAAACAAGTATTAGTATTAGTATTAGTATTAGTAAATAGTATGCAATTGGGACACCGTGCTAATTTCATGGTCTGTATGAGATAGACTCATATGCATATGAGCAGTTAAACTAGTTAACTGAAGCTTCATTTAGTTTTCATTCTGATACATGTGGTTGAGGCCCAGGGTCCTCTATCTCTCTGCCTCTGGGTTTGAGACCCATTTCACATGGACCATTAGTAAAGTCCAAGGTGATAGGACGTTTTAATTGAAGGATAAGAGAAAAATAATTATATTGTCTTTCTATTAGCCATTCCTACACTCACACCTAAGTTATTTGTGATCTGTAAAGTCCACAGTGAGAAGACCTTTCTATTATTCTGTCATGTTATTTAGCTCTCCTTTCCTCTAAAAATGCATCTTCTTCTGTCAGGCAGAAACATGTTGGCGCATTTCTATTTCAGTGGACTGCCATAACTTGCTGCTGCGGGAAAGTTATACTTGGATTAATTACACAAGGAACATTGTTTTGTTTCATTTCAAATATGGCTCGATCGAGGTTATAGAGGGAGTCATGGCCTGGTGGTAGGGAACTGGGCTTGTGACCGGAGGGTCATGGGTTCGATTCCCAGACCTGAGGCCATGACTAAGGTGCCCTTGAGCAAGGCACCTAACCCCAACTGCTCCCCGGGCGCTGGGCTAGGGCTGCCCACCACTCTGGGCACGTGTGATCCACAGCCCCCTAGTAATCACTGGTGTGTGTGTGTTCTAACTGCACAGATGAGTAAATGCAGAGGACAAATTTCAATTGGGGTGAAAAATCACAATTGACAAAATATGGCACATTTACATTTTTTACATTTATTTATTTAGATGGAAAAGGTATATAAACTCCTTTAAAAGAGTGTAACTGGGGTGCCTGTCAAAAGTGGGTTTGATTTAAAAATAATAAAAATAATTTTGTATTATTGTATGTGATGCAGTACTTCTGATTGAGATTGTATGGTGTGATCTGAAGCAAGACCAAAATTATACGAGTTAGTCCAGCAGTAGTCTACACAGCAGTTCAGTCTTCAGGTGGGTTTAGCAGGTCTACATCTGGGCAGCTGCTGACAGTCTGTGAGAGGCATTAAATGCTTAAAAAATACCTACAAATTAAATGCTGACTGTTGACGAGGCAGCAGGATCCGTGATGAACCTGAATAGCCCGTGATGAATGTCCCCAGACTGGTATGAGTTTAGTGTAGGAGGAGAGAATTCCCCTGTATGAAGAACTGGAAGGGAGTCCCTGACACAGCAGATGAGGGTGTTTTTCTTCAATTAAGGCTGTTGGACATTTTCTGGGAGGCCATATGTACCCAGAACCTTGTCCTTCTGCTCACGTTACTTCACAAATACAGCACTTGCACCAAGCTTTGCTCATTACTCACCTATTTTCTCTGTTCATTTCTTTTTTCTTCCTTCTTTCAGAAATTTCTAATCAGCTTCTTATTAACGTGCACAGAGTTCAAGATGGTGACTCCTGTGGAACATGTGACATGTCTTCCAGATTCCCAACTGGAATCCTTCAGGATTAAAGGGATGTAGGGGTGGGTCAGCAGCTCTAGCACTGCAGATTCATTAACCCTAACTCAAGCACTGCAGATTCATTAACCCTAACTCTAGCACTGCAGATTCTTTAACCCTAACTCTAGCACTGCAGACACTAACCCTTATCAGTGCACATGGATCTGCAGTCATTTATCCATCTACCCATGTGCTCTTCACTCTAAGGGCTCATCAGTGTTCACTTGAGTGAATTATATGTTATGCTTCATCACATGACAGCATGAAGACAAAACATATCTTCACATATACTACTGCCAAGGTGACAGATAAAGTGAAAGAATACTACTAGAGAATATGATTGCGTTTATCTCCTGTCTCGGGACCCAGCCTTGACATCAGTGTTTTAGTTCTCATCTGGAACTTTGCTGTAATCTCATGTTACCGATGCCAACATGAGCTGTGTAGCATCAAACACTCTGCACACTTCAGCCGTCAAACATCAGACAGCATGACTGCACACACCAGCACGGGGCCTCAGCAACACGGGGCCACATGGGGGCACACGGGGCCACACGGGGCCTCAGCCAGGGGAGCTGAATGTGAGGACACTGCTGTGTGGAAGCTCTGCCACGGGTCTTTCCCAGTGGAGATGAGGTCTCATCTCAGGGATCTTGGACATTCACCACGTTTTGCAGGGATAGAAGGGAGAACATATGGTAAGAGAAAGGGAGTTGAGGAGTGGTGAATCATGGCAAAACGTTGTGAGGAACATCAAAAACACAGCTGGAATTACACCTGCCATTTGAATGTTGTGAAACAAATATTGTATGAGAATATTATGGCAAGAGTTTAGCTCTATATCTCGTAAAACATATTTTACATGAACTAAGACCAGCATTCTCTAATGTGTACTTATATTGAAGCTATTTAATTATTTTTCACATAGCTGGTTCGTAAAAAAAACAATAATAATCACGTAAAATAAAAAAATAGGAGATCATTCTCAGGGTGAAGAAGACACACTGTTATTTTGAGTAAGTCTTTGGAACACAGATTAGAGCTCCTGATTAGTTAGGCAGTACGTGTCCTGGTGCATAGGGCAGGATTACAGTGTGCATATAAACACTAGAAAGGCAAATGAAATACTTTTGCCATAAATTATTAAATGTCTGATCTTGGACAGACACTAAAGGGCCAGTGTGAAGGATGCCACTGACTTACCTCACTGGTAACCCATGTACACTCTCAGATGAAATTATTATTTGCTGAATTATTATTATTATTATTATTATTATTATTATTATTATTATTATTATTATTATTATTATTAATTCTATGGAAGTGAAGTATTTAATTCTCATAGACATTCATGAACAGTGCATACTGAACAGTGGCTGTGGTTTGGGTTATATTTTGGGCCTTGGCCATGTCTGCTTAAACGGTCTAGTTGATTGTTGGGTTCTTTGGCTCTTGACCTGGACTGTTTTTAACTCCGTTTTGGATCTTTGGTGGTGCTCGGATTAAAACACTGAATTTTGCATGCTTGCAACTCTGCTTCCTACACATAGATTTGTATGACATCAGCCAATCACATAGCAGCAACTCAATGTATTTAAGCATGTAGATATGGACTGGATGGGTTGGACTGAGTATTTCAGAAACTGGTCCGAAAAATAGAAAATATCTAGTGAGTGGCAGTTCTGTGGGTGCAAAAGCCTTGTTGATGTCAGAGGTCAGAGGAGAATGGCCAGATTGGTTAGAGCTGATTGAACGACAACAGTAACTCAAATAACCAGTCGTTACAACCGAGGCATGCAGAAGAGCATCTCTGAACACACAACATGTCGAAACCTGAGGTGAATGGGCTACAGTAGCAAAGACCAAACACAACAGAACAACAGAAGATTGGAAAGATGTTGCCTGGTCTGATGAGTCTTGATTCATGCTGTGACATTCGGATGATAAGGTCAGAATTTGGCATCAACAACATGAAAGCATGGATCCATCCTGCCTTGTATCAATGGTTCAGGCTGGTGGTGGTGGTACAATGGTGTGGGGGATATTTTCCTGGCACACTTTGGGCCCATTAGTACCAATTGAGCATCATGTCAATGCCACAGCCTACCTGAGTATTGTTGCTGACCATGTCCATCCCTTTATGACCACAGTGTACCCATCTTCTGATGGCTAATTCCAGCAGGATAATGCACCATGTCATAAAGCACAAATCATCTCAGATTGTTGTTGACGGGGAGGGAGGAGGGGGCGTAAATAGTTACCGGGGCGGTGTATATATACAACCGTCAGTGCAGATGGACGATAGCCTGTCATTCATCCACTACTTTTTAATGTCATGCGATCTACCCACATTCCTTTGCGATCGACCAACACTTTGCGATCTACGTAACGGGCACCCCTGTTCTAGAGTATCTACAGTACCTACACTTCCATGGCCATGCCACGTGTGAATGTAAGGCTATGAAACGCACGTGTGAATGTAAGGCTATGAAACGCACGTGTGAATGTAAGGCTATGTAGGGCTTCCTGACACTGAGCTAACTGCTCAGCCAAACACATGAATAGTTTCCCTCATTGAGGTTAGAATATTCATCCCCAGCAAGTTATAGTCATGGACTTGTTTAATGTAGAAACATGCAGTATGAGTGTGAGTCCTAAATGGCACCGTTGCAGTGATGCATCTGTCCGCTGTGTGTGTGGTTGCAGATGCACTGACAGCCTGGTCAATGACTAAGGGAAGGAGACTGAAGACACTCACATTCATGGAAACACTGAATCAGCCCGGTGGAGACAAGAATGATGATGCGTTTGACAGCACACAATTCCAAAAATGGTCACATAGTTTATGTGTAAAGAATATTGATTTATCAGGTAGATATATCAAGTAAATGAAACACACACACACACACACATGCGTGCACACACACACACACACATACATATATATATATATATATATATATATATATATATACACACACACAAACACACATGCATGCACGCACGCACACATGCACACACGTTCCAGCTGCTTCCTTCTTGGAGCTTAACTTCTCCAGTTCATGATGGAACTTTATCAGAACATCGACTTCTATCCACTAGAGGAGTTCAGGCCTCTTTTGGGATAATCTGAAGTAATGCTCTTCAGTTCTGGGAGTTTTATCTGCTACTATGGCCTTACTAGCTGAACTTTCTGTTTAACAGACACAGTGGGCCTGCTGCGTTTACATGTAACAGACATTATAGGCAACTGTACAGTACGGAGTTGAGTATGTTTCCTTAATTAACTGAATAATGTTTCTGTGACTGACCTCTGCAGCCCAACCACCATAGAGTTCCAAAAAATACCATGTTGTTCTTAATACACACTGTAGAGATGTATGAACACATGCCCTCTATGGGCAGTGCAGGGTAAACATTACCTACCTAATGTTCAGGGCTGCATAATAACAAGCAAATAAAAAAGAAATAAATAATAAAAGCAATAATATTTTTGTTACTCATTTAATTTTCATTTCATTTATTTGTTAATGTCACTATGCACTCTTATTTTGCTGTGCACTCTTATTTTGCTGTGAATTTTTAGTTCTGTCTCGTGGGTTTATCCTTTATTCCCGCATACTCTTTGAATATTTTGTAAAGTCACACTGGGTTTCTACAATTTTTAATACAATTTTAATAAAACATCTGTTTCGCATCATAAATATCAAGTACATAACAAAAACTATAAACCAATCAGACGTTAATTGTAAGGGTGTGCAAGGGGCGTTAATTGTAAGGGTGTGTAAGGGGTGTTAATTGTAAGAGGGTGTATGGGTGTTAATTGTAAGGGTGTATGGGGCGTTGTAAGTTTGACAACGAACGTAAATTGTCGACCGGGGGGTGGCGAGCGTAAATTGTTACACTGGCGGTATAAAATGTTACCGGATCGAGGCAAACAGTTGCCGGAACGTGCGCTTCAAAATTAAAGAGTTCCCGGATCCTGTTCCGGCAGGATCTGGCTCAAATTAAGCCCTGATTGTAAGGGTGTGTAAGGGGCGTTAATTGTAAGGGTGTGTAGGGGGCGTTCATTGTAAGGGTGTATGGGCGTTGAGGCTGGTTCACTGTGTGCATGCTGGAAGTGGACAGGCAGGTTTGGAGGTTGTCAGGGTCAAGACTGGATCAGCTGTGCCTCCCTGACACCTTTGGTCTGTCATTATTTCAGATTAATGTGTTTATTATGTAGAATAAATCAGGATTAGGTGAAAGATACTCCCACTCCTAACATAGGCGTCTGGATTCCATTGTGTGGTCCTATCAGTACTGTGTGGAAATCATGCCTGTACCAGAGCACTCTGAGCCTCAGACAGGCCTCTGTGTAAAGCTACGTAGCTAACTTGGCCTGCTCCTCACCTATGTTTCTGAGGACACAGTGGAAAAGAACATACATGTCTTATTTCTGTCTCTTGCCTTATGAACTATTAGACATCACAACCTGCTTCCCAACCAACTTTCATGTATTCTAATGGAAAAACACAGTTTGCATGTCTGTTTCTGAAAAATATCAAGCCTATTCACAGATGTAATTAAATAGATATTTCACACTTGTTGTACAACAGCGGGGGCTAATTTCTGCAGTGGAGCACAGATCCTACATTACCCACCACATGAGGGGCAGACAGACAAGCAAGAACTAAAAGAAAAGGCAAGTTGAAGTGTTCAGAAACCATAGAAACAGAGTAAAGTGCCCACGGTGGGAGGGGCAGCAACCCATCCTGGTGGCAAAGATTTGGGAAGTATTTTTTTTAGTGGGGTACCAAAGATGAAGTAAGTGTGTGTGTGTGTGTGTGTGTGTGTGTGTGTGTGTGTGTGTGTGTGTGTGAAGCTACCTCTAAATCTCTAATGGGGCGCCGGACAGGCTCCTCATGAAATAGCCTGACTGAAATAGATGTTCTCCACAGCGTGGATTCATGGGAACCGTAGCTGGCCGTGCCCTCCTGCACCCTCCCCAGGGCACCAAACATCATCTCAGATTCTCATCCGCCCTCCACTTCCTGTCATTGGGGAGTGGTAAAGAAAGGTGCTCCTAACTACAGTTTCAGATATAATAATGCTTAATAATGCCGACATAATAATTCAGACATAATAATGTTTGTCAGTTGTAGTCTGTAGGTGTACGTCTAACAACTCGGTATTGTTACAGCTGATACTTGTCCAAACATCAAGCTTTTAAATCTGCATGCTGTTTTCTCTCTCCAAGAATATAATGTGTCACATCGAAGTTGCTGCATACATGAGCTAATAAAGTTATCAATGCTTATAAAAACTCTCGAATGTGACGTTTGCTTAAAATTTACTATTTAATTTGCTTAATTAGATCTTAAATACGCAATTATTATAAATGTCATATTTTTGCATCTAACACTAATTTTGTTCGCCTTTCTGTGAAACACAAAACAGAGGACCGGCCTCTCGCCACCCCCCCCCCCCCCCCCCCCCCCCCCCCTTTTTGCGAATGTGAGAGTGCATGATTGAACAGTAGCATTATCTTTGGTGTCCAGAAAATTTTATATTTTGTTTCTTAGCATAAATAGATCAGCTCAAAACCAAACAATCCAAGCAGGACATGCTTAAAATTATTTGTGTGCTATACTTGAACTCTTTATTTCATTTGACATTGTTTTGCTATCATCATATACACATCATTATGTGAATTCTCTTGCCCTTCCTTACGCGAATAGATTTTGGTCAATAAAGGAGGCGTTACTCCACACGAATCTAATAATAATAATACTAAATTTTATTATTATTATTATTATTATTATTATTATTATTATTATTATGAAATTGAAAGCCCGAAGATCATGGAGTAATATTGTGCGTGGGCAGTAGTCTGGTGGGCGTGGTGATTCAGCCTGAACGTGATGACGTCTAGCCCGTTACGTGCTCGTGTGAAGATGAAGAACACGCACCGTGCGCGCGCTACAGCACACACGAGCGCCGACGGAAACACAGCAGCACTGCGTCCTGCGCTCCGAGACTCCGGCGATCAGAGACACAAAAGACGAGAAAAAGAGAGAAGAAGACGTGCTGGTACAGTGAAGGTGGAGATGCGGACGGAGCAGTGCGCATCACTACGGGCGGTGTTGTCTTCACGGTCGTGCCGCTAGTGCCGCTGCCTCATATACGGCATCTGCGCTTGGAGCTCAAGAAACTTTTTCTTT
The DNA here is from genome assembly GCF_052324685.1 of Brachyhypopomus gauderio. Lineage (NCBI taxonomy): Eukaryota > Metazoa > Chordata > Actinopteri > Gymnotiformes > Hypopomidae > Brachyhypopomus > Brachyhypopomus gauderio. The sequence goes on from NC_135229.1 coordinate 14,410,148, forward strand.
TTTTCCTCTAATATACCTTTGGTTTTTGTAAAAAAAATAAATAATTCATTTATCATTGACTGTTCGTTCCAGTCTGGATTGTAGGAAGTGACCGCGGGGAGTACAAAACCGTGTGGATTTCTTGTATTCATTTAAACGATTTGAAGACGCTTCTGTAGGGGAGTTTCTCGCAGGTGCCTGCGGCCGGTGCAGGATGGGGGTGATACTCTGACCCGCACACCCGCCACTCGAATGAAGGCCCGCCGCAACATTCACACCTTTACTCCCTTCCGAGGCCTTTAGAGCGACTTCTCGCCCGCCGCCAGCGCCGTCATTGGAAATACAATCATGAACTTTGTTGTGTATTCGTTGCATTTATTTTTCGCAGCGCTCCTTCACGCGTCCGCTGTAAAGGTAGGCTGTGTGGGGCAAACCAGGGGGCACAAATCACACCATATACATCAGTTATAGAAGGAGAAGATCTTTGGGTTTCATTAATAACTAAATTGTTCTTCTTGTGAGGGATCACATAGCCATAGTCGTACACAGGTTTGCAACAAAATACCTGAATTCTTCATTTATATTAGTATAATAAGGCACGTTTGATTTAGTGGGCTGCCACAAAGTCAAACTTGTCTTCAAAAGCCGTTCAAACTAAACTTTAGTGAGTGAGAGTATCACTATAGAATGACATAGATGTCATTTATTACATTTGTCTCTTTAAAAGGCCTCTGCATGAAATCACACCGACAACCAAATCAAAGGTCGTAATAGATCGCGTCTTTCATTGTGTATTACAGCTTTACAAATAAGATTTTAACGTGATAAAAATATCACGTGAAAAAAAATACTTCTGATATGACATTTTTAAAGCATTTAAGCTACTCCCGGTAAGATCACTTTAATCGAACCCTGCACTACATGACAATATTACCACAGACATGATATATTACCAGACATGAAATATTACCACAGACACGAAATATCACCACAGACGTGAAGTCTCGTAGGTTATGCCCATTTCATTCACGTGAACCGTTTCAGCAGGAGGCATCGCTCAGTTTGATCTAAAGTTCGCTAGGTTAGTACCGACCCGTTAACGTGAACGCGACTTTCGCTTTTGATTAGATGCTTTACGATAGCAAACGTGTAAGGTGTTTGTACTTAATCAGGCTATAATACGAGCAGGTTATACACCAGAACCATCTTGGTTTGCCCGCTGCTCTTCTTCTGTTACCAGCTCATTTGAATAACGTGGCGTGACATGATAGGGTGATGTTGGCATGGCAATCGGCAAGAAATCGGTATTTATTTGTAGACACATTTATGTGTATTGGTGACGTGTATTTCATTCTCATGTTTCATCAATTCGGTTATCTCACGACAGAGAAAATGCTCAAATTATTTTGACGCAAAGTATTTCTGTGACTTAGACAGCCGGCACGAATCTCACGCAATGCTCGAGCGCTGTTGCGCCAGTCACGTCTACCACCTGCAACGTGACCTGCAGTCGCGCGACTTCTGTGTGGGCGGGAAACGGACGACACATACTGACTTGCCTAAATCTATAGTTAAATACATATATAAACGCTTACTATTTAATCGCTGAATAATTTATAGTGAATAAATACATGTAGGCTTATTGTGAAATCCCATTTTGGTTAAAATGTTTTTAGATAATTCAAGATGTTTTGGGTAGTCTCGGCCTACATTAGGCTGAAATTAAAATGCGGAGAGACGCATATTAAGTATTGGTTATTAAATTGTTGCTAATTCTAGAATCAGAAATAGGACCAGCCCACCTGATTGTGACGTAACAGTCGTGTTAATGCCTGCGTCCTTGTTCCCGCAGGCGGCACACATACCTAAGGAAGGAGGGAAAAGCAAAAATGACGGTAAGTAGCGACCTAAATGCCCCTTAAGCATCCGGCATAGAAACTTTGGTATCGCGAATTACAACTTTTTTGGAACTGCATTGGTTGAGCGCTCTGCCATCTTGCGAACACATACGGAATAACATGCCTTGCTACCAGACGTCTCTGAGGCAAAATCTTTAACCAATTGAATGGTTAAACTACACTTTTTAATTTAATATTTAATTCAGTTTAGTTATAGAATGTTGGCCATAAAGGGACCTGGAGTTACCATAGAGTTATCTATTCACTTAGTGATGTTTTCTATTCTTTAATACATTTCCGAGCTCTTTCTAAACACAATTCACTGTATGCTGACAGCCTTGGCAGGAGACACGGAACAGGGCCATGTTTGTTTATTAGCTATGATACAGCTAGGTTTGTTTATTCGTTAAAGTCTCCTCAAGGTCACACGCACTGGACGGTAGTAGGCTGACCGGGGTGGGTGGTGCAAATAAAGTCAGCACAGAGCATTAGCAGACTCCCTGGTTTAAGAGCATTACCAGTCTCACTGGTTTAAGGCCTTTTGATAAACCCATTCTTTATATTTAGATTCACTTTTTGAGTTCTGAATCCTTTTGTATAGTCCTGGGAACAACCCAGATTGCTTTTGATGGTTCCCATTTATAAATTGAGTTTGGCTAATTACCTTGTAGTATTGGTGAAGTGACTTGCCCGTTAGTATCCTGGGGCTGATCCTCAAAGTGGCAGTTCCTGCTGAAACAGCAGCTACATATGTTGGGACAGTTCTCACTGAGGGGTGAGATGTTTCTGCCTCGGAGAAATACAACTGCACAGTGACGTCTGTGACCTTTTGTGGAACAATTCCAGTCTGTAATCAGTGACATAAATGCTGTTCAGCTGTTTGTTAAAATGCTAATTAACACTGGTAGAGTTGCTAATAATGAAAACCAGGTAAGGCTGATTATTAGCATGGTCTCATGTGCTTAATGCTAACTAGCTATTACAGGCCCTGTAGCTTTCATTCCTCATTAGTGACGGCGAGTTTGAGTGCCTCTTTGAGATAATGAAAGGCATCTTGCTTTGAGATAATAAATGGTACTTTGAGGTAATGAATGGCATACTGGACAGAGCTGAGAACACAGTGGCCTTCTTCTGGTGGGAAAATGACTGTTACCTGTGTGGCGAACCAGCATGACACAACACAGCCAAAAGAAGATAAGCGTCCAGAGCGTTCTTCAGCATTAGATGTGTCCCTTGTGGGACAGGCTTCTTTCGAGGTCAGGCATCAACGCTGAAGCTTGGTGCCACAGCATCAGAGGTTATTGGGGACACATTCATTAAGGTCAGAACCTCTGTCAGGGCACGGGTCCTTCTGGAATGGGGTGTGTCAGAGCTGGCGTTGGGCACAGGGCATGTGTGTGCCTGCATGTGGCCAAGAAGGGCAGTCCATCTTTGTTTTTTCCCAGTTGGGTAAACCCGAGGCCCTCATCAGTACAATAGGCTTTTGTGGAGAGCTGAGCCATATGTGTAGCATTGTTTCACTGCTAATCTGGCTTTCCTGAGTGTGAGGCTCGGAGGAATGGCACTGCCTGGGCCAATAGCACTGCAGAATTGCCACTGGTTAGGGTAGAAGAGGCAGGAGCAGACAACAGGCAGGACAGAAGTCAAGCTTACTGGAAGTAGAGCTGAGAAAGGGCTAAGGTCAAGACACATACTGGAAAGGTAAAAAGTTATCCAAGATTTCAAACTGGTTTCCAGTAGTGAACATGCTCAGTTGTTGAAAATCAGGTTGGTGGTTACTAAAAATGTAGTCTGGATGCAGGCTATTGTAAGTCGCTCCGAGTTCTCTACCTCCTCCATGTTCTTCTCACTGTGTCTCCGTATGTCTCATTGCAGTGGTTGCTTTTATGGACGTCTACACTAAGAGCATGTGCAACACTCGTGAGCTCCTGGTGGACATCCTGCAGGAGTATCCGGATGACGTGGAATACACATACATCCCGTCCTGCGTGGTACTGTCTCGCTGCGCAGGCTGCTGCAACGACGAAGCTTTGGAGTGCGTTCCCACGGAGACGCGTAACATCACTATGGAGGTGAGTAAGCATCACAGACTGACACCTCCTCCACCTTTAACGGTTCTCTGTACATGTTATTATAACGTTATACGACAAACACATCACAGAACACCATTGGAGAGCTTTTTAAGGAGCTGTAAAGAAATGCTGGGGGAGAAGTGACGTCGGGTGGACAGTGTCGGGTTTTAGGGCTGGTAATGAACTGTGGGGACCTGAACAGACCAGTTAGACCAGTTACTACCATGTAAGATGGGGTAGGTAGGTGTTAAAAAAAAAAACCAAAAACAGTAATGCTACAACAACAGGAATACATCTAGAGCCAAAGATTCAGGGAATGCAGCTATTTTCAACACTACGGTTAGATTTGGTAACATTTCGGATGTGGATGTTGGCACATGGGAACGTGAAAATACAGAGACTGGAACACGTGGAATGTGGGGAATCAGAATGGAGACATTTCTGAAGTGCAGTACGCAGTGACATCCAGACGTCTCTCTCCCTGTGGCCACGTCCTGCTTGGCCAAAGAGCGGCCTGGCTCCCTGGCATGTCAGCTATGTTGTTTACCCCCACTTGTGGCCAGATTATGCCCGTGTTTATATGCTCAGAGTCTGTCAGTACCATGAGCAAACCCGTAAGAAGTAAATAATAATGGCAAACATTCTTGTTGGTGGTCTGAGGCTGATCAATCAGACTGCTGAGGCCTGGGTGAGGTGAATGTGTCATTAACGAGATATGGAAGCTAATCGGTTTTATGGGAACACAAACAGGCAGTCTTATCGTGAAGTTCTTATCATGTTTCCCTTGTGTGACCCCATAGGTATTAAGAGTAAAACAGCGTGTATCACAACACAAGTTTCCGTTGAGTTTCACGGAGCACACGAAATGTGAATGCAGGTAAGTGGCTGTGAGGTCATTTGTGAGGTCATTTGTACTCCACTGACATTTGATGAAACTAACATACTGCATTCAAACTTTCTTTTAGACAAAAACAAGAAGTCAGAACAAAGAAAGAAAAGTAAGTGAAATTTGGCTAATATTTGTGTGTGTGTGTGTGTGTGTGTGTGTGTGTGTGTGTGTGTATGTACATGCGAGTGTATGTGAGTGTGCAGTTTATTTTAAAACTGAGGCTTGTGTCATGATTTTGTGAAAGCCTGGTTGGGGAAGAAAGCTGTTGACAGTAGCAATTGTGTTGATTGATCAGAGCAGAAATGAGAAGCAATTAGCTGGACAATGCCCTTCAGTGATTTACCTGATGCTAATAATTTTAACATCGAGATTTTCTCATTGAATTGACATTTATTACATTTTTTTTCCATAAAGCCCATATTATGTGCTTTTCTAGTCTCCGAACCGAGTAGCTCAGAAAATGGGTTGATGCTAATCAGTAGGCTAGATAGCACAAGCAGTGGGCTGGCTAATGGCACCTTTGCAGGCACTGACTTCTGTCTTGATTGGAGCAGCACGCTGCTATGGTGCCACACTACTGTGATGTCACGCTGCCGTGATGCCACACTACTGTGATGTCACGCTGCCGTGATGCCACACTGCCGTGATGCCACACTACTGTGATGTCACACTGCCGTGATGCCGTGATGCCGCGCTGCCGTGAAGTCACGTTGGGCTCATGCCATGCTGCTTTGATGTCACACTAGGGTCATGCCATGACGCCAAGCTGCAGCCGCACTACTGATACAGTTGCTTTTTCCATGGCGAATGTTTTGGCACTTTAGGATGGCAGTGAGACAGAGGTGTGTGTGTGGGGGGCAGACCACACACACACAGGCCCTTTCTCTTTCTCTCACACACACGCTGATGCACACATGGCAGCTGCCTCTTCCTGACCCTTGGCTGCTTCCCTTTTCTATTTATAGTCACAGGTGCTGTTATCCCAGTTTTATTTTTAGCTCTGGAAACTAAGGCTGAGCTGGGATTCAGGAGAGAGCCACTGGTTGCACACTCCCCTCTCACTGCTATTAGAACAGTGTGTGACTGACATGTGTATGTCAGGGAACATACCTTTTTAATTGGAGTGTGTGTGTGTGTGTGTGTGTGTGTGTGTGTGTGTGTGTGTGTGTGTGTGTGTGTGTGTGTGTGTGTGTGTGTGTGTGTGTGTGTTCAGGCTGGTGGGTTGGTGTGGCTGAGAGGAGCTAGATCAGGCTAGTTGAGAAGGCTAAATCATATCCGCTAGATCCAGACTCCTCATCCTCCACCTCCCTCATGCTGTACGGCACGTACGCGTGGCCCCTCCCACTCTCACTCCACCATTAGGCACGTACGCGTGGCCCCTCCCACTCTCACTCCACCATTCAATCTCTGATTCATGAGCGCAAGCTCAGATTCTTTCCATAAAACCGATTTTATGTGCACACAGACCTACACATTCACACACACGTACACGCATGCAGAGCTGAATCTGAGCATGGCCCCAGGAGTTGATGTTGCTTTTTTTTCCTTCGGTTCATCTTTGTTGATCTATTTGCGTCCTTGTCCTCACTTAGAAGTCCTTCTGTGCGTTATTCATCTGTTTTGCAGACATCCCCAAGAGGGCAAAGGTCAAAAGGGAGGCGGAGGCACCAGGCGCGGGGTCTCTACTGGGGTCTCCACGCCCCTGCACCCCACCTTTGTTTGCCTCATGCTTGTGAGCCTCGTGCTGAGGGAGCATGTCTGTGCTTCATAATCCTGCTCCTCTCCGCCCACAGCGTCCCGGCTCCAGCCTCCGCCTCCTTTCTCTGTCGGGTAGTCTGAGGTTCGAGCCAGGGCAGTGCCACGTGGCCGGCACCCGCTCACCCAACTGGCTGGCCAGGCTGCACATACCAGCTAGCGGGTGACGCGGTCTCCGACGTGGCCTGCGTGCGTGTGAGACAGGGCTTGGGTCACGTGACTGCAGCTGGCGGTTTTTGGTATGGAAGGACAGAGTGCACGTTCACTCACGTCAGAAGTGTGCAGGTGGAGGTGTGGAGGTGTCACTCTGCTGCATGACTCGGTGTTTGCATATGGAATACCTGCTATTAGCTAAATGAACATGTCAAAAAATTTATCTTTGATGCATAAGAAACCTGTTTCAAAACAGTGTGAGAGCCTGTGTGTGTGTGTGTGTGTGTGTGTGTGTGTGTGTGTGTGTGCCAACATGTGTGTGTGTACGCTTGTAGACCAGATCACTGTGGTTGTCTTTATGTAGCTACTAATCACCCTAGTGCATGAGTGAGCAAGAGTATTAGTGACTCACAAGAGTATTAGTGACTCACAAGAGTATTAGTGACTCACAAGGTGTGTGTGTCTGTGCGTGCACATAGATTACTCATCATACACAACATCCGTTCTCCTCCAAACACCCAGTGTGTGGTACACGACACATATACCCTCATAATGTGTACTGGGCTAATGGACAACATGATGGTGATGATAGAGATGGTGGAGGGCAGTGGTGCTGTGTGATGAAGAGCTTTGAGAAGAGCAGGATGAGTGTGTGAGATGGCAAAGAAGGACATGGGGTGGAGGCAATGGTGCATGAATCTCTCCCTCTTGCTGTTTACAACGCTTATTTACGATCTATAGCTTAGACCTTTCTCTCTCTCTCTCTCTCTCTCTCTCTCTCTCTCTCTCTCTCTCTCTCTCTCCTTCTCTCTGTCACTATTTGCTTTTCTTGCAGCCACTGTGAGCCTTGCTCAGAGAGAAGAAAGCGCTTGTATGTGCAGGACCCTTTCACCTGCAAGTGTTCCTGCAAACTCACACAGTTACAATGCAAGTCCAGACAACTTGAATTAAACGAAAGAACTTGCAGGTTTGTTTATGAACGTTTATGATAAAGCACTGTGGTCCCCAAGCTGCTCCCTCCCTATCAAAGCTGTCGTGTTGTTTTAATGTGTGTCTCTTACTTGCATGTCAGATTTTGCTTCCCTTCCGACCTCTTTGTGTCTGGTGCATGTGGGTGTGAGACCGTTTGTCTGTGTGAGAACACTCGCCTTGAACACTCGCCTTGCATGCGCATGTGGATTATGATGACATCGTTGCTTGATGTCAGAATTTTATTCAGCACACTGCTACACTGTACACACTTCAACACCACACACACATCCTGCACAGACAAGCACGCTCACAGAGAGGTTGGCCTGTTCACAATCAGAGATCACACAGAATCTTGTGTTTTATAACATCATATTCTGGCAAAAAGCAAAATGGGTGTCTGTGTGAGAGTGTGTATGTGATTGTGTGAGAGAGAGTGTGTGCATTTGCATACATGTCATTGTAGGACTTTGAGACATAAGGGTGTGTTGGAACGCTGTTACTTGTAAATGTCTCTGTATAATTAAAGCTTATCTGATACAGTAAAGCACATCAAACCTAGTCTACAGCCTGCAGTTTGAGAAATCACATTTCAGCTGATTGATTCTATAATCAGTAATGCTATACGTGTAATAGTTCATTTATCCAGTGACTTTGTGCCTCCCCCTTAATCTCATAAATGGGGCTGCTGAAGAATCAAGGGTTAACAGGGGTGATGGGGCGAGTGGTCATGTGATCTGTGGGCTGGCTGATGGGGTGAGTGGGCAGGTTATGGGGCGAGTGGTCATGTGATCTGTGGGTTGTGGGGATGAGTGGTCATGTGATCTGTGTGTCCATTCTGCTTGCTTCCGTGGTCTTACTCTTACAGTCTTGTCATGACCCTAATATGTCCGGGACGATCTCACCTAGCTGCGTCATTGGGTTGTCTGTAATCAAGTGAACCATCTTTCCTGCGGTCTGATCCAGGGGAGATCCCACCCTAGTTTATAGTGGTAACATTTCCACCAGTCTGACCCCAGCCAAAACCCTCTGACCCATGAACTTTAAACCCTAACCCTGATCTATATTTAGCTGGCTAAACTTGGCACAACAGATCAAGGGTGTGGTCTTCCCCGGGACAGAAAAGTCTGATTGACTCGTGTTAAGAGTAACACTTAACCAGGCTCTCCATGTGTTTCGCTTTTTTCAGATGTGAAAAACCAAGGAGATGATCCTGGAGTGACAGTGGAGTGGACAGTGAATGAAGGAATATTATTTATGGCACTTTTCTAACCTGTGGACCATACTGCATACACTACATCACAAAGAGAAGACTGAGAGTCAGGCATATTATCATATTATCCCAATGTCTATTTTTTAAAAAGTAATATATGAACACACACATACACACAACGCACACACACACACACACACACACTATATATATATATATATATATATATATATATATATATATATATATATATATATATATATATATATATATATAATGTGATCTATCTTTAAAAAGACAATGACAATGTGTAATGCTGCTATGGAAACACTCTACATAAGTGAACGACAGTGCCGTTTGGCATAAGAGGGATATATTTCAGTGCCAGTGCATTTGGACCTGTGGATGGATGGAGGAAGGACAGAGAGAGACTGATGGGACTCCATCACCATGTGGTGCTCTTCGTTTCACTAAATGGGCTGCTATGGATGCATATTGAAATCCTGGGAGACAGGCACTATAGCGACTCGGACTCTATGAACAAAGGAAGACCACATTGGATGAACTGAAACCTGAGACATGTTCTAACGGGACAAAACGGGACGTCCTACTGTGAAGTGTAAGATCAGAGTGGACTGTGGTTCTGTAAAATCACCCCTTCACCCTCTGTGAGGGGTGAGCTCCAAAAAGACAACTTTACTAATATCTAATAGGAGTTGTTGTGTAAATAATAAAGGGATATTAAATGTAGGTATATATGGAGATGAAAGTGAAACAGAAACATGATGTCAGCTTTCTTTAAGCTGGTCCCGTGGTAGTAATGGAGCATAATTCATTATTTAATATAAATCTCCAAAGAGACAAATGCAAACACCTTTAGGAACAGTTCACTACACCACAATAACATTCTGTATATACGTGCCTAATATCCCTTTTTGTAGTACTACATCTAATTTATAATGTTAGAACAGTATTCTGTGTATTTAATTTGATCTATTTATATTGCAGTGTTATTATGTTTGTCATTTTTTGTTTCCTATCAGTGACAAAAATCCCATTAAAACTAGATGATTTTTTTTCCTTAAAAAAGAAAGATCATTTCTTCAACATTCCTAAATACTCCTTTATTTTTGTGGTGGGGGGAGAAGCGTGGCTTAACATATTTGTCCACTCAGTAGACATGCTGCCAAATATGTGTGTGAGAAGTTAGCAGGTGACATGTGGTCCATGTCTGCCACTCATTCTGCTTGGGCATGACTTTGGAACCCAGCCAGCCACCATAAACCAAGATTTCGAGGATGACTGGCTGTTCCTCACAGATTAAAAGACAACACATTCTCTGTATTAAAGTAACAGAAATCTTTGTTCGTTTGTTGTTTTTTGTTTTTTCATTTACATTATATTTTCACAGTAATATATTTATTGGTAAAAGTTTTAAATATTAACACCTTTTTGTTTTAGCCTAACATTAAAATATATTTATTTTGAAATGATACTGTTTTTTATTAAACTAAAAGATGGATTTCTGTTGTTCAAGCCTGTTTGTTTTTCTATAAAAATATTTTTTTGATGTGCTCTGTGTTTAGGAAATTAAAAAAACGAAAACAAAAATCCAAGATGTGACACAGTGAGCACTAGAACTTCAGTGGAAATACTGATGTACTTTTATGGTAACAATATTCGTATCTAATTAAGGGTCTCTAATAAGTTCAGGTAGGATCACATCATTATTTTTGACATATTCGAGATATGTCAGTCAGTAAGGACAGACACACATAGACCATACGTGCTTAATACATTTTAGAGGACCAGTGAAGATGTAGACCAATCTAAGGACATGGTGCTATACGCCAATATTACCAACTGTTACAAATTGACCAAACAGAGGGATCCAATTGCGGAAGAGTGCAGCCTTTTTATCACAGAACACGCTCACAGTATTTGAGTGACAAACAACAAGTATATGGACACGGAACAGTAATGTGTTCTTGGGTAGGTCAAGCCGGTCCAAGGTCATATTGGGAGAGCAGAGTCCATGATGTACAGGAGGGCTAGACGGGGCAGTGAGATCTGGGGAGTAAGCAGAGGTCAGAAATGCTCGGTATGCAGCACGAGTCGGCAATACTTTGCAACCAGGAAGTGCATAGAAAGGTGTATAAATAGCAAATAGTGATCGAGTGCTATTCCTGACAGTACCCTCCCTCAAACAAGCGGCTACAGCCACTCTAGAACAACGTGAAGGTGGGTGACCACGGGGTGCCTGGGTGCCGGGAAGAAAATCCGCTGTGAGAGAGGGACAGAGAATATCCCTCGCCAGTACCCAGGACCGTTCCTCCGGGCCATATCCCTCCCACTCGACTAGGTACTGAAGCCCACCTTGTCGACGGCAGGACTCCAACAACTCCCGGACCACGTAAGTCGGCCGGCCATCAATGTCCAGGGGTTCCAGAGGGCTAGTCTGTGTCTGCCTAGCAGAAAACTCAGTCCTAGATATAACGGGCTGTTTAAAGTGCTCAGTCGAGTCACTTACAAATTACAGCTGCCACCACATTACTGTATTAACCCTACTTTTCACGTCTCACTTCTGAAACCCGTCCACTTCAGCCCTTTAACCACTCCTCCCGTACCCATTAAGGTTTCGGGTAGACAACCACACTCTGACCTGGGTGATAAACAAGGGTGGGGAGACGACGGCGGTCCTCGATTAGCCGGCGTGTGCAAGGCTTAATGAATGAAGGCCTGGATGAAGGCCAAATGAACATGTGCAAGCTCCCAGGTGCAGGCACTGCACTTAAGCCATTCATCCAGGGCTGGGACGTCTGAGGGGGGTTTTATTGCATGGGAAGAAAGCAGGTTGGTATCCATAGATACATTGGATAGGTGTGAGTTTGGTAGAGGAATGGATGATCGAATGAGGAACGGGTAGTGGGAGGAGTTTGCCTGCAGGGAGAGTGCGTGGAGTGCGGGATTGGGCACACACAGCACACGCAAGTACATGATCTCAAATGTCGTCTTCCCAGGACGGTCACCAGTATCGTTGTGAAACAACGTGGAATACCTGGGTGGCCAGTGCCTGCTGTGTAGTGGGCAAGTAGAAGGAAGCCCTCTGATAGACACGGGTACACACTGCTTCCCATCTGACTATCACGAGGAAACAGTAGTCATGCAGTATACATTCCAGTACCTTCATTCCTGGGTCGTAGATGCGAGAGAGAGCATCAGCTTTAGTGTTCTTCAATCCCGTCCTGTAAGACTCAGAGAAGCGAAACCGGGAGAAGACTAGAGCCCATCTGGCTTGTCACGGGTTAAGACGTCTGGCCGACTTCAGATACTCCAAGTTCTTGTGGTCCGTATAAACCACAAAGGGGTGTTCGGCCCCTTCTAACCAATGACGCCACTGTTCAAGACTGAGTTTAATGGCAAGGAGCTCCCGGTTTCCCACATCATAATTCCTTTCAGCGGGTTGTAGTTTCCTAGAAAATTAGGCACAGGGGAACAATTTCAGCGGCTTCCCCTGTCGTTGAGAGAGGACCGCGCCTTCTCCTACCTCTGAGGCATTGACTTCTACAATAAATTGGAGCTGGGAATCAGGAAAATGCAATACGGGAGCGGGCGTGAAAACCTTCTTGAGAAGAGAGAACGCTCGCTCCCAGAGGCGGTCTTTGCAGAGGCGTGGCTAGGCAACTGCCTTAGGCCCCTCCCATTGCAGCCCACTGTAGGGGCTCCTTGATTAGCTGACTTATTTCTCGCACATTAATGTTGATGGGCCCCCGAGCTAAATTTGCCTTGAGCCTCCAAATTGTTAAGTCCACCACTGCTCGCTCCTCCACAACAGTCTATTTGAAGTCCCGTTTCTTTCCACCTCTGAGGAGGTTAGTAAGAGGGGCTGCCAACTCACGAAACCTCTGATGAAACGCCTACAGAAGTTGCCGAAACCCAGGAAATGCTGTAGCTCCTTTATAGAGCGAGGAGTCAGCCAGTTTGTTACAGCTTCCACCTTGTCAGCGTTCATAGAAATCTGTGCAGGAGAAAGTGCAGGCCTGAAACGTAACAGTGGAGCAGTGGAATTAGCCTTTTTTGGCTTTCACATAGAGGTTGTGTTTGAGCAGGTGCTGTAAAACAGCAGAGATGTGTTGGACATGCTCTATGACAGAGGGAGAATAAATCAGGATGTCATCAATATAGACAAAGACGAACTTATCCATCATATCGTGAAAAATTTAATCCATGAATGTCAGGGCTGGCTCGGATGCCGTGCCATCTACGTCCGCTAGGGGCACCCGAGCCAGTCCTAGACTCCAGCAGCGCAATCAGCAATGATCTGTCTCACCTGTTGCCATGGCTTCATAAGGAAGCGTTTGGAGACAGATCATTGCTGATTCGTTTTGGTTATGCCGTTACGCTCTCAGCCTCTCTCTTTCTCTGTTACAGCGTGTGCCTCTTTAGGTATCTCGTCATCTCTCTCTCGTATCTATATTCTCTGTCTTTTTCGAGTTCTCTCCTGCGTCGCTACTGACCTCCCTCAAGTTTTCCTCAACCTGTTACATTCCTATCCCATTGCCGTTTGTTTGGGAAGGGTTTTTTGTTTATATAGCCTTTTTGCTATTAGTCAGCTACTTCCCCTGACGTCCTTGTTTTCGCTTTGTTTCTTTTACGCGTTGAGTAGTCCGCGGTTATTCAGGCGCTCCTTTTAGTTCTGTTTTGTTTTTGTGGCACTTGGTTCCACCTCTCCCTCGCTCTCTCTAACGCGGTGTGTGTGCGTCCCTACCACCGTCGTTACAGAACGAATCAGCCTTTAACATGGAACCAGCCGCTCCTAACGAAGCAGCAGAACTAAGGGCAGCCCTCTCCCAGCAGGGTCAGTTGTTAGGCAGCCATGACCAGGTCCTCCGCCAGATCATGGATCAGCTCAACAACGTGACCACTGCCCTACGGGCTTTAAGTAACCCGTCTCCCGCTCATCGGGATCCGCCTCCCGCAAGCCCAGCCGAACCCGCAGCAGCTCCGCGGCACCTCGAGCCTGCTCTCCCCGCCCCGGCTCGCTATTCAGGAGATCCCGAAGGGTGTAGGGGTTTTTTACTACAGTGTTCGCTTGTGTTCGAACAACAACCACTACGCTTCCCTACCGAGCGCGCGAAGATAGCATACGTAATAGCCCTACTCACTGATAAAGCCCTGGCTTGGGCAACCCCCGTATGGGAAAAACAGAGCGAAGTATGTGCTACTTACGATAGCTTCTCCCGTGCCATGAAAGGAGCCTTCTACCATCCCTCGTCGGGCGGGGTTGTCGGTCAGCGGCTTCTGCGTCTCAAGCAGGGAAAGCGGTCCGTAGCAGAGTACTCCATAGAGTTTCGCACGTTGGCGGCTGAAAGCGGTTGGGGTTCGGGCTCCCTCATGTCCGTGTTTCAGGAAGGGCTAACGGAGGAGTTGAAGGACGAACTAGCTCTCCGTGACCCTCCGTCTGATCTAGAAACACTGATCAGCCTGACGGTACGGCTCGATAACCGCCAACGCGAGCGCAAAAACACCAAGAAGCATTACCATCGCGAAACACCCCGTATGCCTGACGTCGTGCAGCCCGATGAAACCTTTAATCCCAGTAGTGAGCCGCAACCCATGCAGCTCGGTCATACACGCCTGTCACGGCAGGAAAGACAGGCGCGTTTACAGGAGGGGCGGTGTCTGTACTGCGGGGGCGGGGGACACCAACGTACCAAATGCCCCGAGCTGCAGGGAAAAGACACGACCCACCAGTAGACGGGAAGGCTCTGGCGGGTCGTAATACAAGTCCTCCCACTACCGGTCTGTCCATCCACGTTTCGTTATCGTGGCATAAATCACAGGAAAAGCGCCTTATGGCTTTTGTTGATTCTGGTGCCGCGGCTAGTTTTATCGACAGCTCTTTAGCTCAGGAACTACAAATCCCTCTGGTTCGCCTTGACAAACCCCTCGCTGTCGCCGCGGTGGACGGCCGCGCCCTCACCTCCGGCGGTATCGACCACCAAACTATACCGCTGGAGATGCACGTCGGGGAGCACTTTGAGTTAATCACCCTATACGTCATCAGCGCCCCACACATGCCGCTCATACTAGGGTTTCCATGGCTCCAACGACACAACCCTGACATAGACTGGCTCTCGCGCAGTATTGGGTCTTGGGGTGCTATGTGCAAACACACATGTCGTAAGAGCCTCCGTGCTTCGTCTGCTGAAAAGTCGGCCGAGACCGTTGACCTGTCCTCCGTACCTGCTGATTACCACGACCTCCAGGCGGTGTTCAGCAAAAAGAAGGCCAGTTTTCTTCCGCCTCACAGGTCTTACGACATCGCCATTGACCTACTTCCTGGGTCTAGTCCTCCTAGGGGTCGTCTCTTCTCTTTGGCCGCCCCCGAGCGAAGAGCCATGGAGACGTACATCCAGGAGGCGTTGGCCGCTGGGTTCATACGGCCCTCCACGTCTCCAGCCGGTGCTGGTTTTTTCTTTGTCGGCAAGAAAGATGGTGGGTTGAGGCCGTGCATTGATTACAGGGGTCTCAATAAGATCACAGTCAAAGACCGTCACCCCCTGCCGCTTATGTCAACGGCCTTTGAGGCACTCCAACAAGCCACCATCTTCTCTAAACTAGACCTTCGGAGTGCCTACAATCTTGTGAGGGTCAGAGAGGGGGATGAGTGGAAGACGGCCTTCATCACACCATCGGGTCACTACGAGTACCTTGTGATGCCGTTTGGTCTGATGAACGCTCCGGCTGTCTTCCAGAGACTTATCAATGAGGTTTTGCGTGAGGCTCTCGACCGGTACGCCTTCGTGTACCTTGACGACATCCTCATTTATAGCCGTTCGCGGTCGGAGCACGTCAAACACGTCAGGAGGGTTCTCCAACTTCTGTTGGAGAACCACCTGTTCGTTAAATTGGAAAAATCCCTTTTCCACGTCCAGGAAGTAGCCTTTCTGGGCTACAGAATAGCCCAAAACGCTCTTGCCATGGACCCTGCTAAAGTCCGAGCGGTCGCTGAATGGCCCACTCCCACGTCACTTCGTTTGGTCCAACGGTTCTTGGGGTTCGCTAATTTCTACCGTCGCTTTATAAAGAACTACAGCACTCTGGCTGGTCCCCTCATTGCGCTTACTAAAAAAACCCCAGGTCCCTTTGTCTGGTCTCCTGCGGCCCAGGAGGCTTTTGATAAACTCAAGGAGCGGTTTACCTCGGCACCTGTGCTGTGCATGCCTAACCCCGACCTACCGTTTGTGGTGGAAGTCGATGCGTCTGACTACGGGGTTGGGGCCGTCCTGTCCCAGAGAACAGGTACGCCGCTTAAGCTCCACCCTTGTGCTTATTACTCACATCGTATGTCTCCTGCCGAGCGTAACTACGATGTGGGTGATAAGGAACTCTTGGCCGTTAAGCTAGCCCTGGAAGAATGGCGGCATTGGCTGGAGGGGGCCAAACACCCGTTTCTTGTATGGACCGACCACAAGAACTTGGCCTACCTCCAGCAAGCCAAAAGGCTCAATCCCCGTCAGGCCAGGTGGTCACTTTTCTTTGGGCGCTTCGAGTTCACCCTCTCCTATCGCCCAGGGACTAAAAACGTTAAGCCCGATGCTCTCTCTCGTCAATGGGAGACACCCCCCGACTCCACCGAGCCCGGTACGGTCATTCCCATTTCCAAAATTGTTGCGCCCATTCAATGGGAGGTCGAGACCGCCGTCAAACGGGCGTTAGCGGCCGACCCTGGCCCAGGTGGTGAGCCATCGGGTCGTCTCTTTGTCCACCCTAACCTGCGAAAGAAAGTCATGGACTGGGGTCACAACTCGCCCTTTGCTGCGCACCCTGGGTCTCGTCGTACGGCGGAACTTATCCGTAGACGGTTTTGGTGGCCGGGGATCGATAAGGACGTTAGCGACTTCGTGTCGACCTGTGTCACGTGCGTTCAGAATAAAACGACCCACTCCAAGCCCTCGGGTCTTCTTCGCCCCCTGCCTATTCCATCCAGGCCCTGGACTCACGCCTCTTTGGACTTCGTTACGGGGTTGCCACCCTCACGTGGCAATACTACCATATTAGTCATCGTGGACAGGTTCTCCAAGGTGGCTAGGTTCGTAGCCCTACCCAAGCTCCCGTCTGCCAAAGAGACCGCATCGCTCTTCCTGCATCACATTGTCAGGCATTTTGGGTTCCCCGTCGACGTGGTTTCCGATCGTGGGCCGCAGTTCACCAGCCGGTTTTGGGGGGCTTTTCTGGGTCTGCTTAACGCCAAGGCCAGTCTGTCCTCGGGTTTCCATCCTCAGACCAACGGTCAGACCGAGAGGACCAATCAGGACCTGGAGCAGACTCTCAGGTGCCTGGCGTCCTCCAACCCCTCCTCCTGGTCTGACCAGCTCCTATGGGCCGAATACGCCCACAACACCCTATGGCACTCCGCCCTCGGGATGTCACCTTTTGAGTGTCTTTATGGCTACGCCCCTCCTATGTTTGCTGACCAGGAGGACGAGGTGGCGGTTCCGGGTGCTCGTGCCTTGGTGCGGCGGTGCCGGTTGGCGTGGAGTAAGGCCCGTAGGGCCCTTCTGTCGGCCTCGGCCGGTTACCGTCGCAATGCTGACAAGCACCGTCTTCCGGCTTTGTCTTTCCGCCCCGGGCAGCGGGTCTGGCTTTCCGCCAAGGACCTGCCGGTCCGTGGCGGAACCAAGAAGCTGGCCCCTCGGTTCTTGGGTCCGTTCAAGGTGGACAGGCGGATCAATCCCGTCTCTTACCGGCTGCTGCTCCCTCCTTCCATGAGAGTTCATCCGGTGTTCCACGTCTCGCGTCTCCGCCCAGTTTTGTGTCATATGCCCCGTGCTCCGGCCCCGCCGCCTCCCCGCATGGTTGACGGCGGTCCGGTGTACACCGTTTCTCGGTTGTTGGATCACCGTCGTGTCCGTGGTCGGGACCAGTACCTAGTTGACTGGGCGGGTTACGGGCCCGAGGAACGGTCCTGGGTCCCCGCCTCTCGGGTTGTCGACCGCTCTCTCATTCGTGACTTCCGTCGTGACAGGGCTGTCGCTCTGGGCCCGCGGGGTCTCGGGCCTAGAGGGGGGGGCTCTGTCAGGGCTGGCTCGGATGCCGTGCCATCTACGTCCGCTAGGGGCACCCGAGCCAGTCCTAGACTCCAGCAGCGCAATCAGCAATGATCTGTCTCACCTGTTGCCATGGCTTCATAAGGAAGCGTTTGGAGACAGATCATTGCTGATTCGTTTTGGTTATGCCGTTACGCTCTCAGCCTCTCTCTTTCTCTGTTACAGCGTGTGCCTCTTTAGGTATCTCGTCATCTCTCTCTCGTATCTATATTCTCTGTCTTTTTCGAGTTCTCTCCTGCGTCGCTACTGACCTCCCTCAAGTTTTCCTCAACCTGTTACATTCCTATCCCATTGCCGTTTGTTTGGGAAGGGTTTTTTGTTTATATAGCCTTTTTGCTATTAGTCAGCTACTTCCCCTGACGTCCTTGTTTTCGCTTTGTTTCTTTTACGCGTTGAGTAGTCCGCGGTTATTCAGGCGCTCCTTTTAGTTCTGTTTTGTTTTTGTGGCACTTGGTTCCACCTCTCCCTCGCTCTCTCTAACGCGGTGTGTGTGCGTCCCTACCACCGTCGTTACAATGAATGCCTGGAATACAGAGGGACTGTTAGCCAACCTGTATGGCATCACGAGTTATTCGTAGTCCCCTCTGGCAGTAACGAATACAGTTTTCCACTCATCTCCCTCTCTTATGTGGACTCCTCAGATCAAACTTGGTGAAGATGTTTGCCCCATCAGGCATTCTTGTGAGGTGGAAATGAAATGAAGATGGTAAGCATACTTTGATGTGACAGCATAAAGTGCGCGGTAATCTATACAGGGATGTAATCCCCCGTCCCTTTCTTCTCTTCAAAGAAGAAGCCTGCTGCGACATATGAAGTGGACAGATGAATAAACCCCTTCTGCAGCACGTCTTTAACGTAAGATTCCATGGCGGAATCTTCAGGGCGAGATAGCGGGTAAGGTTTTGTTTTTCTAGGAAGGGGGGCTCCGGGCAGGAGGTCTATTGCGCAATCCCAGGATCTGTGAGGGGGCAGATGACAGGCGCTGTCTTTATTGAAAACATCTGCATACTCCTAGTATTGTACAGGGATGACGTCAGAGTGAGGAGTATTAGGGCTCTCTATCGTGGAGGACCGGAGAGGTAAGTGCATACAGTGACTGAGGCAACTGGATTTCCATCGTGTAAGTTTTCTCATTTTCCAGGAGATCTTAGGGTCGTGAACAGATAACCAGGGCAAGCCGAATATAACAGGGTCTCGGGAAGTGGACACAAATAAAAATAGTCTCATCTGGCCGTGAGTACAATGGTGTTAGTGTGAAGTATAACTATGCCCTCACCTATGGGTTGACTATTTAGTGAGTTAATTCTCAGGGGAGGATCTACAGGCAAGGTAGGAATACTCAGGTGATGGGCTAACTGAAGGTCTAAAAAATTGCCAGCTGCACCTGAGTCTACCAGCGCTGACAGGTTAGTATTGACACCCGCCCCCCCCAAAGATAATTGAACTGGTAGGTTGACTTGATTCCTTCTCCCGATAAAAAGCAATGGTTTGCTTACTCTGTCCTGCGAGCACTCTTCACCTCTGACACGTGACGGATGTGTGGAACAACGATCACAGAAGTGGCCTTCCTCACCACAATATATGCATAATCCGTCACAGAGTCATCTGGATCTCTTCTGGGGAGTAACTGGTGCTCTGCCCAACTGCATGGGATCTGGTGCCTCTCGTGGATTCTAAGCAGGAAGACGGGGAAGCTGTGTGCGGGTCGTTGTGACAGGAGTTCTTCAAGAACCAGGACGGTGAGTTACTAACACCTTGTCGACGTTAACTGCGCCCTGAATAAAATCCGTAAACCACAGGGTCTCGCTCCAATAAGCAAGTTCGACCTGCAAGTTTGCTCTTAGACCACAGTGGAATACAGTCTTCAAGGCTGAGTCGCTCCAGCCACTTCCTGCAGCAAGCATATGGAATTCCCTGGCGTAATCTGCCGCACTGTATCACCAGCAGAGCTGGTTTCCCACATCACGACCTGCGGCGTGGTGATCAAAGACTGCTCTGAACTGCGCCAAGAACTGATTCTCGGATTGGAGGACTGGATCTTTACTATCCCATAGTGACATGCCCCAAGCACCTGCTTCTCCAATGAGAAGTAACAGGACAAAGTGGACCTTCTGCTGTTCATTCTGGAACTGGTAGGATGATACGTAAAATACATCAAGCACTGCATGAGGAAATTCCGGCAGTGTTCTGGGGATCCGTCGTAGTATCTGCACTAGCTGCCTCTGCGGTAAGCGGCGGCAGCAGCCTCCTGGTTTTGCGCTGCTGTGCGAGGTGCGCCCGTGCTTCCGCTGGATCAATGGTATGGCAAAATATTTCTGTTATGAATTGACCAAACAGAGAGGGTTCCAATTGTAGAAGCATGCTGCCTTTATTATCGCAGAACATGTTCCCAGTATCCGAGTGACAACAAGTATATGGACACGGAACAGTAATGTGTTCTCGGGTAGGTCAGACTGGTCCAAGGTCGTATCGAGAGAGCAGAGTCCACGATGCACAGGAGGGCTAGACGGGAGGCGAGATCTGGGGAGTAAGCAGAAGTCAGAACATGGGAGATCAAACAAACTAGAGAAACGCTCAGTATGCTTTGCAACCAGGAAGTGCACAGAGGGGCAGGGTTGCAACTACATACTTTCTGAGGTGTATGCAAATATACTATCGCCGCCCCCCGCACTCCACCCCCCACCAACTATATCGACAAATAATTTTCTGGCATCAATTTGGCGCCCCCTCTAGTGCAGCACCCCTATGCGTCGCATACGCTGCATACCCCCTTTTTGCGCCACTGCAGAGGGGTGTAAAGGATAGTAGGAAGAAGGGCAGGGCAACTTGAGACAGGTGTGGCTGGTTAGGAAAGGAGTGATCAGGTGCTATTCCTGATACCAACCACCCCTGGCAGACTGATGCATGTTGAATGATTTGAATACACCACTTGATTGAGTCCTGTGCACTTTGTCTCAACATTTATTGGAACCTTTCATGTGTCTTGGTTTTGACAAAAGGTCTGTCTAGCTGAATCAGAATCAGAATCACTTTATTTTGCCAAGTATGTTGCACATACAAGGAATTTGGTGTTGGCCCACAAGTAAGACTTGATACATACTAGACGACAAGACAACACACAGACTATACAAGATATATATACAGAATAGATATAGATAAATATAGATATGTAATAAATATGCTATATAAAGTTGTACAGTTGTATTAACAGTAATTAACAGTAATTAACAGTAAAAAGCCAAGGGGTGGTATAATGTATTGCACAAATGCTGTTTGACAGAAAATGTCATCATATCCATTGAGGTAGGTGGAGAAGAAAGTGAGTGTGGTAAGTGGCATAAAGGGTTTAAGGTGCAGAGGGACTGGTTCTGTTGCTGTGCTACAGCTCTGGGAAAAAGCTGTTTGTGTGCCTGGTTGTTCTGGTTTTGATGGCCCTGAATCTTCTGCCAGAGGGAAGTGGTTGGAAGATGTGATGTCCAGGATGAGAGGGGTCAGAAGTTATTTTTCCTGTCCGTCTATTGACCCTGCTGTGGTAGATGTCCTGAAGTGATGGCAGGCTGCAACCGATGATCTTCTCCGCTGTCCTGACCTGACGCTGCAGTCTGGTTCGTTCCTGCGAGGTGGACGAGCCAAACCAGATGGTTATTGATGAAGTCAGTACAGCTTCGATGATCGCTGTGTAGAACTGTACCATCAGATTCTGCGGGAGGTTGAATTTCTTCAGCTGTCTCAGAAAGTACATTCTGTGCTGAGCTTTCTTGGCAATGGTCACTGTGTTCCTCTCCCACTTCAGGTCTCTGGATATGGTGGTCCCCAGGAACTTTAGTGACTCCAGAGACCTCAGAGCCATTGACAATCAGTGGGGGAGGGGGGGGTTGCGTCTGAAGTCTATCACCATTTCCACCGTTTTTCCTGTGTTCAGCAGCAGGTGGTTACTGTTGCACCAGGAGATCAGCTGATCAACCTCATGTCTGTAGGCAGACTCATCGCGAATATTATCATGAATATTTTTTAGGTAAATGTAAAAACTGTTCAATGGTAACACTTAATAATACAAATGTATATTTAAGAAACTTAAACAAAACAATGCATGTCATTGAACTGTCAAGAACTCAGACAGTACAAATACAAGATGAGATACCATCAGTCAAATAAGTTAACAATAGCGCCGGCTCCGCTAGGAGCTCTGCTGTCTGTTTAATATGCAGAAAAGCATGCAAATAATATCAAAAAAGAAAATGAAAGCAAGGATGTAACGAGACTCCATTTACAAGAAATACGCAGCTTATAATGGTAACTAACAATACTCATCTCATTCCTGTATGACTTCTGGGAACTGCCACCTAATTTCAGAACTGCTTTCTATAAACTTTAAATTTAGCTTCTGAAATTCATCTCCTACCATCTGTTTTTTGTCAAATCCACAAACTATCGCACGAAAATGAAATGGATATTTCAGTAGCTTCCTGTATGATCACATTAACCTTAAATGGAAATGACTCATTCAAATTCTTCTCAAAGCTCCTAATTGTTTGAAAGGTTAGGTGGCCTAACACCATGACTGTGTAAACTGTAATTACAGTCTAGGACATATAATAGGTGTGTGCCATTGTAATTTCATGCATTCTTGTCACTAGCACCATGCAGAGTGAGATTAGTGTCTCCGGGGGGAGCAGGACTGTTCAGGTTTACATTTTGGTCAAGTGGAACTTCACTATGCATGTCTTTCTGCAAGGCTTCAGACCATTTTCCTTACTGGATGCCCATCTGCTGGTTGGTGGAACCCATAAAGCACTACATGAATACACATGTAGGCTGGGGGAAACAAGATGCCTATCTGTTGCATGTTTGACTGTCTAGTGAGCGCAGCAGTTAAAATTTAACATGATGGCTCTGGATTCTGTAGTTATAATCACTGTAGTTACTGTAGTTATAATCTGCCACCTTTTTTCATTAGAAAGGCCGAATTTTGCACAGTCATTTGCCAGTTTCCTAAGTACACTTGTCTTGGTATTTTATAGGTGCAGACTGTAGTCCATTTGTTGATATGCATTGCACTGTTTGTCAATCAACTTCCACACTGCTGTTGAGACCCATGCATTTTAATAACAGCTGTTTAGCTGAAAATGCAGAATATAAAGGTGTCAAATAGAAAAGATCTACATTTCTGGATTTAAACATAGGGTTGCACACTATGATTATCAAATGGGAGAGGACTGGGAGGAATATTATTCTAAAGTTGAGGAGCTCTACCTCCTAAAGAAGTTTTCTTAATTCACAGTACTAATAATTAGCTTGCACCTTTTGGTCAAATCACACAGTGCTTTCTAGGTCTGAAACCTTTTATAATAAACTTTTATAGGAAGCCAATGCAGTTTAGCTAAAATTGGAGTAATGTGATCTAGCCTTCTAGTAAGAACCCTGGCTGCTGCATTTTGCAGTAACTGGAGCTTGTTTACACACTTAGTGGTACAACCAGATAGTGTTCAGCATTACAACCTGGAAGTGATAAAAGCCCAGACTAGCTTTTTGTAATAATGATCATTATGTAATGTATCAAATCTTTGTAATGTTGCTGAGGTGAAAACAGCTGTCCTAGAAATATTTGTTCACATGAACTTCAAATGAAAGACCCATAATTACATGAGGATCTTTAGGGCTTGGGTCATTTTAAGAGCTTCTTCTAGGAGTTGAAAATCCCACATGTTAGGTGCCAGGAAGCAGCTTCTAGGTCGTATGGTCTGAGGATCATGGGTGACGTCTTCCCTTCTCCTGTCTCACAGATGTAAGAGTGTTTGTCATTTGAGTCCTTGGCCCCAGTCTAAGAGATGGCCAAAAACACCGAGAACAGAGCAATGCCCACCTGAATTGCCAAATGGTCATCAGTGTAAGCAATAATATAATAATAATAATAATAATAATCTTTATTTGTATAGCACCTTTCATACATAAATGCAACTCAAAGTGCTTTACAGTATAAATAAAAAGAAACATTAAAAGGAGATAAAATAAGCAATCTGCTAACTTCACTGGGGTGCAATTGTAACATGACCTCCCCAACCCCCCTCCCCCCTGTTCAATCATGTTCATGTTTGTGTCCGACTTCCTTGATTTGATGTTCCATGTGCTTTTGTTTTGATTTCCATGTGATGTCATTGTAGTTTGTTCTTGCCTGTTCATTTGTAACCCCACCCCTTGTTAGTGCTTTCACCTGTGTCTGGTTGAGTCCTCTGTTCTCCCTGTTTATGTCAACTTTACGCTGTTTGTTCCATGTGGTCTTGGTTTAGTAATTTGTGTACATTTTTAATAAGAGACATGGTAACTGAAAGTGGCTGTGCCACAATCAAGCCACTTTACCTAAGCAGTTTTGAAGGTGCATGAATGGTATGAGCAAACAATAATTCAAAATAGCAAATAGCACTGTGGGAACAGCATCATCTCTCTCTTGCTTAAAATATAGAAATGCGCACAAAGCATAGTTATTGCAAGCTATTAAAAGGCTGGTGAAAAGTTTCAAGAGCACCTTGGCTGTCAGTATGACAACAGCTAGAAATGAACTGCACTATTTTAAGATGCTGAAGTACCTGTTTCAACAGCTCGCACATAAAATTAGAACCTTAGTCTGTCTATACAGTCTCAAGAAGACCAAGCATGAAGAACTGCAGGAGTCGATTATTAAGGCTCTGGTAAATCTGGTCTGATCTGGTGTACCAGTCAAATAGCAAATAGTTTGGCTGGTTCAGCCTTACCCATCTAAATGGTTCTTTAAAACCATCCAAGGCTTCAGTCTAGCATGAACAAAGTGTTATGGTTGTAGATGTTCCTGTCTTGCACCGTGTCCTGCCAGGTTAGGTTTCAGGTCCTGAGTACCATTAATTGGATAAAGTGGTTTAGAAGGTGAATAAGCAAATGGTCTTTAATGTTTCTCATGTGAAGTGGGCAATTTATCCAAACTCATTGTGGATCACAAAGCTTTCACATTAGACAAGACCTTAATAAATATTCAGTCAAAACTGAACATGTTTCTTAGTCATAGCTCATTGATGCCAGTTGGAAATACTTCAGGGAATACTTATTTAAAAAAGGAAACAAAACACGTGAAGAAACGATAATGAAAGAAACCCATTGCAATATTTGTAACCCACAAACGGTTTAAACACAAAGGGGATTGTAAAGGAAGAAAATAAAAGCATAATGACACAAAGGTGGTGTAGTGAACCGGATGGAACCACTTGTGTGGGGTGTGGTACAAAACCAAGATATACAGAACACAAAATGAAAGCCAAAACATAAACAAAGCCACCTCAGCCAGACCAAGCAGTAGTGACTAATGGTAGTGACTGTGTGATTAAGCACTCCCTTTCTACCAGCTAAATAATTCCTGAGAATAAAGGTGACCGGAGGAGACTGGAGGGTGGGCCTAACCCCCAGCAACAGCAGGACTCAAAATCAAATAAGAAATATAATAAACTTCTTGAAATGACACAGAAACAAATCTCATTCCAAATCCTTCTACAGACATGCTGGACCTCATGGAGATATTCTCATTACAATACAATCATGCTTTAAAATAAAACCCAATATCAATATCTTGATTGACTTCTGAACTGCAGGCACACCAATTAAATACAAGTGTCCAGTTCTGATGAGCAGCACATGATGCTCTGTGGTAAGGCTGATGTAGGGACTTCCGTATTAACTGATCTTCAAGAACATGCCATTTACATGAACATGCCAACATTACAATAGAAACACACTGCTAGCAAATCTTTCGTTCTGATAGACTTATTCCCACTTTATAACAGAAAAGAAAGCACTAGATTTCAGCTGGATGCTCAGTGTCTTCCTCAACATACCCTTACACTCTGCAGACCTCTCAGGCATCAAAATCAAACCTTTAATAAGATTTTACACTTCTATAACAAACCTTGTCCTCCTCCCCAATACTCCTTGGGGGGTGGTTCTCCTGGAACATGCCCAAGACCTGGAAAAGCTTCTAATTATGTTATGACCCAAAGCAGTCAAACCAGCTGCTTTAATAATCTGAAAATAAACTAAAACCTTACCTGAGCCAAAAATTCACTAGTCAACAGTTTTGGGGTGTCAGGATTAAATACAAAGCCACATATCTATGTAAACATAATGAAAACAAAATATCTGCTACCTAGTACTTTAAAAGTGGTAACGTTGTTGGGGAAAAGATTATACTTTGAATTAAGAGTAGCAGCTCTAACATTCACATGTAATAGTAACATTTTATTAAATAAAGATGAGCTTTCCTGATCAAACAAATAACTTTATTAGAACTAGTAGTGATGTGTTCAGTCAAACAAAATCATAGACAAATAACTAACAACAGAGTGCTGTAAGGTTGTAAAGTTCAAGCCCCATTACCAGCAGTAAAGCTGAAGATCCTTTGAGCAAGGCCTTAACCCCCCCCGACTGCTCTCCAAGTGTGTGTGTGTGTTCACTCCGGTTGGGCGTAATTCTCAGAGGATTATTAAAGGTATTTGTTCTTGTTGTGACATACCTATGATGTGCTTCAAATTTATGTTGACAAGATGGACAAATATTTGATAGGTTTCACAGACAAAAAATGTGCAAAAAGTAAGTAAATAATTCTCCAACGGAATTGTTTAATGGAGGTAATCAAAACAAAACTGAACATAAATGTCAGCAACTAAGGAAAACCAAAACAACATAAATGACTGACCATAGTCACACAAACACAAACCACATAAATAAAGTACTTATTAAGTGCCAGGTGGCAAGGTCAATCAGGCAGACATGTGCCATCTGGGATATGTGTGGCAAGCAATACAATTTGCATGACACAAAATCAAAATATAAATCCAATTTAAAAAAATTTAAAAACAAAATTGTGACAATGGGAACTGGTGGACATGTGTTCCATCCTGTTTAATATACCGTATTTTCTGGACTAGAGAGTGCACCTCAATATAAGCCACACCTACCAAGTAAAAAAAAAGAAAAGAAAAATGTTGTATAAGCTGCACCGGGCTATAAGCCGCATATATCTACTGAACTGAATACAGTGAGTCCCCACTTAACAACGGGTCTAGTTAACGACAGACCGGAGTTACGACCGACTTTTTTTTATTTCGTGCGGTGCGCGGAGGAGCAGTGGCAGCACAGTGGAGTGTTGTGGAGTGTAGTGGAGTGATGTCGAGTGTTGTGTACAATAAGCTGAGGCACTGCAGCCTCCACCGCAGCCCAACTCGGCAATGCGATCGCTCTTTCTCACGCTGTACACACGTACAAGATCATTGTTAGTTTTTTTTATACTGTATTTACGATCAAAGCGTATCTAAATCTAGGGTCACGCTTAACAACGAACACTGTTTTACGACGGACTTTTCAGTCTCTAACCCCATCGTTAAGTGGGGACTCACTGTACATTTAACTGAACTGATCAGTTTCTGAACAGTGCCTGTAGCATTTCATATGTGTGACGGGCAGGGTGAGCGAAAAAAAATGGAAACGATCATGCCAAGTCTCAGGGAAAATGTATGGTTTAATGAAGAAAAAACCAAAAACCCGTGAACTGATCCAAATTAAGGATATAATAACCAGCGGTCAACTTGTACAAAGACAAGACATATATAGGCAAACAAACGAACCTCAGGTGAGACGGATCACGGGCTCCGCCCACGTGAGGGACGCACACAACGCAACAATTGACAGGACAGCTGCCGCTGTAGACGTGGGCGACCAGTAGGGGGCCCGCCGTACCATGACAATGTGCAACAGTTTTGGCTTTCAGCCGGTGTTGTGTCGAATTCCGACTCCCCTCGTTTATCTGCGCATAAAGACGCTACAGATTATATTGTTGATGTTTCTATGCATAAATAAGAGCTAGAATTGAATGATCAAATCACAGCAAATGTCATGGCATTATCTATTAAATCTATGTTAATTATTTTAAATAAAATACACACTGGCTATACCGAAGTTCACCTCTGATCACATGAAGTTATAGTCACTATAACTCCCTAAAATCATCTGTAGCATCTTGAGCCTTGTGAACGAGGGGACTCGGAATTTGGCACAACACGTGTTGGTTTGAAAAAATGTATCCGTCGTGCCTGCTGGTTGCATGTGCTAAATGAAAATTAGCACTTTCTTGTTTGATTTACAACTTTGACCTACCACCTGATTAACTTTCTGCACCGCCCCCTGATGGGTGAAGAACAGTCTACAGAAAAGCTCAATATAAGCCGCATGGTTCAAATCGTGGGGGAAAAAGTAGCGGGTTAGGAAAACTCCCTATGATGGTGGGGATTAGGAAGAAACCTCGGGAGGACCAAGACTCAAAAGGGAACCCATCCTCCATTGGGCGGCCCGTTAGCACAAATCCGTAATTGTGGTCAAAAGGTAGTTCTATAGTTATGGTTCTAGTTGTCTGGCCAAGTAGTCACAGTCCCTTCAGTGCACATGGTGAGCCTCAGGGAGCTAGCATCAGCACGTCCTCTTGCGGCAATGGCACATCCAAACCCGGCATCAGTACATTCACCGGCAGGCCAGACCATATCCAAGGTGCTTGTAGGTGCTTCAATGGAATTGTCTTAGGTAGAAGTATGCAAAAAGATAAACAATACAGGCTGAGTTTGTGGACATCAATTTAAACAACCATTTATTTAAACATACATAGCTCGCGTGCCAGTGATTAGCATTTGGCTCCAGCAGGCTAATCTATAGCAGCGTAACTAAAGGGGTGGAGGTGTTCAGAGGTGACCACAGTCATGAGGGCTCACTGAGACATTGCTTTCCACCCAAGTCATTGTCACAACTAGAGCAATGCCATGATACAGCTGGATGACAGCATCAACATCTCAGATTACCAGACATTACCAGACGTCTCAACATCTGGGGGCCCCCGAGCCCCACACCTTACAAGGGGAAAATTAACTGAAGGCTTGATTAAATAGGTGAGTCTCAAGTCTAGGTTTAAAGATTGGAATTGTGTCAGAATCTTTGGAGCTGAAAGGCTATTCCATAATTGAGGGGCTTTAAAGGAGAAAGCTCTGCCTCCGGCTGTAGACTTACAAATTTTTGGAACTAGGAGAAAGCCAGCATTTTGGGAGTGCAAAGGGCGAGATGGGTTGTAGTAAGCAATGAGTTCACTGATATATTGTGGGTCAAGACCTTTTAACAACAGAATAATTTTTTATTCAATTCGATATTTGATTGGAAGTCAGTGTAATGCCACGAGAGTGGGACTAATATGATCAAATTTTCTAGCCTTAGTTAGGACTCTAGCTGCAGCATTTTGTACAAGTTGTAGCTTCTTTAGGGACTGTTTAGAGCATCCAATTAGAAGACCATTACAGTAGTCTAATCTTGACGAGACAAAAGCATGGACCAGTTTTTCTGCATCAGCTAACTGTAATGAGGAGACGGACACAATCGCTGCAGAGAACCACATTTATTAGAATCAGAGGTGGGACTAACTCCTGTGATCTCAACCTTGCTAACACATAAGGCGCAGGTTCGGCATGGCATATCGATCAGACATTTAAACAAAAGCCTACACAGAATCACAAACTGACCCAAGGACAGCGATAACCACTCAGACAGAAACAATATAAGGGTAACAAGAATTCGGGACACAACGTCTAACAGAACTAACAAGTAAGACAGAGACGGAGAACATAGCAAGAACTGAACTAAATATAAATATCCTACAGGGAAAACAAGTAAACAGCAAGACTGAAGACTCTTTACAACTGAACTAAAAGGACATAGTACATAGACCAGACTGAAAACGCATTTACTTACATCAAATGTAGGAAACGCAACAAACAACCTGAATGAGCTAAAGATGACACAGAGATACCAAACTAAAAGCACGGACAGACTTCTGCAATGTCACGTCCAGCTCCGCCCTCCTTCCCAGTCTCGTGTTCCTCTACCCTAGGCCTGCCTTGTTTTTCCGTTTCCTAGGTTTCCCTTTTGTCTGTCACGCCCCTGATGTTTCTACTCACCTGTTTCTTGTTATTCGTCAGTTTTTCCGTGTATTTATTCCCCGTCGTATTATGTGGTCCCTGTCGGTCATTGTCCTGGTTGTTGCAAGTTTGTATGTCTCTTCCGAAAGGCCTGTTCACAAAAAAAGGTCTTTTCCTAC
This sequence comes from Brachyhypopomus gauderio, assembly GCF_052324685.1. Classification (NCBI taxonomy): domain Eukaryota; kingdom Metazoa; phylum Chordata; class Actinopteri; order Gymnotiformes; family Hypopomidae; genus Brachyhypopomus; species Brachyhypopomus gauderio. The sequence goes on from NC_135229.1 coordinate 14,440,334, forward strand.
TGTGACATTTCTGTTATCTTTCATTAAGTAGTTACATTTTTCCTTTCCCCTGCATTTTGTTGTATGTACTCCTTTCGTAATGTTCTGCCCTTGCGTTCTGGTTCCACGTTGTTTGCCGTAGCCTGCTCTCCTTTCATATACATTGTGTGTTCAGGTAACATTGTTTTGCTCTTACATTTTGTTTCCCTTGCTGTTCATTGTAGCTTGTTCCCTTAAATATTCCCCTTGTGTACATTTCAGTTTATAGAGCCCTTATGTTCTGTTCCCCTCACTGTTTATAGTAGCCTGTTCTTTTGTGTATTTTACCTTCGTATTCTGTTTCCCGTTTCTTCGTATTGCTCATTTATTATTTACACAAAACCTCTGTGTGCGGTCAGTTCTGGTAACGTTAACCTGGTTGTTCGTTTTGTTTAGATTAAATATCACTGGTCGTGTTACGTGTTCGTAAAGTTTCGCGCTTCGTTGTGTTTGTTACTGCTCCTTTTGTCCTGTGTGTTTCTCATTACTTTATTAAAATGTTTCAGTTATTTACATAATACTCCTATTTTGCATTTGCGTCACTCCTGTCGTCCTATCCATTACAGGCAACTCAAAACATGACTGATCATGGAAGCCCCAGAAACAGGAATAACAGGGAGGCAGGGAAACGAGCATAGACACTCATGACATGAATCAACCAAACAAATTGACTCAAACAAACAAATTGACCCAAGGCATGAACTCACACAGATTTAATTTAAAACAGCTGATATGAATAACATTGAGCAGGAATTAACAAAAGGGGCATGACAAACCAAAGACAATTCAACCAAAGGAAAACAAAGGAGGGAACAAAAGCAAGATACCCAGAAAGGGGCCGGAGCTAAACGTTACACTAACAAAAGTGTCTCAGCTTGGCGATGTTACGTAAATGGAAAAAGGCAGCTTTAGTGACATTGCATATGTGTGTGTGCAATGAAAGATCTGAATCAATAGTGACACCTAAGGTTTTTGTGATAGATTTAGGTGTTACTGAATAACCAACTAGGGTAAGGGTATATCAGCCCAATTGCTTCTAGCAGCTTAGGGCCCAAGAATCAGCACCTCAGTCTTATCGGAATTTAGTTGAAGAAAATTAGACGCCATCCAGTTTTTAATGTCCTGGATGCAGTTCTCAATCTTGAGAATAGTGATATCATCCAGATTGGAAGATATATATGAGTAACTAAGTATCCTCTGTGTAGCAATGGAGGCTAATACCATGCCTACCAATGATAGTGCCCAGTGGTAGCATATATAATAAGAATAATATGGGGCCCAGTACAGATCCTTGTGGAACGTCATATTTTATCTTAGTACATTCTGAGCATTCATTATTTACTAGTACATATTGGTAATGATCTGTCAGGTAGGACCTGAACCAGGAGAGTGCTTGACCTCTTATGCCAATGAGTGTCTCCAGTAGAATATTATGATCAATGGTGTCAAAAGCAGCACTGAGGTCTAGAATCCGTGTATCATTCGTTCATTTGATATTCAACTTAAAATCAAAATCGGAAAATCAAAAAACCATTCATTATTTTGTTTTTCGTTTTGAATATAAAAACAAAAAAACAAACCAGGCTTGTATTTTTCAGTTTTTTATTTGATGATCCAAACAAAAATAGCAAAATAAAAAAACGGGTTCGGAGCCGAACTTGATTTTGATTTTTTAACTTGACCCATTTGTGTGCCCCGGAAGTTACTGATATGTTTATTCTTCGTGGTCTTCGTTTGTGCGGGAGTGCGCTGCAGTGTTACTTGTTCTACTCTGAGCCTAAACATTGGAACATAGTCTATATTGGTATAGACAACGTGACCATATTGGAACCACATTCTAGATTAATTAAATATTTATTTGAAGGTGGCAAGACGCCTGCAGAGATTTCGTGCACGTTGCAGCAAATGGATATCCAGTGATGATCCGGTGTTAATATTTGTCATTGTGTTTTGTAGTGTTCGTTTACTTTAGTCTCTGCTGTGTTTTCTGTGCCTTGTATTATTTATATAAACGTGTTTTCCTTTCATAATCGCTGTGGTCCTTTATATTCCTTCGTGAGTGTTTCTGTGAAGTGTGTTCTGTATGCCTTGTAAGTTGCGCACTCTCCGTGTGGGCGCGGTTCACTTAGAGCTAGGGTGACCAGACGTCCTCTTTTTCCCGGACATGTCCTACTTTTGAGACCTAAAAAATGTCCGGGGGGAATTTGTTCGACTGCCTCAAACAGAATACATGTACAGTGCAAAAGTGTTTACAAGTGAAAGCACGTGTGTCCGCCGGTTCTACGGCGATGAAACGAAAGTGTACGTTTACGGAGGAGTTAAAGAGAAAAAACGTTCGACACACACACCATCCACCTAAATCATTCACCGATACACCGATGACCCCCACCCAGTACAAAAGGTGTCCTCCTTTTCAGAAACCCAACTCTGGTCACCCTACTAGAGGAGACTAGCTCCGTTAAAGTATGTGCCAGCCCTTTATCGCGATTGTGTCCAACCCACCACGTTACACAGATATTGGTATATTATTTATTTCAGTAATTCCATTCAAAAGATGAAACTTGTATATTATACTCATTCGTTGCACGCCGACTGATATATTTAAGAAAATTTGAATATTGTGAAAAGGTTCAATATTGAAGACAATATTAAATAGCTAATGAACTAAAACTGGTCTCTCAGTCTAGTTCTGTATGCTAGACAGTCATGGGAAAGAAAAACAAGTAGTTATATATATTAAGTGCATCCTAAACAACAACCTACAACTCTTATTACAGGTGCTGTTCATAAAATAAGAATATTATGAAAAGCTATTGAAATAATTAGATAAAAACTCACCACCACTATTAGGTAAGAGGTAGAAATACTCATATCTGAGTTGTAGGTTGCTGGTCATCATGGGCTTAATGTAATACAACTTGTTTGGTGCTGTTCTGATGGACCGTTTAAAAGCTATTGAAATTAAAAGATAAAAACTCACCACCACTATTAGGTAAGAGGTAGAAATACCCATATCTGACTTATAGGTTGTTGCTTAGGATTGCGCTTAATATATAATAGCTTGTTTTATGATCTTATGATGCACCATTTAAAAGCTATTGACATAATTAGACAAAAACTGACCTCCACAAATTGGTGCAAGGTAGAAATACCCATATAAATGTGCCATATTTTGTCAATTGTGATTTTTTTTCACCGCGATCGAAATTTGTCCTCCACTTTTTACCCATCTGTGCAGTTAGAACACACACACACTAGTGATTACTAGGGGGCTGTGGTGCACACGTGCCCAGAGCAGTGGGCAGCCCGGCACCCGGGGAGCAGTTGGGGTTGGGTGCCTTGCTCAAGGGCACCTCAGTCATGGCCTCAAGCCTGGGAATCAAACCCACGACCCTCCGGTCACAAGACCAGTTCCCTACAATCAGGCCATGACTGCCCGTTGTATTACAAGTTGTATTACACAAAGTGCATCCTAAATAACAACTATATACTTTGTGTAATACAACTTGTTTGGTGGTCTTATGATGGACCATTGAAAAGATATTGAAATTATTGAAAAGAAAAAAAAACAGAGTGCGCAGTGCTCTGGGGCCTTTACTACCGCCACTTGCGTCCGTGTTAACGTAATTTGTAGACGGTGCCTTAGACGTCGTAGCGGTCACAATAGTACATTTTAAATAAAATGTTGTATACAACTTAAATATGTATATTCCTGGCGTAAACAAAGTTGTAGATATTTATTTTGCACATTTGGGCACTTATTATTGAAGAAAGAATTCCGAATATGCAAACGTGAAACCAACTTTACCGCAGTCAAACGAAGACCACGAAGAACAACTTCCGGGGCACACAAATGGGTCGAGTTAAAAAATCAAAATCAAGTTCGGCTCCGAATCCGATTTTTAATTTAGCTAGTTTTGTTTGGATCATCAAATAAAAAACTGAAAAATACAAGCCTGATTTGTTTTTTTGTTTTTATATTCAAAACGAAAAACAAAATAATGAACTGTTTTTTTGATTTTCCGATTTTGATTTTCAGTTGAATATCAAATGAACGAATGATACACGGATTGTCTAGCAGTATGAGAAAAGAAATGTGTCCTTTATCGGAGGAAATTAAGAGATCGTTCAGTACTTTAGTCAGTGCCGATTCAGTGCTGTGATAGGGTTTAAACCCAGACTGAAACAACTCTAATACATGTTCTGCCTGTAAGAAGGAAGAGAACTATGAAGAAACTACTTTCGCAAAAATGTTGGATATAAATATATATAAATAGGGCACACAATTAACCTTTCACACTGAAAAAATTCATTTTCACTGAGAAAATGTGCTTCTTCCAGATCTCACCCCTTTGTCTCTATAGAGATTATTCATCGTCTGCTGTCTGTCTATATACAATCAACCCCTGATGGGGCAACCATCAGAATCACTGAGAAGTGTTGATGGTTGCCTACCTTTGCATGCCCAACTGTTCTGTCCTTTGTTTGTATATCCTTTGAAGTCTTAACCCTAAGGTGACGACTATCAACTGCCCAACGTAATGTTGATTGCCTAAGTGCCCTCACTTTCATCCCACAGTGACCCCTCCACTCCTCTTCCTCCTCACCTTCATCCCCCACTTACCTCCCTTAAACTCCTTGTCTTCCTCCTCCTTCCTCCTCCCACATTCCACAATGTATATAAGGTCCTCCCACATAGACTACAGTAGAACTGGTCGTGATCCACCTTATGTTACATGCTCTGTTTGTCAATAAACTTGTCAACACTGAAGCCGTCCAGTCTCCTGACTCCTGAATCTGATTCATGAAGGCAGAATTTCTAACAACACATTATTCAAAACCATGGCAAACAGATAAAATGTAACTTTCTGTCGAGTGAACTGAGCCAAAAACAAAAGTATACTGTTTTCAAAAGCTTGAGGAAGTTCCTCAAATTCAGAAAAAAACACAACACAAAATATTGCCAAGCATATCAGTGCATGTAGTGGAATTAAGAGATCATGCATGTTATGTGGCATGACTTCTGTAGTCAAGCCAAAATAAGGGGGCAGAACTCAGAAAGGAGATGACTGGTGAAGGTCAAATGTCAAAAGTGCCCTTACTGTTGAGGAGGAGAAAGCACTGGGGATACTGGGCCCCACAGCTACTGACGGGATACCAGAGGATTTGATACAAGAGTATTTAGCTTCAGAGTGGATACCCACTGTCATCTAGTACATGTCCACCATCAAATGCACCGTCCCTAGCCATCTGACACACTCCAGAATTGGTCCAGATGAAGGAGTCATGAGTACTCCCAGACCACTTGGCCACAATGTCCGTAAAGAGGCCTTGGTGGTTGTGTATTACTTGTATATTAGAGAAGCCTTTACAGCAGATGTAGATTGGGCTCAAGAGGCTGGGAGTGAGTATGGGGATCAGCGTGCCATCCACTCCACCTACAACTCCAGGAATGTTTACAATTGCATGAAAACCAATTTTGGCTGCTTGTAATGTATCCCTAGTCCTTGGAAATGTTATATATATTGCTGCATGGCAAAGCAATGCTTTTGTAACAGCATGCACACATTTAGATACGTCAGCTTTGCTTATTCCGTGGGCATCATGTCTGCAGAAACCCACCTGTGGCATAAAATCGGAGGACTATCAGTAACTGCATCATGGGGCTAAGGGCAAAATTTTACATTCAGGCGAACTACATGGCTTCGTGGATTACGTCATCTTCTTAAATTATGTCTTCTATTCAAAGCCAATACTCTTTGAAGAGCTGCCATGTTCATCACACAAGCACAATTGCTAGCTTTAATCCATGTTACTTATATGTGTACCAATTAATCAATCAATTTTATTGGTTAAGGTAAAACAAACTTAATAGGCCAACTTGTCTTTACAAAGCCATTTCTTTACAAAGAATACATTAATTTTGATAATCTGAAACGCTATTAACTGCATGATGATTAACAGAGAGATTTAATTAAATATTAGGAACATATCAACTAATGCTTGTCACGCTACGGTCCCCGAACCCTTCCTTTGGGGCGTGTGTTAACGTTGTCTGCGTCTATTCGTCTGCGTCTGTGTACCTCCGTGGGTGCGGGTGCGTCTTGTCATTATCCGTCTCACCTGTGGCTCGTCTCGTCATCACGTGGGGTTGATGTGGTCTGTCTATTTAATGTGCGTTCGCGCAGTGTCTTGTGCTCGTCGTTGTCTAATGTTTGAGTCTACACGTTACGTGTGTAAGTGTCTGTTTAGCGTGCGCTATTGCGCAATACCTGTATGCATGAAAACGTGTCGTTGTGCCTGTGAAGCTGGATTTGTGTCTCGTCCTTCGCCTCGCACCCAACGTCACAGAACGACGAGCCGTCAGAGACACAACAAGCCATGCCAGGCTACACCACCCGGCCAAAGAAGGGCAAGAAGCCCAGCAAGCGCCGCCATGCCTCTGCTCCTGCCCAACACCGCGCGGCCACCGTTACTCCCGAACTTATGGAGCAGGACCCTTTATGCAGCATCATGCTGCTCCGGGCTCGGGAGGCCAGCACTGGGGAACTGGCGGAGTATTTCCGCCAGACCGCGGTGCGGATGTGGAGGGAGCGACACCCCTCTCCCACCAGAGACCTCTCGCCCCTGAGGGTCGGCTCCCTCGAACTCTGCTCCACAGAGAAGACCCCTGAGAGCGAGTTCGAGGGGGAGGAATCGGAGGGCGAGGAGGAAGAGGAGGATCAGGCTCCCTCGGTTTGTTCCGCCTCCACCGTGGACTACGGCGAGGAGGAGGATTACCCTCCCTCCGTGTGCTACGCCCCCACAGTGGATTATGGTGGGGGAGAGGGGAACGAGGACGACGATTACCCTCCGTTCGAGTGCAACGCACCTGCCGTGGGCTACGGTGAGGAAGAGGAGGAGGAAGACGATGATTACCCTCCGTCAGAACGCTCCTTCCCCGCTGTGGGCTACGATGAGGAGGTGGAGGAGTTCGAGTCGGAGGAGGAAGGCAGTCCGCCTCCCTCTGAGTGTTCCGCTGGGACTGTGAAGGGGAGGTGGACACCAGAGACGGTCCCATCCTCCGATCGTTACGGTGGAGAGAGGATGGACTGCTCCCGGGGTGGCAGCCCGGAGCAGTCCATGGAGTGGGACCAAGGAGAAGAGGAGGAGGAGATGGAGACTGCAGGGGATCTCCCAGGCGGTCCGCTCGGGGCGTCTACCGGCCGCGCTGCACCCGGCGCCTACGCCGGCCGCGCTGCACCCGGCACGTCCGCCGGTCGCGCTGCACCCGGCACGTCCGCCGGTCGCGCTGCACCCGGCACGTCCGCCGGTCGCGCTGCACCCGGCAAGTCCGCCGGTCGCGAAGCACCCCGCGGAGGGTCTGCTGCGAGGACCGGAGGAGGACCGTCCGCTGCAGCACCGGCAGCTCCCGATCTCTCTCCCCTTATCGCTCTACTCCTGGCGCGTAGTCTGGCGCCTGTTTCATGTTTGTGTATGCCAGTGTTCGTAAGTCTTCCCATTTGTGTGCCTAACCCGTTTTTCCCTTTCGTGCCACTATGTGTAAGTGTACCTGTGTGTGTGTTTGTGAATGTCCCGTTAAATGTGTCTAACGTGTTTTCCCCCGTCTTCCCAGGGAGGGTGTTCTAGACTGTGCGTGGCGGACTCTCCGCCGAGGGCGTTCATCTCCCAGACGCAGGACTGGGCGCTTCAGATCCGCCCATCGACGTGGGTTCGGGGCACTCAGTCCTGTTGGCACCCCGGGACGGGTAGTGCCCTTGGTGGGGGCGTCTGTCACGCTACGGTCCCCGAACCCTTCCTTTGGGGCGTGTGTTAACGTTGTCTGCGTCTATTCGTCTGCGTCTGTGTACCTCCGTGGGTGCGGGTGCGTCTTGTCATTATCCGTCTCACCTGTGGCTCGTCTCGTCATCACGTGGGGTTGATGTGGTCTGTCTATTTAATGTGCGTTCGCGCAGTGTCTTGTGCTCGTCGTTGTCTAATGTTTGAGTCTACACGTTACGTGTGTAAGTGTCTGTTTAGCGTGCGCTATTGCGCAATACCTGTATGCATGAAAACGTGTCGTTGTGCCTGTGAAGCTGGATTTGTGTCTCGTCCTTCGCCTCGCACCCAACGTCACAATGCTAAATAACTCAAAGTAGTACATTTGATTTTTGTTGACACTTAATGTGGTATATGAGTTACGAACATTTTGGTAAACGCACCCCATATCAGGCCAGTCCTATTAGCCCTACCTTGGCTCTCAGTTTAATTTCGTATTAATTTTAAAATTCTTCTACTGACTTATAAAGTACTGCACGGGTTTTCTCCTGATTACCTCCAGGAACTTATCTCCTATTATGAACCCCCACGCCCACTAAGATCACAGGGTGCTGGCCTCTTATTAGTTCCAACAATTAATAAGGTAACAGCAGGGAGAAGAGCCTTTTCTTATAAGGCCCCCCAACTGTGGAATAACCTTCCAGAATGTGTCCGGTCTCATTTGACAGTCTCATTTTTTAAGTCTAGGTTGAAAACGTACTTTTTTTTTATGTGCCCCCTTAGATAAAGGTACAGGTTGAAGGTGAGGGTTTTATTGTAGACTGGGGTGCTGGTGCTGTTGTCCTGTCACTGCACGTGGTCACTCAACTGGTGTAGTGGATGGATGCCAATGTCTCAGAATGCTCCCAAGTCTGTGTTACCTTCTGGTTCTGCCTTTTTAGCTAGGCTGTAATAATTGAATGCTGGAGTTGCAGCCACACTCCATAACTGTTTAAATTTCCTCTGTCTCGCATGTGATCCTATACAGTGCTAATTTTCTCTCTTTTCTTTTTCCAAATGGCTGCCCGCCTACCTAAGAATTACTGAGACGAAGAGACGAGCCTTTCCCGAGATCCACCCTGGGCCAGCCTCCTCCTGCCTAACCAGCTACGATGAAGGATCAACCCACTGCTCTGTCTAACCAGCTGTGGATGAAGGATCAACCCACTGCCCTAGACCCTCTCACCACCCCGAATTCTCCCCTGCTATGGCTGTATCTCTGTGGCCCTGGACTAATATTACCAAACATCAAGAAATTTAGGACTGAATAGGAATTACATAGAGATCTCACGGGTAACACTTTACATTAAGTGTTTACTTACTAACTAAAGTAATGCATTAGTTAACATGAACAACACATCTGTTAATTTTTACAGCATTTTAAAATTTAGTTTTAGTCTTAGTCTTTTGAATAAAATGTCATTTAGTTTTAGTCATAATTTAGTCATTGGAGTTTTTAGTTTTAGTCTAGTTTAAGTCGACTAATTATCATTAGAATTTAGTCGACTAATTATCAAAAAATGTAATTAAAAGATTAATAAAATATACATGGTGTCACGTTGAGGTCCCCGACCCCTCCTTTTGGGCGTGTGTTTACGTCATCTCCATCTACTAGTCTGCGTCAGTGGATCTCCGTGGGTGCGGTTACGTCTTGTGCTGATTCGTCTCACCTGTGGCTCGTCTCGTCATCACGTGGGGATTATGTGGTTTGTCTACTTGATGTGCGTTCGTGCAGTGTCCTGTGCTCGTCGTTGTCTGAGTCATACGTGTTTGTGATTGTGTTCCTGTTTTACGTGCGCTGTCTGCACTTTTCGTGTAATACATTAAACGTTACGTCCGTTCTACCAAGGATTCTGTCTCGTCCTTCGCCGCGCTACAGGCGTGACACATGGTGTAATAGACATTATATACACCTACACAAAATGAAACATTTATTAACCAGTTACAGAATATTATTGTTTGTAAGTGCAATATACACAAAACAGATTTCCAAACAACTTTAGTGAGCATAACAATAACAAACCATAGATGATCAGTAGGCCCGCTCTACCTGAAAAGCATATGGAGTTTTTGAACATTCGATATAAAACTGGGTGTCGTAAAAACAGCAATGCCATTGCCTGCAGATGTCAATTAATTTGTTGTATTTTTCACGACATCATCATCCCACATGGTTTACACACCGTCTTGTTTTTCTCAAAGTCAAAGAGAAATGTGTCCATATATTGCCGCTCACCTTTCTCCCTGCTGACATTCTCAAGTTAACTTCGAGTTGAATTTCATGAGTGATCATAGTTCACAGGCTAGTATTGACTTTCCAGGTTATGTGCGATGTGATTGGACGGTTACCCGGTTTGGGGGGTGCAAAAATATTCTCATCTACTAAAGGGGGGCACGGCAGAAAAAGTTTGGGAACCACTGCCCTAACTTATGTAGGTAAATCAGTACAATGTAATATATTCCTTTAAGGTCGTACCAAAAAAGGTGCAAGCAACAAAGAGCCTAAACAGGAGCCGCAACAGTAACATGTTTACTTAGCGTTAGTTAATTATTGTTAATGTGTTACTTCATGTGTTGTTCATGTTAACTAATGCATTACTTCACTTTAGTAAATTACTTCACTTAATGTAAAGTGTTACCATCTCATATATACAAATGCTCAAAAAGATGAGAATTATTTATCATTCCCATCTCTGCTCTAGAGTCCAGTGTTTGGATGCTTTACACCACTGCATCCGATGCTTTGAATTGCACTTGATGATGTATGGCAGGAGTGGCCAACCAGCGGCTCGCGAGCCGCATGCGGTTCTTTCCCTGGTTTCATGCGGCTCCCCAGCCGGTCCACACTCTCACCTGCACAAAGGATCTGGGGTGTGGCCCAGTTACCTCATCAGCTCTGAGGGCGACAGACTGCTACATCTTCGTGGTGCGCGGTTTGTTTATAAGCCTAGCGAGCCGCTAACACTTTTCAAACTGGCGTAGTGGAAAACGGGAGACTAGCGGCATGAAGTATCTGTGCTATTGTGATTGTGCTTTGAGTCTCGTTAGTGAGACGCGGTCTTCTGTCACACGTTTTGGAATAAACCACATGCGAGGTGCAGCAAAGGCACCGCACACGACTGAGGGAGCTTCAAAACTACTGACACTGTCTGTTCTCTTCTTCCTAAAGGTGAGCGCAGGTCAGTGGCGTTGTAAAGAGTGTTGATAACGGAGTTTATCCACTTTTTACTTAGAAAACAACAGTTGCGTACATAACAGAGCTCGTAGTGTGCTCCAAATGTGACAAAGTCCTGAAGCATATCACGCCTTATGTTTATATTGAAGTTTGTTTTTTACTTAATAATTAATTTGTGTCCATTTTACATTCCCCCCGCTAATAATTTACACTCGCCACCCCCCCTTAACAATTTAGAATTATACATTTCAAAAAGTGATCTTGGCAACCCTGGTGATGTTCAAGCATGCCCATGTATGATATGGCTCTTTGCCGTAACACAATTAAAAAAGTGGCTCTTGGACTCTGACTGGTTGGCCACCCCTGATGTATGGCTTGGATGCAGCTGCTCGACCATGGAAACCCAATTCCATGAAGTTCTCAGCACACTGTTCTTGAGCTAATCTTAAGCCCACATGAAGTTTGGATGCCTGCTCAAAGTTCAAGTATCAGTTACATCTTAATATTTAAGAACTAAACTGAAAACCTATGTGTATAGTTAGGCATTAAATACTTCCCTTTCAAGTTAAAGGTGATGATCTGGATGATAAGGAATAAGGAAACCAAGGGAACTTTGTATTCAATGAAAAGGGCAAGGGCTACCAAGAAATATAAACCAGAGTGACATGTGGGGCAAAGCCAAAATGTGCTGATGCTCCTGGCAGCTCCTGCCTGGGTTCTCTTCTGCTTTTGTCTTTTTCACTGTATGGCCATAGTAAAATTTGCACACTGTAAAATCTTGCACACTGCAGTTGCCTAATTTACATATCTTTGTCCCCAGATATGCCTAATAATCCTTGGTACTCCTACTCCTGATGTCATGGTATAACTGATCCTCAAACTGTCTCAGCTGCTCTGTGTCCTCCCACCACCGCCACTCCCTTGCAGACAACATTTGTCTATAATAGACCACAATAGACAGTATTTTATTACTTTTTTAGCTCTTTATTGTTTATATTGTTGCTATGATGGTGTATGTTGTCAATCAGAGGTCCCCCCTTTGAGTCTTGGTTCCTCTTAAGGTTTCTTCCTCATATTCTAGGGAGTTTTTTGGCTTGCTCATTGGGTTTGGACTTTATATCTGACATATAAAATTTCTTTGTGCAGCTGTTGTAAAAACTGCAATATAAGTACATTTTACTTGACAATTATCAAATACTATAAGTCATCCGTCCATCCATGTAAATACACTTATGCGGGTCCGGGTTACGGGGCAGTAGCAAGGAGACCCATGTTCCCCTCTCCCAAGCCAACTCTTCCAGCTCTTCTGGGGGGATACTGAGGCGTTCCCAGGACAGCTGAGAGATATAATCTTTCCAGCATGTCCTGGGTCTTCCCCAGGGTCTCCTCCCAGTTGGACATGCCTGGAGCACCTCACCAGGGAGGTGCCCAGGGGGCAACTGGACCACATGCCTGAACCACCTCAACTGGCTCCTTTCTACATGAGGAGCAGTGGCTCTACTCCAAGTTTCTCCCGAATGACTGTACTCCTCACATTATCTCTAAGGGAGAGCCCAGACACCCTGCGGAGAAAACTCATTTCAGCCACTTGGATTCACAATCTAATTCTTTTGGTTACTACCAGGAGCTCATAACCAAAGCTTATAGTTAGAACATAGATTGACTAGTAAATCGAGAGCTTTGCCTTGTGGCTCAGCTCTCTCTTCACCATAATGATCCAATACAGCATGTCAACCTCCCGTTCCATACTTCCCTCACTCATGAACAAGAACCCGAGATACTTAATATAGATATGAACCTTGTCCACCACTTGGCTACGCCGAATATTCAGTCCCTAAAAGTTATGAACAGAATCGGTGATAAAGGGCAGCCCTGATGGAGTCCAACCCCAATTAGATACCAGTCTAACTTACTGCCGACCATGTGAGCCAAGCCGCTGCTCTGTTTGTGTAGGGACTGGAAAGCCCGTAGCAACGTAGTACCCTATACTCCTGGAGCATCCCCCAGAGGAATTGCAGAGGGACACGGTCGAATGTCTTCCCCAAATCCACAAAACACAAGTGGCCTGGTTGAGCGTACTCCCATGCACCCTCTAGGACCCTCACAAGGGTGAAAAGCTGGCCCAGTGTTCCACAACCAGGACAGAACCCATATTGTTCTTCTTGTAACTGACAATTCGACGAGGAAAGTACAATGCACAATATATGGTACAATAATGTACTGGTTACTTTTCACACCAGAAGGTGCTGACGCTGCTTCCTGCTGACGCTGCTGCGGTGCGAATTTTGATTGTCTCTCTAAAGTGTAATAATCTGTTTACGTGCTAATCTTTACCTTTTGCCTTCCTAGATAATTTTTACAGGTAGTACTTCCATTATCAAGACGTGCAGTTGATTATTCCAGCCACTGACAAACTTTCTGCCTCTACAAATCAGCTAGCGTAAGTTTGTATAAATTGGCTAGACGCGGTAAGTGTTCTGATTTATTCATGGCTGGTGTCGGTTTGTTTCCCTGTTTGGAGTGTGGCATGTTTAGCCTAGACCCTTTCGCCACTGTTACTTCTCTCGTGGCGAAAGTGGAAAGCTTAGAGCGCCACGTCCACTCATTATTGAGGGATAGAGAGACAGAGTTAGTTAGAGATAGGGAGACAGTAGTAGCTGTGGACGCGCCTGGGAGAACTAGTGCCTCCGCGACTCCGGCGATAGAGCCCTCACAGCGGGGCGAATGGGTGACGTCTTGGCGGCGTAGTCGGAGAGCGAGGGATGCAGCTAATGCTAACGCCAGCGCTAGCCCACCAAGCACCACTCCCCGGTTCACGTGTCCAACAGGTTTGCCCCGCTCAGTGCTACACCCGCTGAGGAGCCTGTCTCACAGACTCTGGTCATAGGAGACTCTATAGTCCGGCACGTGAAAGTCGCTGTACCTGTAGGGGCTCCAGCTGTTACAGTTAGTTGTTTACCGGGAGCCAGAGCGCCGGACATTAGTGGCAACCTTAGACTGTTAGCCAATAGGAGATATTCGAGGATAGTCATACATGTAGGGGCCAACGATATACGTCTGCGGCAGTCACAAGTGACTAAGTGTAACATTAAAGAGGTGGTTAAACTGGCCCAGACGATGTCCGATGCCGTAATCTGCTCTGGCCCCATCCCAATGCGGCGCGGCGATGAGCAATACAGCAGGCTCACATCGCTAAACCGCTGGATGTCCAAGTGGTGCTCCGAAAATCAAGTGGGCTTTATTAATAATTGGAAAGAGTTCGAGGGCAAGCCTGGTCTTTTAGGCAGGGACGGTGTCCACCCTACCTGGGATAGCGCCGCCTTGTTATCTTGCAGCATAGCCCATAGCCTGTTAGTTAGTGGGCAGAGTAGTACTAGGAGCTCCTGACTAACCAGAGTTGTGACCAGGCCGCAGACTAATGGGCTAAACCTGTCTGCGAGCTGCTTAGAGGCGTCACCATCATAAGAAATCATAGAAAATAAAATCATAAGCAATCATAAATCATAAGAAAATAGTCCACCCTAAGTTTTTAACTAATATTCAGACTTCACATCCAATTATTACCTATATGACCGATCTGAAAATCGGATTAATCAATATTTGATCGCTCAATTCTAAAGCAGTTTTTGTGAATTAACTTATAACTGACCAGAAAATTGATAATCTGTGTCTAACTGAAACGTGGATTCAATCTGGTGATTATTTAACTCTAAACGAAGCCACTCCTGTGGGATATAGTTATATACATAGACCTAGATTGTCAGGCAGAGGAGGAGGAATATGTATAATCTATCGTGATTGTTTAGAAATTCATCAGAAATACCTAGATATCTCAAACTCATTTGAGATGCAGTCTATTTATGTAATTAGTCCATCTGTAAATAAAAGTGCATTTTTCCTAACAAATGTATACAGACCACCAGGGCCTTACTCAGATTTCTTAAACGATTTCACCGATTTTGCAGCAAATTTAGCAGTATGTAGTGACAAAATAATAATGGTAGGAGACTTTAACATACATTTTGATAATGCGGAGGATCCACTGACAAGGGCTTTTACTTCTATATTGAACTCTGTCGGCATTATACAAAACGTAGTAGGACCTACACATTATCGAAACCATACCCTAGATTTAATCTTAACGCTGGGTATCGACGTAGATAATATAAATATACTTCCACAAACCGTAGCAATCTCTGATCACTATTTAGTCCAATTCGATCTTCACCTTAACATAAATACCCGCTCGTCTCCTCGGCAGTGTATAAAGTGCTCGATAAATTCATCAACAGCAACACAGTTTATTGAAACCCTCCCTGATTTAACTGCTTTAGCTAATTCGCCATCCGATCCAGGAGAGTTAGATAGTCTAACCGACTGCTTAAAGAATACCTGCAGATCAGCTCTAGATATACAGTTGTGATCAAATTTATTCAACCCCCAATGCTGCGAAGGGTTTTATGGAATTCAGTGCACATTTGTAATTGTGTTCATAATGAAATCTTACAAGGACTTGTTAAAGAACTAAATGCAACTAAGATAGCATCAATTTTTTTGTCATAAAGTATTAAATGGCCTTTTTGTGATTTCTTCATTGACACAATTATTCAACCCCTTTACGACTACCACTCCTAAGAACAGAGGTTCATTCCTGTCACGGTGAGGCGGCCCCCTACCGGCCGCCTCTGTCCACAGCGGCTGTGTTGTTGTTGTTTTGTGACGTCGTGTACGCCCCTCAGGTGGGCGGAGCCCGTGATCCGTTCCCACCTGATGGTCGTTTGTCTGTCTATATATGTCTTGTCTTTGTACCAGTTGACCGCTGGTCATTATATCCTTGATTTGGATCTATTGCACGGGTTTTAGGTTTGCACACTTTATATTAAACCACCCTTTTTCCCTGAGACTTGGCGTGATTGCTTCCTTTTTGTTGCTCACACCTGCCCGTCACAGAATGACCAGCCACCCTTCGGAAGCCGCCGAGTCTCTTTTTCTTTCTCCTTCGTTCGTGGTCATGTCTCGTGGTAAGTGTTTGTCTGCGTAGTGTTTTGTTTGAAGAGCTCCGCCGTGCTTTTGTGTTTTGTGTGTGTGTGTAGCACGGCGAGGACCAGGGCAGTCTGCCCTGAGAAAGCTCTTCGGGTCTGCTGTCAGTGTGTGTGAAGAGTTCCGCCGTGTTTTCGAGTTGTGTCCGTGGCACGGCGAAGACCAGGAATGTCTTCCTGGCGATAACTCTTCGTGTTGTTGTGAATGTGTGTATGCGTGAACGGACGTGTCGATCAGTATGCGCGCTCGGTGTGTTATGTTACATGTTCTGTGTGTGACGCGGGTGCCGCTCCTCACCGTCGCCTCGCTCCCCGTGTTGTTTTGTGTTTCATGTGGGGAGCGACTGCGAACGTGAGCGGCGCGTCACTGTGTCTGTTTATGTAGAGCGCGCGTTTGTGGGTCCCGTCTGTTTGTGTGTACGCCGTTTTTTGTTTGCTTGTCTAAGTCTTTGCGTGTGTGTTGTGTCCTAACGTGTTGTCTAATGTTTGCGTGTAATTCCACGCATGCTCCTCCCCCTGAATGTGTGTTTGGGGGGGGACCGGCTGTGGTCCCGTGCCATGGGGTGTGGCACGGAGGGCGTCTCTCCCAAGGGAGGCCCTGAATAGGGTAAGGCGCGTTTGTGTTTTGTGTTTGTATGTGTGTGTGAGGGTGTGTTCTTTGTGCAGGTGCTTCTCCTTGGCAGTGTTCCTGGACCTTGTGGGGGTCTCCACCTGGCAGGAGCCCCCTTGTGTTGTGGGGTGACCGGAGCCCGGTCGTGAAGAGCCCCTCCCTAGAGGGCTGGGGCCCCCGGATGTTTGGGGACCATGGGGCTCCGGTCTGAAAAGCTCCTGCTGGGGATGGAGATCCTCCCTCCTGCCCGGGGTGACCAGGAGGCCCTTGGGGCTGCTCCCTAGCCCGCGTCGGGGGTGCTCTGGGCCTCGGTCTCTGGCGCTCCTGGGTTGGGTGGAGGAGTCCACCTTGAGATGAGAGGCCCCGGGAGGGGTTGGCTCCCCAGGAGGCTGGGGTGACCCCTAGCAGAAGGCAGGGGTCAGCTCTGGGAGGAGGTAGGTCCAGGAGGTGAAGTAGCCACGCCTTGGAGAGGTAGCCTGCACACCCACACACACACAAGGGACGAGAGAGGAGCCGTAGCCCCTCGTCCTCACACCCATGGGGCTTACCAGCTGAATGCCGGTTAGGGCGTGAGGGCCCTGTGACCGACTGGGGCGTGGTTTTGTGTTGTTAACGGCCCGGTCGGTCCAGGGTCCCGCCCAGGGAGGTGAGCTGACTAATGTTATGTGTTTTGTGTTTCAGCTCGTGGACTGCAGGAGGTGTGTCCCTGCCTGTCCTTGCCTTCCTGCCCCTTCGTGTTGTTGTGCAGCCGCTGTGTGCCACACACCCAGTGGAGGGGAGTGCGGCTTGGTGGGGGGGTCTGTCACGGTGAGGCGGCCCCCTACCGGCCGCCTCTGTCCACAGCGGCTGTGTTGTTGTTGTTTTGTGACGTCGTGTACGCCCCTCAGGTGGGCGGAGCCCGTGATCCGTTCCCACCTGATGGTCGTTTGTCTGTCTATATATGTCTTGTCTTTGTACCAGTTGACCGCTGGTCATTATATCCTTGATTTGGATCTATTGCACGGGTTTTAGGTTTGCACACTTTATATTAAACCACCCTTTTTCCCTGAGACTTGGCGTGATTGCTTCCTTTTTGTTGCTCACACCTGCCCGTCACAATTCCAGTGTTTTCCATCAGGTATTGAAAACATCTGTGGATGTCAACGAGCAGCAATCAAGCATGATAAGCACCAATTAGGCAGATTTAAAAGGACTGTGATACTCAGCTCCTTCTAGACATCTACTGGTGTGTTTCCAAGCATGGTGAAGGCAAGAGAATGGTCCCAGAAGACAAGAGAAGAGGTTATTGCTCTTCACAAGAATGGCAATGGATATAAAAAGATTGCGAAGTTGTTAAATATTCCAAGAGACACTATCGGAAGTATCATTCGCAAGTTCAAGTTAAAGGGCACAGTGGAAACGTTACCTGGTCGTGGCAGAAAAAAGATCCTGACCGCGACTGCTGTGCGCTACCTGAAGCGTAATGTGGAGAAAAATCCCCGCGTGACTGCTAAGGAACTGAAAAAAGACCTGTCAGATGTGGGCACTGAAGTTTCAGCTCAGACAATAAGGCGCGCACTGCATAACGAAGACCTCCATGCCAGAACGCCCAGACGCACCCCCTTGCTGACTCCAAAGAACAAGAAAAGTCGACTGCAGTATGCCAAAAGTCATGTGGACAAGCCACAAAGGTTTTGGAACAGTGTACTGTGGTCAGATGAAACTAAATTAGAACTGTTTGGGACAATGGACCAGCGCTATGTTTGGAGAAGGAAGAACCAAGCTTATGAACAAAAGAACACCTTGCCTACTGTGAAGCATGGCGGGGGGTCAATTATGCTTTGGGGCTGTTTTGCTTCTAATGGTACAGGAAAGCTTCAACGTGTGCAGGGTACCATGAATTCCCTTCAGTACCAGGAGATCTTGGAGGAAAATGTGATGGAGTCAGTCACAAACCTGCGGCTTGGGAGACGTTGGACCTTCCAACAGGACAATGATCCGAAGCACACATCCAAGTCCACTAGAGCATGGTTGAACATGAAAGGCTGGAACATTCTAGAGTGGCCATCGCAATCACCAGACTTAAATCCAATTGAGAACCTCTGGTGGGACCTAAAGAAGGCAGTTGCAGTGCGCAAGCCTAAGAATGTGACTGAACTGGAGGCTTTTGCCCATGAAGAATGGGCTAAGATACCCATAGGTCGCTGCAAGACACTTGTGTCAAGCTATGCTTCACGCTTGAAAGCTGTCATAACTGGAAAAGGATGTTGTACTAAAAAATAAACCCAATAGGGGGTTGAATAAAACTGATAATGATGTGAGCACAGTAAAGACATTTGTGGTTATTCCATCATAAATATTATGTTATGTTTGTCTAATTTATAAGTGCCTCTTTGATATAATTGTAAATAAGATGACTGAAATGATCAAAATCAATGTCAAACTGGCCAAAACACTTTATTTCAGTGGGGGTTGAATAAATTTGATCACAACTGTAGTAGCTCCACTAAAATATAAAAAGGCTAGATCCAAAAAGCTCGCCCCGTGGTACACTGACCAAACTAGAAACTTAAAACAAATAGCACGCAAATTAGAGCGGAAATGGCGATCTACTAAATTGGAAGTATTCCACTGTGCCTGGAAGGATAGCATTACTGAGTACAAACAGGCACTCACTAACGCACGCTCAGCATACTTAGCCTCACTGATAGAGAACAATAAAAACAATCCTAGATTTCTTTTTAATACTATTTCTAAACTTACAAAAAATCAAGCAGGCGCAGAACCTCAGATTCAAGTAAACCGCACAGTATGACAGTACTTTATGTAAACTGTTTATTAACTATTGTCAGGAATGTCACCTGATAGCCATTAAGGACTCAGCTGTTCCTCATCACCACGCCCACATTCCAGGCATTCATATACACCGTCATCACAACACCTCGTCGCGAAGTATTGCCAACCATGTTGCATACCGAGCGTTATCATACTCTGCTGTTTCTCCTGTGTACCGACCTCTGCCTGTTCCCTCGACCCCGTCTCCTGCCTAGCCCTCAGGTACCGTACGGACTCTGCCTTCCCGTTACGACCCCGGACCGGATAGACCACTCTCAACAAACGGCATTAGATCAACTCCGTTTATGCATTAACATCTCGCATTCTCTGGTTGTATCTATCTGCCAAATAAAGAGCACTGTGCTTTTGCATAAGGATCCCTCTCTGTCTCTTCCTAACGTTACAACTATAAATAAACTATATATACATTATATGTAACCGGTGTATAATGTACAGATGAGGAGAAATGTTCACTAATAGAATGTGAATATATATTTTTATAGAATGTGTTGCATATGTGCTCTAACTCCAGTGGTAGGGAAGGATCTTATTCATTATTTATATTATTTATTTTATGATATATTCAGTTGTTGTCCATTTTAATAAAGTGCTTTATAGTGAGAGAATGAGAGAACTGTGGAGGTGGAGTTAGATGACTCGAGCTTTGGAGGTGGAGGTAGATGACCTGAGTTGTGGAGGTGGTGGTAGATGACCTGAGCTGTGGAGGTGGTGGTAGATGACCTGAGCTGTGGAGGTGGAGGTAGATGACCTGAGTTGTGGAGGTGGTGGTAGATGACCTGAGCTGTGGAGGTGGAGGTAGATGACCTGAGCTGTGGAGGTGGTGGTAGATGACCTGAGTTGTGGAGGTGGTGGTAGATGACCTGAGCTGTGGAGGTGGAGGTAGATGACCTGAGCTGTGGAGGTGGAGGTAGATGACCTGAGTTGTGGAGGTGGTGGTAGATGACCTGAGTTGTGGAGGTGGTGGTAGATGATCTGAGCTGTGGAGGTAGTGGTAGATGATCTGAGCTGTGGAGGTGGAGGTAGATGACCTGAGCTGTGGAGGTGGAGGTAGATGACCTGAGCTGTGGAGGTGGTGGTAGATGATCTGAGCTGTGGAGGTGGAGGTTGCCCAGAGTTTTTAGGGCTCTCACTCTTGGTCTCCACTGTGAATGAAACCGTTGGAAGAAAGAGCGACCAGGGTGTGAAGATTCAGTGGTGATTTCTCTGTCCTCTTCCTTTTCTAGCTGTGTTGAGGACCAGAGGAAAGACCGTTCACTGCAGCTTGCACTTGATCTGAGAAGACACAGAGCTGAAGTAGATGGACATGAAGTATGTGACGACAGACTCTATTATGACAGTATAAAACTAGACCAGTAGGTGCTTGTCCCAGGTGTCTTGCATTGATGCAGAAGAATGCTGCTGGGCCTTCTTCTTCACCAGAGTGCTGTGTCTGTCCCATCTGAGATCTTGCTGAATGGTGGTGCCAAGGAGTTTGTAGGACTCTGCTCTGCTGACTGTGGAGCACTGTATTTCACTCTATGGTCAGCTTCACACCATAACACCAGTCATGTTATTTCCACCTGGCACAAGAATTTGTTGTTGTTGTTTGAGATGAGACCAACCAGAGTAATGACACTGAACTTCCACAGTTGATCTAGTAGGAGGTAAAATTATGGTGTTGAAAGCAGATCTAAAGTCCACAAGGAACATATGGGCATAAGTATTTGGAGAATTGAGGTGTTGTAGGATGTAGGAGAGAGTCAGCATAATAGCATCATCTATGGACCTGTTAGCTTTATATGCAAACTGCAGAGTGCTGAAGAGCACAACTCGGTCATGACTGTGAGGTGCTGAAGTAAATAAAGATATTAATTCAACTGATATGTAGTCATTCAGGCATGGGATCTTCTGCTTTTATGGAACTGGTATGGTCACCAAAGAATAGGTACAAAAGATGTCAGAAATAATGAAAGTCAAAGTCAGAGTTAAATTTATTTATATAGCGCTTCTTACAAAGCAGCTTTACAATCATATGGGTCCAGATCCCTAATGATCAAGCAAAAAACTCCCTATGATGATGGGGATTAGGAAGAAACCTCGGGAGGACCAAGACTCAAAAGGGAACCCATCCTCCATTGGGCAGCCCGTTAGCACAAGTCTGTATTTGTGAACAACAGGTGGCTCAACAGTTATAGTTAAGGTTCTTGTTCCCAGGCCAAGTAGTCACAGTCCCTTCAGTGCCTGTGAGCCTCAGGTAGAAGCTAGCATCAGCACGTCCTCTTGCGGCAATGGCACATCCAACCCCGGCATCAATACATCCACCGGCCAGCCAAACCATCTCCTAGGTGCTTGTAGGTGCTTGCATGCAATCATCTTAGTTAGAAGCATGCAAAAATATAGACAATACAGGTTGAGTGTGTGGACATCAATTTAAACCACCATTGATTTAAATCTACATAACTCACGTGCCAGTGATTAGCATGTGGCTCCAGCAGGCTAATCTATAGCAGCATAACTAAAGGGAGGGGTTCAGAGGTGACCACAGTCATGAGGGCTCAATGAGACATTGCTTTCCAGTCAAGTCATTTTCACAACTAGAGTGATGCCATGACACATGTACCTTTATCTAAGGGGGGACATTAATTATCAACCGCTAAACTAAATAAGTGGGTTTTCAATCTAGACTTAAAGATTGTTACTGTGTCAGAGTCCCGGACGCATTTAGGAAGATCATTCCAAAGCTGGGGGGCCTTACAAGAAAAGGCTCTTCCCCCTGCTGTTACCTTGTTAATTTTTGGAACTAATAAAAGACCAGCACCCTGTGATCTTAGTGGACGTGGGGGTTCATAATAGGAAATAAGTTCCTGAAGGTATTCAGGAGCAAGCCCGTGCAATGCTTTATAAGTTAATAAAAGAATTTTAAAGTCAATACGAAATTTAACTGGGAGCCAATGCAGGGCTGATAGGACTGGACTGATATGCTGAAATTTTCTAGTTCTGGTCAGAACCCTGACTGCAGCATTTTTAACTATTTGAAGTTTATTTAAATTCCTATTTGAACATCCTGACAGTAGTGAGTTACAGTAATCTAATCTGGATCCTGTGATAATGCATTTCTTAACTTAGCAATGTTGCAGAGATGTAGAAAAGCTATCCTAGTCGTATTATCTATGTATTTATCAAATGATAGGTCAGAGTCGAGTATGACGCCTAGGTTTTTGGCTACTGTGCCAGGTGTAATGGGGTAGTCTGTGAGATTAAACATTAGATCTGGAATTTTCTGTTTTGAGGCCTTAGGGCCCAGGAGGAGAACTTCTGTTTTGTCCTCATTAAGTTGGAGGAAGTTTAGGGACATCCAGCATTTAATATCTCGTACACAGGCCTCAATTTTTCCTAAACTGAGTTTGTCATCAGGTTTGGCTGATATGTAAAGTTAAGTGTCATCTGCATAGCAGTGAAAATTGACACCATGTTTGTTTATAACTGTGCCCAATGGTAGCATATATAATGTAAATAATAGTGGTCCTAAAATGGATCCTTGCGGGACCCCATATTTAACTTTTGTATGTTTGGATGGAATATTATTGAGCTCTACAAACTGATGGCGATTTGTTAAGTAAGAGTAAAACCATGAAAGGGCTGTGCCTGAGACTCCAACCCAGCATTCTAACCGCTTTAGCAAAATCCTATGATCAATTGTGTCGAAAGCTGCACTAAGATCAAGAAGCACTAACAGTGATACATAGCCTTGATCTGAAGCAAGGAGGAGATCATTTGTTACTTTAACTAATGCTGTTTCAGTACTGTGATGGGGCCTAAAACCAGATTGGAATTTTTCAAATATGTGATTCCTATGCAGATATAGGCATAATTGCTGGGCAACAGCTTGTTCTATGATCTTAGATATAAATGATGTTTGAAATGGGTCTATAATTAGATAGTACAGTCGGATCAAAATTTGGTTTCTTGATCAGAGGTTTAATAACTGCTAATTTACATGATTTGGGCATGTGACCTATTGTAATGGATGAGTTAACTAAAGTTAGAAGAGGTTCAGTTCCCGCTGGTAATACCTCTTTTAATAACTTTGAGGGAACCGAGTCTAGTGTGCAGGTAGCACAATTTAAGGAAGAAATTATTTTCTCTAATTCTGATTGTGGGAGTGGATGAAAGGCATCAAGTTTGTAATTTAAATCAATATCAACCAAACCAGATGACATACCAGTTGTATTGCTAATAAAAGGTTTTATATTTTTTCTAATATTCTCTATTTTATTATCAAAGAAATCTATAAATACATTACTAGTGAGGTTTACTGGAATCTGAGGTTCTGCGCCTGCTTGATTTTTTGTAAGTTTGGAAATAGTATTAAAAAGAAATCTAGGATTGTTTTTATTTTTCTCTATCAGTGAGGCTAAGTATGCTGAGCGTGCTTTAGCGAGTGCCCGTTTGTAGTCAATAATGCTATCCTTCCAGGCACAGTGAAATACTTCCAACTTAGTAGATCACCATTTACGCTTTAATTTACGTGTTATTTGTTTTAAGTTTCTAGTTTGGTCGGTGTACCACGGGGCGAGCTTTTTAGATCTAGTCTTTTTATATTTGAGTGGAGCTACTATATCTAGAGCTGATCTGCAGGTATTCTCTATGCAGCTGGTTAGACTTTCTAACTCTCCTGGGTCAGATGGCAAGTGGGCTAGAGCAGTTAAATCAGGGAGGGCTTCAATAAACTGTGTTGCTGTTAATGAATTTATCGAGCGCTTTATACACTGCCGAGGAGACGGTCGGGTATTTATGTTAAGATGAATCTCAAATTGGACTAAATAGTGATCAGAGATAGCTACGGTTTGCGGAAGTATATTTATATTATCTACGTCGATATCCAGCGTTAAGATTAAATCTAGGGTATGATTTTGATAATGTGTAGGTCCTACTACGTTTTGTATAATGCCGACAGAGTTTAATATAGAAGTAAAAGCCCTTGTCAGTGGATCATCTGCATTATCAAAATGTACGTTAAAGTCTCCTACCATTTAACAGTTTTAAATAGGAGTCCTGAATTGTTTTTGTTTTTCTATTAAAGCTGATAAGTATGAGAATTTTGCCGTATGGAGGGCATGCTTATATTCAATTATATTCAATAAGGCTGCTTTTCCATGATACTCTATACCAGGTATCACCAAATGGCGGACCGCGGTCCGGATCCGGACCCAAACGCCGTCCTGATTAACTGGATACGGACCCAAATGCCAAAAAAATTTTAACGGGAGACTATATTTTAAAACGGAGAATTTATTTTCAGATGAGTGTTACGTTCACCACCCATTTGAGTGTTACGTTCAACCCCCCCGCTCAACAACTTTCATTCGCGCACCGCGATCTCAAGACGCCGCTGGGGATTGCCAACAACAAACACGTAGCAGATGCCCAAATGCGTTCACCACCCCCCCGTAACTGGCCCCTTCAGTGATTGAAAAAATAAAATGTGGCCCGCCATCATTTCTATTTGATTACCCCTGCTCTATGCACTTCTAACTTAGAATTTCACCATTTACGCTCCAGGATCTGCGCGGATCGTTTGAGACTAGGCGTGTGCTCGTTGTACCAAGGCACTATTCTTCTCTCACTGACTTAAAACATAATGACGCAACCTTGTCTAAAGCTGTACGAAGAGAAGTCTCGACGTTCTCAGTAAAATGCTCTAGTCCAGGCGTACTCAACTAAATTTGTCCGCGGTCCAATTTTGGCAGATACCTGTGACCTGAGGTCCAGTGCGGCGGGGGTGAAGAACGTAAGTTGTTGAGCGGGGGGTGGCGAACGTAAGTTGTCGAGCAGGGGGGGGTTGGTGGCGAACGTAAGTTGTTGGGGGGGGGGGGGGTGTCGAACGTAAGTTGTTGAGCGGGGGGCTGGCGAACGTAAGTTGTTGTTGAGCGGGGGTGGCGAACGTAACGCTCGTGATGGAGGGTTTTTTCAATAGCCCTTAAATAAATGCTACGGTTTTGTTTTGGTCCATATCCAGTTAATCAGGAATGAGATTGGGTCCGGACAGGACTGCGTTCGGGGACCGCGGTCCGCCAGTTGAGTACCCCTGCTCTAGTCCTTCCAGAGCTACAGGTGGATCAATGTTTGTCAGACTCAAAAATTATCAGTGACATATATGGTTCTAGATGTTATAATTTGTTTAATTTGGTACCGGGGCGGCCGATGAATACCATTGTTCAAACTAAACTCGTACGTTATGAGGCTGTGGTCAGAAATGGCCTCACTCTGAGGAAATACTGCTAAACCAGATATGTTAATACCAAACAACAAGACCAAGTAAAGTATGATCACAATTATGCGTAGGACCCACCACATTCTGAGTGATACCTATTGAATCAAGAATTGCTTGAAAGTTTATGCTAAAAGAGACACAGATTCTCAAAATGGATGTTAAAATCACTATACGGCTGATAGCACTATGTGAGACAGGAAGTCCGAAAACTCCTGCAAGAACTCAGAGTATGAACCAGGGGGGCGGTAAATAGTAATGAACATAAACGACATATGTCGCTTTCTTGGTTGATACATTTAAAACTGTGAGGATGAGATGTTCAAAAGAATTAAACTTTTAAAAGAAGCCAGATTTTTGAGAAATGCCTATATTGGAGTCATATATGTAATGCTGGGAGGAGGCAGGCACAACGAACTGGTGCAATGACATCCAACGTTTATTGTTGGTGAACAAAGGCTCGCTAGCTATGGCTGTGCCAACCGGCTAAGCTAGGTACTAACAACTCTCTAGGACTTTCTAAAGAAAGCTCCTCTAAACGCGAAATCTTTTCTGTCATGCTAATAATTAATCTACACTTCTCACAAATAAAATTATCACTATTGATGGACGAAGAGTAGCTA
Source organism: Brachyhypopomus gauderio (assembly GCF_052324685.1). Taxonomy (NCBI): domain Eukaryota; kingdom Metazoa; phylum Chordata; class Actinopteri; order Gymnotiformes; family Hypopomidae; genus Brachyhypopomus; species Brachyhypopomus gauderio. Next base: position 14,466,681 of record NC_135229.1, read on the forward strand.
TACATGCCACACTCAGCACAAGCAACAAGCGACTCAGAAATGTTGAGATACTTAGATACTTAGCTTCGGATTAGTTGAACTTCGATGTTTTTTGAGAGTCTAATAGGTCTTTCAATGGCTTGTGGAGGTTGTTGTAGCCGGGGTTATGAGTAAATATATCTAGAAAGGATTTGTAAATATATTAATGTAAACAAACAGATAGGAAAAAGTAGGCAAAAAACTGAATGAAACAGGTACAAAAGACTTGGTCAGAGATTGGTTGAAGAGATCACTGAAGATGAAATATTGAAATATTGTGAAATATTGTTTAGAGCAGCGCCTAAGCATTCTAGGTGAGACACCATCAGGGCTGGTTGCTTTCCTGATCTTCTGCTTCCTGAGAAGACAGCTGACCTGCTGTGTGGTGGTGGTGATGGTGGAGGGCTGGTGGGTGGTGGTGGTGATGGTGGGTGGTAATGGTGATGGGTGGAGGGCTGGTGGTGGTGATGAGTGAAGGGCTGGTGGGTGATGATGGTAATGGTGGGTTGTGATGGTGATGGGTGGAGGGCTGGTGGGTGGTGATGGCTAGTGGGTGGTGGTGGTGATGAGTGGAGGGCTGGTGAGTGGTGATGGCTGGTGGGTGGTGGTGGTGATGGGTGGAGGGCTGGTGGGTGGTGATGTTGATGGTGGGTGGTGATGGGTGGAGGGCTGGAGGTGATGATGGTGATGGGTGGAGGGCTGGTGGGTGGTGGTGGTGATGGGTAGAGGGCTGGTGGGTGATGGGTGGAGGGGTGGTGGGGAAGCCTACAGGTATTGTATCCTAGTGATCTGGTGGGGGCTGTAAACAGTGAATAGGAGGAAGATTTTAGACTGGAAAGAAGAAAGATGTCCTATGTAATTAAAATCTTGAGTAAAAGTTGTTGAACTGGGAGCAGGGGGTCTAATGCTAAAGTTGATGCTTTAGGCTTGCAGTTAGAAACTGCTTGTAGTCTTTTGCAGTTGGAGGAAGAGTCATTTGAGGAAAACCGAGTTTCTAATTTTTCCTCTATTTTTGTTTCAATTTTAATGGCTTTGTTCAGTGCATACCTTTCCCTTTAGTGTGCATCACAGTCACCACTCCTGTAAAGTATCTTCATTGGCTGTGTGCAGATTCCTGGAGAATCAGTTCACTGGAGAATCAGTATTTGCTATTGTAATACATAAAGATGGACTATGAAGGGATGCAAGTCTTCTGACAGAAGCTTATATAAGAGATGACTGCATCTGCTTAGTCATCCATGTTATTGTTTGCAGATTTGAAGACATCCCGGTTGGTCTAGAGTCCCTCTCAAATTCACTTTAGAATCAGCTCTTACTCTTACTGAGTTCACCTCAGGATTTGTGGTTTTACGCATTTGCCTGTATGACCGGATGAGATGGATGAGGTAATGGTCAGAGGTCCCAAGTGAAGCATGGGAAACAGCCCGGTATGATGCATTATGGTGCTGTAGCAGTGAGCAAGAAATTTGTCCTCCCTGGTTGGGCAGCTGATGTCTTGTCTCAGGCCGGGATGGTTGCAGTCTCCCATAATGATGATGGGAGAATCCCGTTCAATTTCTATTATCGAGTAAGCCAGGACTAAGCTGCCTGGTGCCAGTGGGGGGAACATGGACCCCCACCAGAATTACAGAGTTAAAATAAATTGCAGGCTGAATAGAATGGCTTGCAGTTGATAGTGAGAGCTTCCAGTTCCAGAGAGCACATTCTAGCCAGAACAGTTACATCTCTGCTCCATCTGCAGTTAATAAGCCATGAAGCTCCACTGAGGCGTTGGGAGTAGCATTGCTTAACCACATCTCCCTGAAGCAGAAGCAGATATCATAGAATAGTCTTTTGTCATTCTGACCAACAGTTTCAGTTTGTCCATTTTATTGCTGAGTGAGTGCACACTGGAGAGCAGCCTGCCGGTTTAAAGCCGCGTCGGCGAGTGTCCTGCCTCGTTTCTCCCACACTTATGCATCTCTTTCTCCCTTTGACGCCATGTGATCGCCCAGTGAGTTTGTTGAAAGAATTCCAACGCGTATATATGTCCAATATATTTTTTGATATATCCCTGATACATAAGGAGCTTGTTTCCAGTTGAAAGTGAAACTGTGACATCATGTGAAAGATTAACAACTAAACCAAATAAGCACACATGACATCAAACACTGTGGCTGCCTCTTGGGTGCCATCTTTCACCACCCGGCGAGATTAGCAAGGGGATAGGGACAGGAAGTAGCCTCAAACACCATGTTATGTTTTGAAGGAACCTATGAAAAGGGACCAGAGCTTTGGTGATGCAAAGGCAGATCCCATGTGAAGAGCCAGACAGCTCCCTTAAAATGGATATGGGCGCAGGCCTATACCTCCTCACTGACACAGAACCATTAATTGGCTGCAATGACAGTCCCTTCTCTGGGAGACTATTGGAACTGGAGAGGTGTTAGTCCTGAGCATAAATGTATCAGGCAGTTTTGAGCATACCAAGCTTAGGGGAGAGAGTATGTCCAGTTGACTGGCAGAAGCAGCACACGTACTGTTCCAGGATTCAGTGTGTCTGGTTGGGAGCTGTCTGGATGTACTGCTGTGTGGACACACTGAAGAGTAAGAGTAAGGCATGTAGTCCTGCAGGTTACCTGTACCTACCTGTCATTAGCTATTGCATGTTTGCCATGTCCAGGTAACCAGTGTCCAGAGAAGCGTGTGGTCACGTGGCTAGAATTCAGGGACATAGCTCTCTCACTAAGGGTTTACTGGTGATCTTCCAATTTGTAGTGCAAGCCAAGGAGAGAAAACATCCCCAGTAGAGTCCTCTCTCTCTCTGGGTTTTTCCATGAATTCAATTCAGTTAGCAAGAGCTAGAGTTTAACTTGCCACACTTGCCCTGTATTTGTTGTTTGGGGTATTAAGTACATGCTAAAATATATAGTTGGGAACATATTTTATTAGGCACTTGTAATTTAACTACTGGATGTTTTTTATGCAAAATCAACTAGGATCTGTACTTTCACACTAATTTATAATGTGGTTAGCAGTGTGAATTTCCCTCATTGACACTGCAAAATGTGGGACAGTTATATTCAGGTTTTTGCTGTATAAAGCCACAGTTTGGAATTTTATCTATATGTACAAAGAGCCCAGGTTATGGTTGGTAGCGAGTACTCCAGCAATACTCCAGAATACTCCAGCAATTCCTCACATCGCTACTGTTCTCTCTGTTGGTCATTTGTACTAACCTGTTTCCTCCATTAATATGTGTTTCCAGTATTTACTGTAAATTTCCTGAGATAACTAACTCATTCGGAATCTGATCTAACAAGCACTGTGTGGTCATAGTAATATGCCGATTGCTTTATTATGTAAACAATCATTTCTGTCTCATTGAAGCGGAAACTAAAGTGGAAAATACTGCAGGAAGTAGAAAAATTCCTTGAAGCAGAGAATATTGCAAATCAGTTGCAACAGGTTCCTTAGAAAGTCCTCTGTTGTTTTACAGTGTGTTCATGCCAAAACAGAAAAAAAACCTTCATACACCTTCAGAGTGTTCATATAACATTGTATTTATGACCCATTTTAGGAAACTAATACATTTTATTGTAATGTTAGGTGCCTTACATATGGTGGCCCTGAAAGTCCATTGCGCTGCAAAGGAAAAACATACTGCAAATATGCAAACCAAATTCATCAACATGACAACGCATGCGCTACATTTCAGAAGCGCTGCAAATTCAGAAACACTGCAAATTCAACCACAACACAACTGTTACAAGTCAACCTAAGCGAAGTAATGGAGGAGAGGGTGCTAGCCGAAGGATGATGATAATAAAAACAGAAACACCACAAAAACCAGGGCATGGGTTCATTCAGAGCGATATGTATTTGTTGCAAGTACACCAGATCAGCTCATAACATAAAACCCACCTCTCGGCCCAAGTAGAGAACAGTTGCCTTCCCGAAGTCACACTTTGCAAGATTCAGGGTCAGTGAAGCTTGATCCAACCTCTCAAAGACATCCTTTAACAACTCCAGGTGCTCTTCCCAGGTAGATGAATGCACCACTACATCATCCAAATATTCAGCGCAGTGGTAGTCCGTGAAGGACACGGGACATCAGCCTCTGGAAGGTTGCGGGTGCATTTCGCATCCCAAAAGCCATTACCGAATACTGTATAAAGGAATCCGGGGTCACAAAGGCGAAAATTGTAGAAGCATGTTCTGTTAAAGGAACTTGCCAGTACCCTTTTAGTAAATCTAGTTTGGTCACATACACCGCATTGCCCACACAGTCCACACAATCCTTGATTTGAGGCAAAGGAAATGAATCAGGGATCGTAACCGCGTTCACCTTCCTATAGTCTGTACAGAAACGAAAGATTCCGTCAGGTTTGGGGACCAGTATACAAGGTGAACTCCACGGGCTAGAGCTAGGGACTGCTAACTTGTGCGTTTTTAAGTAGTCAACTTCAGACTGCATTCGAGCGCGTTTAATGGGACTAACACGGTAAAATTTTTGTTTCACCGGACTGTTATTTCCCACATCGATGTCATGCTTTAGCACGTTGGTTTGCTGAGGAACATCCGTAAAAAGGGTTGGATAGGACCAGATCAATGCCTTTAAGTCATTTCTCGCATCCACAGACGAGCGATGAGCGGACAAAACCGAAAGTGTATATGGCATTAAGCCATCGTCTTCGTTTGCACTAATTGTCCCAGACACCACTGCGTCTACGATCAAGACAGGCTTACTGTGCGACACATCACTTGGGTGGTCACGTCGCAGGTACGGTTTTAACATGTTAACATGACATAAACGACGTTTGTGCTTGCGATCTGGCGTGGAAATCTCGTAATTAACATCGCTTAGCTTTTGACATACCTCATAGGGACCAGAGAACTTAACTCATAAACTAGAACGGGTACAGGCAACAAAACCAAAACCTTGTCTTGAGGTTTGAATTCACGTTTTACGGACTTCCGATCAAACCTTGTTTTCATGGAAGCCTGCGCCGTTGCAAGAGAAGCTTGGGCAAGGTCACATGCCTTCTTGAGCCGTTCACGAAACTTACTCACGTAAGCAAACAGGTTGTCTACCCGATCACATCGGTTATTCAACAATTGTTCTTTTAGTAGTTTCAAGGGACCCCACACAGTGTGGGCGAATACAAGTTGAGCAGGGCTAAAACCCGTAGAGTCCTGCACAACCTGATGAAGAGCAAACATAACGAAAGGCAGCCCTTCATCCAAATCTTTGTCAGACTCAAAACAAAAAGATCGCAACTGGGTCTTTAAAGTCTGGTGGAAACTTTCAAGAGCTCCTTGAGACTCCAGATGGAAGGCTGATGATGTTTTATGTTCAATGTTTAACTGATGAAGCACTTGGGAAAACATTTTAGCTGTAAAGTTAGTACCCCTGTCGGTCTGTATAGTTTTTGGCAGACCAAATATAGAAAAAAAACATACCAAAGCATTAGACACGGACTTGGCTGTGATGTTGCGTAAAGGAAAGGCTTCAGGAAAACTTATTCAGTGTCGCTGTACACATAACCGTAAGCAGATATTGATTTCCAGCTTTCGTTTTGGGAAGTGGACCAACCCAGTCCACCACAACCTGATATACGCTCTCCCATTCGCGTGAGGCTATGGTAGGTGTCCACTTCCTTATCAAAACACCCTCACAAAGGTAATACACATCTGGATTATCATGAACTTGTTTTCTACAGTTGACCAAAGTAGGATCAGCTTCCTGAGCGGATACCAAATCCGCCTGATTCACAGGTAAAGACAAGGAACATATACGCACATCCTGCTCTCCCTGGCATGCCTGGGTGCATTCAGCTGTAGCATATGGTTTATCATCCCTGAACAAGTCGGTTAACGAAATAGTTTTGGCCCTGCTCTGGGAACGAGTGATTACACTAACAGGAAAAACTTCAAGAAATCTCTGTTGCAACACATCACACTCTTCTGATAACACAGGCTCTGCCACTACTTCTGGAATGGGAAAAACCCGACCACCAGCAAGATCATTTCCCAAAATTATATCCACCCCGGGGACTGGTAATGTAGGCCACACCGCTACCCGTACCGGACCAGTGACTAAACTGGTATGCAGATAGAGTTTATGAAGTGGTACACTCACCGGTGTTAAATCAAGACCGCATACCACTGCATAAGAGCCACAAAACGTGTCTCCGTTCAAGGGCAACGCCTCTCTGGAGAGTAAAGTCCTTGGCTAGTAAAACCCGAACCGGAACTCGGCACGGGTCCACATCAGACAAAGCGATGAACCCATCCAGTATAAAAGGGCGGAAAGCCTCATCACATTTGTCACTCTGTTTTCCGCCAGTACGTACCAAGGAAGCAGAAATACATGCCACTTCTTTAGGCTTGTCCCTCTTTCTGTTCCACAACGCACAGTCAGCTATTAAGTGGCATTTACAATAAAAACATGCCGCCAGAGTCTCCGGAAGATGTGAAGGAGACTCCCCAGCAGTCTTGTCTTTGCTCAAAGACAAGTGGTTCACAGAAGACGCTTTAAACCACACCCCTGGCCTTTGCCCATGTCTATTCTGCTGCGCACTATTCACAAACACTGTGGACGTGGTGGTATTCCCAGACGGAAAAGCAGTTTTATGAGTTAACACGTAGTCATCAGTTAACACCGCCGCCTCCGCAAGAGTCACCACCCTTTGCTCATTTAAGTGTACCACCAGCGCCTCAGGCAAAACACTTTTAAAATCCTCCAGCAACAGGAGATCCTTCAGTTGCGGATAAGTGGTTACTTTAGAGGCGGAGCACCATTTATCAAACAGGACGCTTTATTCCTTGGCGAACTCGACAAATGTTTGGTCCGCCGTTTTCAGATGAAACTGAAATCGCTGTCTGTATGCCTCAGGTACTAACTCGTATGCTATGAGCACGGCAGCCTTAACCTGGTCGTAGTCTAGGCTTTGCTGCAAACTCAAAGCAGAACACACCTCCTGCGCCTTACCTACCAGCTTACATTGAAGGAGCAAAAACCACATATCCTTTGGCCAGTGCAGATTAGTAGCAACCCGTTCAAAGGCAGTAAAGTAGGAATCCACCTCCAAGTCCCTAAACGGTGGCACCAAGGAGATGTGCTTACTAACATCAAACTCCAAAGGGTGCGTAACCGATTGCCACTGAGAGGAAGCCCTACTCGCTTCTATCTCCAAAGCACGCACGCGCAGCAGCTGCATTTCACGTTCCTGCTGTTTAATCGCAAGATCCAACTCCTTCAGCCGTATAGCCATATTCACATCCAACTCCGCCAGAGAACTCAGCCCAGGGGGAGTTAAGACAGAGGCTACACCCAATGTCGTTCTGGGTGTTGGTTCACCGTCCTCTGCCAGGGAGGAGACTTCCGTCTCATCTTTCACAACACCGTCATCCTCTACTCCAACCACCACAACAGACCCTTTTTCGTTCAGGGGACTGTAAAGTCAGAGACACAGGTAGCCTACCATCATCCCGCAACCTAGCAAGCAAAACGGCCCTGATCTCCGCTTTGCTAGCCGAGCACAAAACAGGCACGTTATAAAACTCAGCTACCATCAGCAATTCAGCCTTCCTGCATCTGGCCAAACTTTCCACAGAGGGGGATAACACAAACTCCTCCAAATGGAACTCCATGCTCACCCAAAAGAGGACACCTAAGAAAACACCTAAACACCCCTCCAATGATCCCGACGAGCCCCCATTTGTTACAAGTCAACCTAAGCGAAGTAATGGAGGAGAGGGTGCTAGCCGAAGGATGATGATAATAAAAACAGAAACACCACAAAAACCAGGGCATGGGTTCATTCAGAGCGATATGTATTTGTTGCAAGTACACCTCTACGTCCTCTCAGAGGGCCTAAAATATTCTTAAAACATTATATATATAATTATCCAATTTTATTTTATCTACTTACAGTTTTACAATCGACATCTAAACAATTACAAAAATATAAGCAAATAAATTATTCAACCGTTCTATTCAATCTGTGTTGGAAGGTGAGGGGTTAAGTAGAAGCCTGTGAGCCTGTGTCTCCCCCTATCGGGACTGTGATGCCTGCTGTTCGTTTACAGAGGGCCAGGCAGTTATAATTCAGCGCAATACCAGTTTCAAATGACAGCAAAATTGACCAATCATATCTTCCCTCTTAGTGGGCGGGCTAATTTCCGCCCGCTGTGGCGACGCTAGCTGTCGTTAGCATACCGCCGCTAGCTAGTTTCGATTCAGTCCTTTGACGTCCTCATTTACATATTCCACTTCTGAGAACCACAGAGCTGTGAAACCATATTTTGTTTGGAAACTTATTTTGCTTAGTTATCTAGTACAAATGTTTATTGCGTTTCTAAAGCTATACTGTCGTCTCGGTTTTTTCTTTATTCTTTATTGGGAGCGGGCCCAGATTTAATGGTCACTTGTTCGCTACTGATCAGGTCCCACTAACAAGCAACAAACACACACAGATAAGAGGGCCGACTCCACAATGCGTCTACCCTCCCCTCTCTCTTCCTCTTCCGCTCTTTATGAGTCCTTCCTGGAAGAGGACTCCGCCCACAGCATCCACACAAGGACACAGCTCCACCTAGAGACGGGGAAAGGAACAGGAGGAGTAGGACACAAAGGAAAAGAGGAATACACGTACACACAACGACCTGCCCAACAACCGTAACACAACAGAAGTGGTCCACAACACAATAGAAGTGTTTCTGGACTTTTATTTTACACAGAGACTCTGTAGGTTTTTAGCCATAAACAACAGTTCTGATATAAAGTTTCTCATTACGTTTAACGGGACTTAAGTAGTAAAGCTCTTTAAATGTAGAGCTCTAGCTAGCTACAATTAAATAGCTTCATTAAGCCCCCTAGCTAGCTATGTAGATAGAATTTTTTTATCAGGGTTTTAAGCCTTTGTTTCTGTCTAAATACCTAGCTAGCTAGCTATGTTCAAAGAGCATTTAGCTGTTTACCCGTGACATAAGCAGCGACTACCTACTGATAAGTAAGCGATTTTATCACAGTTGAGCTAAATCATACCGTCACGTTACGGTCCCAGACCCCTCCCTTTTGGGCGTGTGTTTATGTTGTCTACGTCTAGTCATCTGCGTCTGTGAATCTCCGTGGGTGCGGTTACCTCTTGTGTTAATCCATCTCACCTGTGGCTTGTCTCGTCATCACTTGGGGTTTATGTGGTTTGTCTATTTAATGTGCATTCGCGCAGTCCTGTGCTCGTCGTTGTTTGAGTGATACACGTTCAATGTTATCGTGTTTTATGTGCGCCGTCTGTGCTTTATTTGTAAATTAAAAGTGACGTTTGCTGCACACGTTGGACTCGTGCCTCGTCCTTCACCCAGCCGCCAGCGTTACACATACAGTATGTCTCAAAGCGATTCTTCAAAATAGACAAAACATAACCTGGTAAGAGACAAAGGGAATAACACTAGTTTTAAGCTAGAAATTAGTTGTGTTAGACAGTATCTCATTACGTCGGGACTAAATTAGTAAAACTCTTTAACAGTGGGGAACCGTCAGGGCCCTCTACGCCCTCTCAGAGGGCCTAAAATATTCTTAACACTAGAGCTCCTGAGAATTCAGGATTCTCAGGACATCACCCCTCCTTCTTCTCCTTCTTGCCAGCAATTAGCAAAGCCAAACATCACCCTTTATTATGTTAACACTAGGACTACCACCATTTTAATTCCAAACTTTTCTACCTGGCCTCCACCAGGGGGCAGTTCTGGGGACATTTGCATCCCATTAGGCCACCCTTTGTTATGTACATGCAGCCACTTATAGGTAGACGGGGAGTGGGTGGAAGGGGGGGGGGGGTGATGGTGTGAACCATCAGTTCATTGTTCTGCTGTGTGTTCACTGACTCAGATAGAGAAGAAAAAACTCTGGCCTCCCCTTGGGAAGATTGAGGGAGATTGTCTTTGTGTTTGGATGAATATGGATGTCCAATGTAGCAGCAGTTGGTGAAGCATTGCAGTGGACATTTGAGCTGTGTTTTTTCTGCCCTTCCCTTTTTATAATATAAATAATCTTTATTTGTATAGCACCTTTCATACATACATGCATGTGCTAAAAACTACTGAAAATAAGGTTTGTGGGTGTATGTGTGTGAGGGTGTGTGTGGGTGTATATGTGTTTGGGTGAATATGGATGCCCAATGTAGCAGCAGTTGGTGAACCATTGCAGTGGTCATTTGAGCTGTGTTTTTTTCTGCCCTTCCCTTTTTATAATAATTAATAATAATAATCTTTATTTCTATAGCACCTTTCATACATTCATGCAACTCAAAGTGTGCGAAACCGCTTTCAGGACATCATGCGGCACCTACGCTTTGACAACAAGGACACACACCATGAACGAGCTGCAACTGACCGGTTTGCTGCAATTTCTAATATTTGGAAATCTTTCGTTGGCAACTGCATCACTTCGTACCACCCAGGAAGGCATATCACCATAGATGAGCAACTTTTCCCATCCAAGACCCGTTGCTGTTTTCTTCAGTATATAGCCACAAAACCAGACAAGTTTGGGATAAAGTTCTGGGTGGCATGTGACCTGAAAACCAAGTACGTATCCAACATCATCCCATACCTTGGTAAAGACTCCAGTCGTCCCACAGGGGAAAGACTGTCAGAAAATGTGGTGATGAAGCTTATGGAGCCATTTATGGACAAAGGAAGAACTGTTACCACAGACAATTTTTTCACCTCACTGTCACTAGCAAAACGATTGCTGGGCCGGAAGACCACCCTCCTTGGCACAGTAAACAGGATTCGTCGTGAGCTTCCAGACTCTGCCAAAAAGACTTTGGTCCGTGAGGAATTCAGCACATTCAGTTTTCAACCTCTGGTGCCACACTGACCGTTTACGCACCCAAATGTAGAAAGACTGTCTGCATCCTCAGTACCATGCACAGTACGGTGGAGACTGGGAACACACCAAAAAAAGCCAAACACAATCACTGACTACAACTCCCTAAAATGTGGTGTGGATATAATGGACCAGATGGTACGAAAGTACACTGTGCGTTGCAGAACACGGCGTTGGCCAGTCGTTGTGTTTTATAATATGATTGACATTGCAGCACTGAATGCCTATGTGCTTTTTCAAGCATGCACTGGGGTAAAGGAGAGACGGTCGGAGTTTTTGGTCAATCTTACAGAAGAGCTTGCACAGGCTCATGTGGCAGCCAAGGAGGTGGCCAAGGAAAAGGCTCAGCAGCAGCAACCACCCACACCTGACACAGGGAAAAGGGCATTGTGCCAGGTCAAGTGTTGTTGCAAAAGTAACTGTGCCACTAATCGTTGTGTGTCTTGTGATAGGTTCACATGTGGCAAGTGCAGAAAGGAGATGATGTGGCAGTGCCAGGTGTGTGCAGAATATTCATAGGTGTATTTATATATACACCTATATACCAATAAAGCTAACTTGATTATAAATTTCTGGCAATGTTGACTTTTTTGGGGGTGGGGGGTGGCTTCACCAATTCACCTTCACCTTGTTCCAGAGGACCATTTCTTCTGGACCTGCATATTCCCACCTCCACCCTTCCCCATACAAACACACAAACAGTACTCCTACATTTAGAATCAATGTAATGGCCTCATTTTCATAACACTGGTATGGCTGAACAGGCTACTCTCTGTGTGATGATGGTGGTGGTACAGAATTGTTTTCTGATCCTTACATAAAAATAAAGTTGTCCTCCAAAGAAGGTGTGGGGGGGTGGAGGTAGGCCAAAAAAAGAGAGTAGAGAGAGAAAAGTAAATTTTCTATTTTTGTTTGCCAGTTATGGCTGTTGTGTTTTTGAAAGAGACACACTGCAAAAAGTACCATCTTGATAAGTTAAAATTGCTCAAGAATATTATTCCTTTTCAAGTAGCTGAGGGTTTTTTGTATAAATTTATGTAAAAATATCTTTACCTATACCTATTGACAGTTTTAACTACTTAAAATAAGGTTAAAAAATCTGAGCCATTTTGAATAATCAATATGCCACTATAATTCAAATATTATGTTTGTGTCAATTTCACATTATTTCAACCTTCCACAAATCAAATCTCAAACATGGTCCTGAGTTGAGCAGACTTCTGCCAAGAGAGGTTGCAGTCTCATGAGGCAGACAAAGGTGTGTATTGAAAGGTGTGTCAACAGAAACCACCCACAGCTGACACATGCCTCATTTACATAACACTGGAGGTAAGAAGGGCTTATCACACCTGCCAAGAGACCAAGAGTCTAGTTGGGACACTGTCGAAAGCAGGCGGCTTGGTAGTTCTAGTGGGGTACTGTCGAAAGCAGGCGGCTTGGTAGTTCTAGTGTTAATTCACAGAGCAAGACTGAGGCAGCAGCCTCACCCAGAAAGTCTCTGATCACAGAGATCACAGATCACAAACAAGCAGAAACACAAATGCTTCTATCAAATGCTTCTAACACAAAAATAGATAGATAGATAGATAGATAGATAGATAGATAGAGAGGTAGTATAAGAAATGTACAAAGAGCAAGATTCAAGCCTGCTGTTTAGATCACAAACAAGCAGAAACACAAATGCTTCTATCAAATGCTTCTAACATAGATAGATAGATAGATAGATAGATAGATAGATAGATAGAGAGCACATGAATTTGTTTTCCTGTCTTTTCCTCTCCTTTTCCAGCCTGCTGTTTAGATCACAACATTTATAAGTGATGCAGTGATGCAACGCGACCATGCTAATTTTCGCTGGCAATGATATGGGATTTCCTATATAACATTAGCATCAAGCTAATTGCACCATATAATTTCTTAGCTTTTCAAACGCGAATTCAAACGCGGAAACAGAAAGTGTTTGATTACAACAAATATTATATAGTATAGTATATGAAATATACAAAGAGCAATATTCAAACAATTTTATTTATTTTTATTGTTTGACGGGACTCATTAGAGAAACTGTCGTCTCTATGTGCGATTGAATTGTAACTTTTGAAACACGAGTCTACAAATTTTCCGCTGTTTGTTGTAGTATCGGTAACATACAGTCTGCTTGTAACTTCAACTTTTTCGTGAAGTATTACGTTTGGTTTTTTGGTCATATGAGCTTGGGGGTGAGCCAGCTTGTGCTTTGGCAGGCATATGAGCTTGGGGGTGAGCCGCTTCCACCGCATTACCAAGACAATGGGCGTTAATCCCTTCACAGCAGGGGAGTGGGCTACATGGACCTTACCAAGCCTTGTGAAATGTTTTGCTTCTCTAGGAGCTCTAGTGTTAAAACATACAGTAAATATATATATAGTATAATTTATCCAATTATATTTTACTTCTACTTACAATTCCTACTTATAATTCTACTTACAGTTTGACAATCGACATCTAAACAATTACAAAAATAAAAGCAAATAAATTATTCAACTGTGTCTATTCAATCTGTGTTGGAAGGTGAGGGGCTAAGTGGAAGCCTGTGAGCCTGTGTCTCCCCCTATCAGGACTCTGATGCCGGCTGTCCATTCACAGAGGGTCAGGCAGTTATAATTCAGGGCAATACCAGTTTCAAATGACAGCAAATTTGACCAATCATATCTTCCCTCTTAGTGGGCGGGCTTAACTGTATAATATTTTCCACCCGCTGTGGCGACGCTAGATGTCGTTAGCGTACCACCGCTAGCTAGTCTAGATGATGCCCTCGTGCGCGTTGTTTACATATTCCGCTCCAAAGGAACACGGAGCTGTGAACCTTATTTTGTTGGAATCTTATCTAATATATATGTTATTGGTTATTGCGTTTCTAAAGCTGTACTGTCGTCTCGATTATTTATTTATTTATTATTATTTTCTTTATTGCAGTTAATTAGGAGAGGACATCTTTTTTTCGCGGTTTGCGGGCCCAGTTTTAATCATATCTTCGCTACTGCTCTTTAAATGTAGGTAGCTAGGTAGTTAAGCCTGACAAATTTTTTTTTTTTTAAGTTTTCTCTTAGTTTTAGTTAAAATAGCTAGCTACATTTAAAGAGCTTTACTCATTCAGTCCTATTCAAACTAATGAAATGCTGTATAACACAACTCTTGTTTCTGGCTAAAAACCATCCGATTGTTATTCACAAGAGTTTTTGATATTGTCTTTTTGATATAGGTGCTGAGGTGCTTATTCTTGGGCCCAAAGCTGCTAGAAGCAATTGGGCTGGTATTCCCCTTACCCTAGATGGCTTTTCAGTAACACCTAAATCTAACGCAAAAAGCTTTGTTGTCACTATTGATTCTGATCTTTCATTTGACACACATATTTGCTATGTCACCAAGGCTGCTTTTTCCCATTTACATAATATCGCCAACCTGAGACACTTACTTTCATTAGCTGATGCAGAGAAGCAGGTCCATGCTTTTGTCTCATCAAGAGATTGGACTACTGTAATGGTCTTCTAATTGGATGCTCTAAACCTGGGGTGCCCACAAATTTTCAGCTTGCGAGCTACTTATAAGACGACTGTGGTAGAGTGTGCCAGTAGTGGTATGGAGGCACTTGGGAGTAGAGTTTCAGAGAGATCAGGACTCCGTTTCTTCCTTTTCTCACATTTTCTTATACAAACACCACAAAGTCTATAGCGTCAGGCCCGACGCAATGCAATAGCCATATTGCTCTCCCCCTTGCTGGTTCACTTGCACGCCTTTTAAATTGTAGGCTCCTCCCCCAGCAGGTGTGGGTCACACCCTCTTTCTCCCAACTCTGGTAATCTAAAATCAAAGCGACTTCACAAAACAATCACATATACACTCCACACATTCAACGGCCATCATCATACATTCAATACACACGCATACCAAATTGTAGTCCATAATAATATATAAATAGGCTGTCACTACTTGTCTCGGCACCTTCGTTACAACCTCCTTGGTAACCTGCGGTTGGTGATGAGTCGAATTCTCCGACTGCATCACAACAACCAAGTCAGAAAGAATTACAGATTCACAACACACGGAAGTCAGGAAATTGCTCCAAATTTAATAAGAAGAGAGAGAAAGAAAAGTTGTCACTGAAGGGCAGACACACCGATCTCAAAATCTGAACAAAATCTCAGAGTGCTCTGATCGAGCGTCATGGACCGATAAATCTCCTTACATACAGTGTCTCCTTATGGTGAACGGCACTGTTCCGAATTCTGACTCCTTGACAGAATCCGACTCTCCTCATTTACATATACATAAAGACGCTAAAGATGATGTTTGTTTCTATGCATAAATAAAGGATAATATTTACTTATTCACCGGAACGGCATCCCGTGTAAAAACTGTGCCAAATCAAATGATGCGGATCAAAAACAGAAATTCCATACCGGATCGGTGGAGGCCCGGGTTAACAACGACTGCCACTGGTGCTGTTGTCCAACAGGGCATTAGTGGAAATTGGACTACTGTTGGGACAAGGAGGAGGAGGAGAGGGGGGAAGAGGGTTCTGAAGATGAAGGAGAGGAGGCAGAGCAGGAAGGTGGAGGTTAGAGTTGGTACGTTGAATGTGGGCTCTATGACAGGTTAAGGGAGAGAGCTAGCTGATGTGATGGAAAGGAGGAAGATAGATATACTGTGTGTACAGGAGACCAAGTGGAAGGGGAGCAAGGCCAGGAGTATTGGTGGTGGCTTCAAACTCTTCTATCATGGTGTAGACAGGAAGAGAAATGGAGTAGGGGTAATCCTGAAGGATGAGTTTAGTAAGAGTGTAGTGGAGGTAAAGAGAGTAAGTGACAGGGTGATCTGTGTGAAGTCAGAGATTGATGGGGTGATGTTGAATGTCATTAGTGCTTATGCTCCTCAGGTAGGTTGTGATGTGGAGGAGAAAGAAGAATTCTGGAGAGAGTTAGATGAAGTTGTTTTGCAGGTTCCTAAAGAAGAGAAAGTGGTTATTGGAGGGAACAGTGGTGATGAGGTGTTGGGTAGATATGGTGTTAAAGAAAGGAATACAGAAGGATAAATGGTGGTAGATTTTGCTAAAAGGATAAAGATGGCTGTAGTAAACACTTACTTTAAGAAAAAGGAAGAGCACAGGGTAACGTATAAGAGTGGGGGTAGATGCACACAGGTCGACTATATCCTCTGTAGGAGACGAAACCTGAAAGAGGTTAGTGATTGCAAGGTGTTACCAGGGGAGAGTGTAGCTAAACAGCATAGGATGGTGATCTGTAGGATGGTTTTGGAGGTGAAGAAGAGGAAGAGAGTGAGAGCGGAATCTAAGATCAGGTGGTGGAAGTTAAAGGATGAAGACTGTGGTGTAAAATTCAGGGATGAGGTGAGGCAGGTACTGGGTAATGGTGGTGGTGTTCTGGATACCTGGGATGAGACTTCAAATGCAGTGAGGGATGTGGCTAGGAAGGTACTTGGTGTGACCTCAGAACAGAGGAAGTTCAGGAAAGTTTGAGAGGAAAGCGGTTGGCTATAAAGAATTGGGATTTTCAGCGAGATGAAGAAAGTAGACAGAGGTACAAGGAGATGTGTCATAAGGCAGAGAGCAGTGGCAGAAGCTAAAGAGAAGGCATATAGCAAGCTGTATGAGAAGTTGGACACTAAGGAAAGGGAAAAGGATCTGTACAGATTGGCCAGAGAGAGAAACCGTGATGGGCAGGATGTGCAGCAGTTTATAATGATAAAGGATAAAGATGGAAATGTGTTGTCTGGTGAGGAGAGTGTCTTGGGAAGGTGGAAGGAGTATTTTGAGGAACTGATGAATCAAGAGAATGAAAGGGAAAGAAGGTTAGAAGAGGTAGAGGTTGTGAATCAGGAAGTGCCCCAGGTGAGCAAGGAGGAAGTAAGGGGTGCAATTCGGAGAATGAAGTGTGGTAAGGCAGTTGGACCGGATGATATTCCAGTGGAGGCATGGAAATGTTTGGGAGATTCAGCAGTGGAGTTTTTGACTGGATTATTTAACAGAATCTTGGAAGGTCAGAAGATGCCTGAGGAGTGGAGACGAAGCATAATGGTGCCGATTTTCCAGAATAAGGGCAATGTTCAGAGCTGTAGTAATTACAGGGGAATAAAGTTGATCAGTCACACCCTGAAAATCTGGGAAAGAGTAGTGGAAGCTAGGCTTAGAGGAGCGGTAGAGATCTGTGAGCAGCAGTATGGTTTCATGCCAGCTAAGTGCACAACAGATGCTATGGTTGCTTTGAGAGTGTTAATGGAGAAGTACTATGGAAAATGATCCCACACTTTTGAGTTCCATAGCCGGGTAGCCATGATATACCAGTCTGTATAACGTCCTGGGATGTCGTCCACTGTCTACCCCGTTGAAACTGCCGCAGCAGTTTGGAGAGTGTAACGATACAAAGTCGGAGAGACGCGTGCAGATCAAAGGGTCTTTAATCGGAACACAAATGTAGAGGAGGGCTGAAGACAGAGAACTCCGGGAGCAGGCAGGAGTAAAGGCAGGTGTAATCAGGTAACCAAATCCGTGGGAGCAGGCTAGGGACGAAAAACCAGGACTGAAGCAGAGGTCGGAACCAGAATTGTAGCTGTGGAAACTCTTGGTAAGCACACATAATAATGAGGCAATACTTCGCAACAAACAGAAAGGGAAATGGGCTTAAATAACAGACATGCAGGTGAAATCAATAATCCAGTGATGATGATCTTATTATGGCTTTTCTGGCTGGGGAGAGTGAGGGATTCTGGGTATTAGAGTCCGGTTGGTTGTGTGATGTGACAGAGAGAAAAAAAAACAACGCATCGACTATTTTAATAGTCGACATAATCGTGACTAGTCGACTAATCATAGCAGCCCTAGTACAGAGTAATGGAGGAAGTGAAAGAGAGGTAAAGAAGAGAGTGCAGGCAGGGTGGTGTGGATGGCATAAAGTGTCTGGGGTGATCTGTGATAGAAGGGTGTCGGCTAGAATGAAAGGAAAGATCTATAGGACAGTAGTGAGACCTGCTGTATGGACTGGAGACAGTGGCACTGACAAAGAGACAGGTGAGGGAGATGGAGACTGAAAGCAGCATGAGCGAGGCGAACATTTCACACTTGCCGACGAAAATAACGGCAAAAGATCGGGAAAAGCAGTATCCCGGTACACTACATGAAAGCGGGGGTAAACTGGGTTTTTTTTTTGGTTTTCAGTGTTTTATTGTTTCACAACGATGGGTTCATACATGTATTTCCAACAAGTTTAACATTTCTAGCACCAGCCCACCCACTCCAAGTGATTTTTCATAGTCTTTTAAGAGACAGAAAGTCCATTTCTGCCACCGAGCTGTTGCACTTCAAGGGATCATTTCAAGAAAGTGAGAGGGATCATTGTGCATTCTCTGTCCTAAGACCTGTGTTTCAGGGGGCGGGGCATACAAAACTTGAGAGGGACCATTCCTGCCTAAACTTTTCATACCACATAGAGTAAGAGAAATAAAATCATTGCTTGAAGTGTTAAAACCAGGGGTAAAACACAGGATAAGAAGCATAATACCCATAGGGAGATCCAAAAAAATAATTAAATAAATAAATAAATAAATGGACAATAAATGCATGGGTAAATAACAGGGTTGCCAACTCATCCGATTTCTCACGCCGAAAAAAAATCTAGTTTATTTATCTCTGATCTACATCTATGATTCAATGAGTTACTAGTTCGCTCTGGCGCCAACCACTGGCGAGCAATGGATTGCGATATAATACTTAATTTGTGTCCATTTTACAGGCTGCCCGGTAGCAATTTACGTTCGCACCCCCCGTCAGCAATTTACACTCGCCACCTCCTCCAGGTTCAAATCTCACTCCAAGGGATCTTGAGAAGTTGGCAACCCTGAAATAAATAGATCATTAAAATGGATTACTAAATAGAGGAATTCATACAGCATTTACTCCCTATTGCAATGCAATCACAAAAAAAAGCAAAAACACACCGCAACTTGCATCGCAATTTTTTGAAAAACACCCGCAACATCAAACATTTTAGCCCGCAACAATCACAAAAAAGGCCCGCGAAATCCTGGTGGGACTGACTTCATGCTGAGAATTACAAGAACACTTTACATATATTTTAATTCTCAGGCCTGGAGCAGTAACATACTTGCAATACTGACCACGCGAGTTCACCTCTGACCATGGGACCTCGTTCCTTGTCATTACTGACATCTTTACATGTTATACATCTTACGGACAACATGACTTATTACATTTTTAATACAATTCTTGCCAAAAATTCCCCAATTATGTCTAATTATCTAGACTTGAGTGCTCAATGGACTAAGTTAATATAACGTCTTATAATAATAGTCTTTTTTATATTGATGACTTATCTGGACGTGTAGACTATTCCATATAAAGCACATGTCTCTACATTCAACAAGGGTTATTTTAATATTTGGAGTATATTGGAGTATTTGTAGTATTATGAGATACTGTCGAATACAGCTCTCATGTCTCTTACCAGGTCATGTTTTGTCTATTTTGGTTAATCGTTTTGAGACATACTGCATCATTTAGCTCACCTGTGATAAAATCGCTTACTTATCACTACGTGGGAG
The DNA here is from genome assembly GCF_052324685.1 of Brachyhypopomus gauderio. Taxonomy (NCBI): domain Eukaryota; kingdom Metazoa; phylum Chordata; class Actinopteri; order Gymnotiformes; family Hypopomidae; genus Brachyhypopomus; species Brachyhypopomus gauderio. The sequence continues at coordinate 14,486,188 of NC_135229.1, forward strand.
TTGCTTATGTCACGGTGAAAGAGCTATGCTCTTTAAATGTAGCTAGCTAGCTAGGTATTTAGACAAAAACTAAGGCTTAAAACCCCTGATAAAAACACATTTAACACAACTTAGTTTCAATCTAAATAGCTAGCTAAGGGACTTAATTAATAAAGCTCTTAAAGCTAGCTACATTTAAAGAACTTTACTACCTAAATCCCATTCAACGTAATGAAAAACTATATAAAACAACTGTTGTTTATGACTAAAAACCTAGAGTTCTTGCGTAAAATAATTCATACAGAAACACTTCTGTTGTGTTGTGGGCCACTTCCACTGTGTTGTGGCTGGATTTGCATCCTTTCTGAATTTGCAGCGTGTTTCTGAAATGTAGCGCATGCGTTGTCATGTCACGTCCAGCCCCTCCCTCCTCCCTGGTCCCGCCTAGTTTCCCCGTTCCCATGGTTTCTCCCTCTGTCTGCCACGCCCCTGTCCTCATTGTTCCCTCCTGCGTCTCGTTTCACGGTCATGTTTCTGTGTATTTAAACCCCTCCGTTCTACCCCTTGTCGTCGATCATTGTACGTGAGTCTCCTTGCCTTCCTGATTTGTTCTTGTTCTAGGTTTTGATATCCTTGAGTTGTGTTTCTGTGTTTACTCTGGTCTTTCCTGTCTGTGTATGGTTTTATCCCGTGCCCTTCTGCTCCGTTCCGTGTTGTCGGTCTCGTCTCTCGTCTTGTACTTTGGATTTTATGTTTAACCTCGTCGTGGTCTGTTGTAGTCCTGCCTTCGTTGTGTTTAAATGTAGTTAGGCTTTGTCGATCTCCTCCCCAAGATGACGTAATGGCTTTTAAAGACATAACAGTTACTCCCCTTGGTGTTGTGATTCTTCCCGTTCCGATTAGGTAGCGTGCATGTGGAATGTTCCTATGTGTGGTTACTTTGCTTAGTTGTCTGGTTGTCTTGTTCCATAGTTTTAGCCTTTCGTTGTGTAGTGTAGTCCCTATTTGTGTCCTGAGTTTCTGTCTAGTGTTTTGTCGTTCCCCTTTCAATAAACATTCACCACTTTGCATTTGCGTCACCCCTGTGTTTGATGAATGTAACATGTCATTTTGATGCATTTGCTTTGCGTATTTGCAGTGAGTTTTTCCTTTGTAGCGCAATGGGCTTTCAGGGCCACCATACTTACAGCATTAAAAATGGAACATATCGCAGACCTCTATATTATAATTATATTAGACTGCTAGGGTTATCATTGTTTTGTTCCTTAATGAACCTAATTATCTTCCCTCCAGTGGGGGAAGTTTATTGGTAGGAGAAGAAGCAGCCAAGTTTCAAGATCTGCAGGAAAAATTTTGTTATACAATTGTTATAAATAATTATAATAGTGAGTGCACATGGAGAAAACAAGAAATCCTGACTCATTATATTTTTTTCTCCATTATTTCTGTTTTTAATAAAACCTCAAAGCTCAAGATATTGATATAATTATCTACAATTATTGAAAGGCCACTGAGCTTTCTGCTACTTCTACAGAGACAGAGCGACATTTTTTGAATTGCTACATTATTAAATTATTTCACAAAAACAGAGCCCTCAGACCTTTGATAAACAGGCAGGGCTTGTTTCATACATAGCCATTAAAGCATACCGTGTATCCAGACCCTTTTTTTCTCCACACTGTATGCAGTGTGCACTGGACAATTTTAGATAATTTTGCATGGATATAATTACAAATTCAATTTACATTTAATCACTCATATTGATTAAATACAAATATGAATGGAAAAACATGAATGGAATCTTATATACCAAAGTATTCAAGCCCATTGCAGTGGCATTACAGACTGTGCATCATATTTTCTATTTATTTCTCTACCTTTATTGAACCATTTAACCAGTTTACTTTCGTTTGGTTTGTTGGAACCATTTAACCATTTTTGGAACCACTTGTTTTCAGTGTTCTCAAGTCTCTTGAGACACATGTATTTTACCGTCTTCACACGCTCTCACGCCACACTTCCGATTTCACACGGCGAAAAAAAAAATCACCCCCCCCCCCCCCCCGCTCTACAACTTACGTTCACCCCCCCCCCCCCCCCCCGCTCTACAACTTACGTTCGCCACCGACTCTCACACTCTGAAATGAATTCAAAACTTGAGAGCCCTGTGTTTTTGTTTGTTTGTCATAGCTTGGCATGGCTCACACGTGGGTTTATAAGGGCCCATAGTTTACACTGCATTGTAAAAACAATTCCCAAATTTGGACTACCAGTTGTTGGGATTCTCAGTTCTGTTAGACTTCCATTTTGCCTTTGTTAAATCTGTTTGGATTTCGACTTGCATGTGACTCCGCTCCTGTTAATCAAACCTGACATTCACCGAGGAACATATATTTTCAATCATTCCAATCAGAAAAGCTATTTTATCACTTCCAGATTGGACTATTGTAATGAATAAACATGTTCCAGTTCAGCATGTAGCAGTTCTTACTAGAACTAGAAAAGTTTATCAAATTACTCCTATATTATTTACACTGTATAAGCTACCAATAACATTTCATATTGATTATTGTAACATGTGACCCCTCCCCCCCATGTCAATCATGGCCCGGTTGGTTTTGTTTTCCTTCCATGTGCATTTTTACGTAGTTTCCACACCCTTGTTCAGTCCCTTGTTTCGTGTCATTAGTTTCACCGGTCATTAATTAAGGTTTATTTGGTTTAGTATTTAGATGCCCACTTTTATTTCCTGAGTTGCTGGTGATTGTTTCTATGTACTTACGTCTCTGTAGAGATTCATGTTCAAGTTCTGTTTGCTCTTAGGTCAAAGATTTACGTTTAAGTTCTGGTTTTGTTCTTTGGTCATCCCTGAGTGTTATTTTCAGTCCTTGTGCGTAAGTGTTGTACTCTACTTCGTGATTTGAGTTTTAGTTCTCGGGTTTTTTCCATCTCTTGTCCCAGTTCATTAGTGTAAATATAATACTGTCTTGAAGTTAGTTCCTCGGTTAGTCATAAGTGTTTTCATAGTCTAAGTCAGGGGTGTCAAACTCATTTTCACCGCGGGCCACATCAGCATAATCGTTACCCACGGAGGGCCATATGTAACTTATAAATGTACCTACTCCTCAATGTTAAATACCTCTGAATTTATTACTTATTCAAGTTACAAATATTACAGATATATTTGCATAAATGTAAAAAAATGTTTTGCTTGTTGCTGTTATTATAACATAAATCCTTAAAATGTGTTAGGTTATGAAACCCACAGTACTCCATCAATCAATGATCAAACTATCCAAGTGAATAAAGGAAAATTTATGAATTATATAACATTTACTTTGTTCAAAACTTGAAATATCAAATAACTGTGAAAATAGCAATTTTGCTTCAAAAACGCTACCTCTGAAAAAGACTGAAGCACGGCGATTTCTTTAGCCACAACAAAGCTAGCTTTTACTGCCGTTTCATTTGTTGTTGTGAACACATTCTGTTGCGATCGCAATTTGCTTTTTAATTCTTTGACAATCTGTCATTTTTTATAGCTAATTTTGGCATACATAGCTCTGTTTGGTCGCAAAATGCTGACGTATATTGTACCCGTTTTTCTCCTTGAAGCGCAAACATCGCTTTCCCATCTTTCTCATTATCATTATTTGTATTTCTTAATTACACTTATTGGGTCGCATCGATATGGAAACACTGCAGTGTAAAGATGTCGTCACTTCACGGGTAACATAATTGTGGGAAATGTAGTTTTTGCTCACTTTTACTTCTTTTTTTTTTGGACAATTTGGCTTTTAAGCTCTCGCGTGCCACATAAAATGACGTGGCGGGCCACATTTGGCCCGTGGGCCTTGAGTTTGACACCTGTGGTCTAAGTTGTAAGATCTACGCTGTTGTCTGTCACAGTGTTTTGTGTTGAAGTCATTCCGGAGTGTCATACTTGGTCTTTGTTTGTTTTATTGATTTTTCTTTAACTGATTTGGTAGAAGTGTATTTAGTGTTTAGCAGTTCCCTGTCTAGTGTGTGTTTGTTGTGTCTTCATGTGTATTGTATTCCTTTATATTTGGTGTCTTTTGGTAGTTTGGTTAAGTTTCGTAGTAACCTGGTTTTTGATCTGTTGTAATTGAAGTAATGTTATTATTTATTTTGTTTGCTGTTTATTAATTATGCCCCATCATGCTCATAAGTCTTAAGTCTACGTCTGATCTGTCAGTCGATTGTTTGTCTCTCGTTCGCTCCTCTGAGAGCTCATGTGTATTAAATGAAATTGATTTCTCTCCGCAATTGAGTCCACCCCCGCTCCCTCTAAGTTACGTACGTTACAATTATAAAATACTCCTAATAACTTACAGTGAACTGAATGGTCTTGTTTCATGGTAACTTAAGGAAGTCCTGATCTATTACAAGTGGCTGCATCTACTTAGATCAAAAGAGATCAGGCTCTTCTGTACAACCTCTAATAAAGAAATCTTCCTCCGGGCCAGAGACTTTTCCTATAAAGTCACTTGGATGGGCGATGAAATGAATCTGAAACCAGTAAACTTGTGCCCAGATGAACTGAGTCAACTTTCCCATATTCATCTACCTGAATTACTGAGCATGCATCAAGTATTTTTCTATTAAGCTCCCAAGTTATGAAATAATCGTCATGTCACTGCTTGGAACCAAATATTTATGGATAGCCTGAGAACATTTATTCAGTCAGGAATTTTGTTAAACATCTCTCACTTTAGATAAAGATTATGCTGGTTCATAGTGATAAAGGTTATCCTGGTTCATAATGGTAAAAGTTATCCTGGTTCATTATGGTACAGTATAACTCCCCTCCGAGAACATAGAGCAGGGGTACTCAACTGGCAGACCGCGGTCCGGATCCGGACCCGAACGCAGTCCTGTCCGGACCCAATCTCATTCCTGATTAACTGGATACAGACCAAAAAAAAAACCGGAGCATTTACTTCAGGGCTATTGAAAAAACACTCCGTCACGAGTGTTACGTTTGCCACCCCCGCTCAACAACTTACGTTCGCCACCCCCCCCCCCCCCTGCTCAACAACTTACATTCGCCACCTCTGCCACACCGAACCTCAGGTCACAGGTATCTGCCAAAATTGGACCGCGGACAAATTTAGTTGAGTACCCCTGTCATTGAGGCTCTAGGCTGACTATGCAGCAGTTCCTTTGCCAGCTTTGAACACGTGAACACACACACACACACACACGTAAACTCCAGAATAATAGGATATGTAGGACCCCAGAACAGATTCCTATTGCTTAGTTCAGGTGTGCCAATTACGTCGATCGCCGAAGGAAGTGTGGGTAGATCGCATGACATTAAAAAGTAGTGGATGAATGACAGGCTATCGTCCATCTGCACTGACGGTTGTATTTTGATTGACATACATGGTAGCCCCCCCCACACACACACACATACACCCCCCTCGCTAGCGGAAAACTTGTGGCCACCCCTGGTGTTATGTTTCCCACTTACATAACTTTTAATAAGTAATAAAATGATAGAACTCTGACAAGGTTCTCATTTTAACGTCCTTTACTTTGCAACGGGGCATAACACAAAAAGTATCCATTCGCGGAAACGGCACTAATTACATGTGCATGTAAACATCCGTGACATGAAATAGTGCCTTTTAAGTAAAGTTAAATAAAGTCAATACATAACAATTCCTCCCTTCCAACTTTGAGGCACTCAATGAGAATTAAACAAAACTGAAGAAGCCCACTTAATTATTCATCGAACATTCGAAGGAAAATATTAACCTTCATTTTTAAATATATTAACCATTCAATATTATCACTGTTATCGTTATTTATCTTTAATTAACCCTTAACGATAGCAATTTTACAAATCAAGTCTGTCCGGTGGTTTATGTGTCCTCATAGGATATCGACGTCCTAGAGAATCAGGCACACTTGAGGGCGGGGCATTGCCAATAGTCACTGAAGTGAGACTGTTCTCCCCGGTTGACATGTTCGGTGTTGAATTGTCCTCTTGCCTAGTGGGCAAGATGGTTGTCACAGATTGGGTGGAGTCATTTCCTGGTGACGCATCCAAGAGTTGATCAACATGCCGGCGCCATACGCCGTTAGGCTCCACACTCACAGTGTAAGAGAGTGAGCCTGTTTGTGACAGGATTTGAGCCTGTTGCCACTTGGTATTTGGGTTACGATAGTCTCTAGCCAGAACTTTTTGTCCAATGTCAAAACATCTCAGTTTCCTTTGTTGTTGAACAGGTGAACACTGCTTGATTGTAACATGTTGGCGGATGTCTGGTTTCAGTAAGTCCAAGCGAGACCGTAGATTCCATCCCAGAAATAACATTGCAGGAGATTGTCCGGTTGTTGCGTGTGGAGTATTTCTGTATGTCAAAAGAAAGTTGGCTATTTTCTGCTGTAGGGGCACTTCCTCCTTCCTGCTTGCCTTCATAGACTGTTTAAAAGTCTGTACAAAGCGTTCAGCCAATCCATTAGTTGCGGGGTGGTGAGGAGCAGATGTAATGTGTTTTATGCCATTGCTTTTCAGGAACGCTTGAAAGTCTGCACTGGTGAACTGCGTACCGTTATCACTCACTAACTGGAGTGGATATCCGGTGCGTGCGAATAACATTCGGAGCTGGTCAACCGTTGTCGATGTGGTAGCTTTGTTCATAGTGAAAATCTCTGGCCATTTTGAGTGTGCATCAACCACTAGAAGAAACATGCAGTCCATGAATGGTCCTGCAAAATCCACGTGTATGCGCTGCCATGGGGCTGTTGGCCATTCCCAAGTGTGAACCGGGGCAAGCTGGGGTTGGCGCAAGGTCTGGTGGCAACCTGTACATGTTTTAACAAGAGCCTCAATTTGGTTATCAAGGCCCGGCCACCATACATAGCTCCTTGCAAGGCTTTTCATTTTGACTACCCCCATGTGTCCATCATGCAGCGAGTTTAGCACGTGGGAGCGCAGTTTGGGTGGTACAATAACACGAGTTCCCCACATGACACAACCTTGGCACACAGTGAGTTGATCTTTTCTTGTAAAATAGTCAGAGAATTCATTATCTACTTGTGTTGGCCAACCATTTATAGTTAGATCATATACCTTTGAAAGCAGAGGGTCGTTTCTTGTTTCTTTACATATTTGTTTACTGGTTACAGGGAGAGGTTCCATTTGCAGCATGTGAAGGGTCAACGTAGGGTCGGTGTCTTTTCCTGTGATGGGCTGTGGCAGACGAGACAGTCCATCTGCATTTCCATGCTGCTTTGTTCCCTTGTGTTCAATCGTGTACGTGTGAGCCCCCAGAAACAGAGCCCAACGTTGAAGACGAGCTGCTGCCATTACAGGGACACCTTTATGAGGACTAAAAATGGAGAGCAATGGCTGGTGATCTGTAATCAGGGTAAAATGTTTACCATACAAATATTGGTTAAACTTTTTCACTCCCCACACTAAACTCAGGGCTTCTCTGTCTATTTGTGCATAGTTACATTCTGCAGGTGACAAAGAGCGAGATGCAAAAGCGATGGGGCGTTCTGAACCATCAGCCATTTTGTGTGACAAAACTGCACCAATACCATATGGTGAGGCGTCACAGGCTAGACGCAAGGGCAACATTGGGTCGTAGTGTGTCAACACTTTGTCTGAGATTATGAGTTTTTTTGCCTTTTTGAATGCCTGTTCGCAGTCCTTTGACCAACTCCATTTAGCGTTTTGGTGCAGCAGTGCATTGAGTGGGTGCAACACAGTTGAGAGATTGGGCAAGAACTTGTGATAATAATTAACAAGGCCAAGGAAAGAGCGTAGCTGACTTACATTTTCCGGCTGTGGAGAATTCACTATGGCCTCTATTTTGTCTCGAGTTTTGTGTAGACCATTTTTGTCTATTTTGTGTCCACAGTACTCAATACATTCTTTGAAAAACTCGCATTTCTTTTTATTTACTTTCAGTCCATACTCCTCAAGTTTTGTCAGAACAGCATCTAAGTTTGTCAGGTGTGACTCTTTGTCTGGGCCAGTAACGAGGATGTCGTCCAAGTAACACTGTGTACCTGGTATCCCTTGGAGCACCTGGTCCATTGCACGTTGCCAGATTGCTGGGGCACTTGTGATGCCAAACACCAGTCTGTTGTACTGGTAAAGACCCTTGTGGGTATTTATGGTGAGGTACTTGCATGAACTTTCATCCATCTCCATTTGTAGGTAGGCCTGAGCAAGGTCTATCTTTGTGAAATGTTCACCATTTGCTAAAGATGCAAAAATGTCATCTATGCGAGGAAGTGGATATTGGTCTGCATGCAGTACAGGGTTAACTGTTACTTTAAAGTCACCACAAATGCGCACTCTGTCTGATGACTTTTTGGTCACTGGTACAATTGGGGTTGCCCATTCAGACCAGTCCACTTTGGATAATATTCCTTGGTCCATGAGATGTTGCAGCTCAGCTTCGACCTTTGGGCGTAGTGCATATGGGACAGGGCGTGCTTTGTGGAACTTTGGTTTTACATCTTTTTGAAGTTCCAAACGTGCTTTTATGTGTTTCATGGTTCCTATGCCCTCACTGAACACGGTTGCATGTTTGTCTAGAATCTCTGACAACTGCTTTCCGTTTGACTGTTTGGAGGCAATACGCATAGTCTTTATTTCTTGCCAATTCAGTTTAATTTGCCTGAGCCACTGACGGCCAAACAGTGGGGCACCTCCCTCTTTCAGTACAAACAGTTCTAGGTTGCACGTTTGATTTTTATATTTCACCTTTACTTTCAGTTTTCCCAGAGGTACAACTCTTTGGCCAGTGTAGGTTTTCAATTTCACACTTGTGCGAGAGAGCTTCATTTCTGGGAAATTTTGTAGGTAGTCTTTCTTTGATATGATTGACAGAGCAGAGCCTGTGTCTAACTCCATCTTTAATGGCACTCCATTAACTTTTGGTGTAAGCCAGATCACATCCCTCTGGTCCACTTCAGTTGCAAACAATCCAAGACAGCACAGCTCATCCTCACTTGAGCTATTGGACTCTGTCTGTTCCACTCTGTGAACTTTTTGTCCCTTCTTTGCATATGATTTGTCATTCTTTTCATATTTCGCTTTACACATTTTCTGTATGTGCCCTCTTTTATTACACTGTCTGCAGTCCTTGTCTTTAAACCAACATTCAGCAGGGTCATGTGACTGTTTACCGCATCTGAAGCAGGGCTTTGATCTGGTATTTCGCTGTTTAGCATTAAGTTTGAACACGGAGCATGTGGTGGAAGATTTACCTTGTAGTTCCGAAGCGTCCTTCGCTGCTGTTTCCACCGACACTGCAATGGCCACCGCTCGCTTAAGTGTGAGCTTATCGACGGTCAACAGTTGTTTTTGAATGCCCTCGTTGTGCAGTCCGCAGACGAAACGGTCCCTCAGCGCATCTGCCAGGCCGTCTCCGAATTGGCAGTGTTCCGACAGTCTCCTCAATTCAGCGATGTACTCAGACACTGACTCTGTTTTTACCTGGTTTCTCTTGTGAAACCTGAAACGCTCGGCGATCACTAATGGAGCTGGGTTCAGGTGGTTTTTGAGTGTTCCTGTTATCTCATCAATAGTTTTGTCCGCAGGTTTAGCCGGAGCGGTGAGATTTCGCAGTAAGTTGTAGGTTTTCGCGCCCATGACACTCAAAAGAACGGCCACTTTTCTCTCGTCTTCTATCACGTTTGCCAGGCAATATTGGTCAAATCTTTCTACATACGTTGTCCAGTCCTCCTCTGAACTATCAAATGAGCCTAAATGTCCAATAAATGTCGACATTTTTATTTTATTTTTCACTCACTTTCACCGTCCTTCACGTAAGAATTCGCGTCCCCACCTCCGATGCTAGCTTCGCGGGATGAGCAGACGAAAAACCTCTTCGCAAAACCACGTCCGTATCCTCACTATGCGGTCGTAGCTTACCTTTTTCGGGTTCGTTCAATATATCTCGTCGCCAATTGTTATGTTTCCCACTTACATAACTTTTAATAAGTAATAAAATGATAGAACTCTGACAAGGTTCTCATTTTAACGTCCTTTACTTTGCAACGGGGCATAACACAAAAAGTATCCATTCGCGGAAACGGCACTAATTACATGTGCATGTAAACATCCGTGACATGAAATAGTGCCTTTTAAGTAAAGTTAAATAAAGTCAATACATAACACCTGGCTTAGTTGTTCTATATAGCATGTTATGTTTTGTTCCTATTTTGGTGTCCAGTGTCGAGCAGAGGACGAGCTCTCTGTTTGCACCTCTGAAGGTTTTTTCTTCATAGGGGAGTTTTTCTTGCCACTTTTGTCTTTGGATTGCTTAGGACCAGGACATGTAAAAAGCTGCACTGTGACAACAAGTGGTGTAAAAAGTGCTGTATAAATACATTTTACTTGATTTGACTATTGCATAAACAATCACCTACACAACTCTCCATCAATCAGGCCTTTATGACAACTGGTAAGATGGAAGCAAACAGAAGTCACATGGCCACCCAGTTTGAGTTTGTGAAATGGCAGTTCAACACTGGCCACATGTGGACAATGATTCTCTGGTCCAGAGTCACACAAAATTGAAGTCTTTGTTCAACCAGTAAACACTCTTTCTAACAAAAAGCACAAACAGGCACATTGTGTGTATAATACCATCCATACAGAGAAACAGTGGTAGTGGCGTATGGTAGTGCATCTCAGCGGCAGGGACAGCGAGGCATGTCAACGAAGGGACAGGTGAATGCATCCATATACTGAATGTCCTCCAAACAGACGTCCTCCTGATGGACCCTCGCACCATCACACCTGAAGTACAACGGCGACTAAACGGAGGTGCCCTGATGTATTACTGGATCTAAGAGATCACAGCTGTGAGGTTGACGTGACTCACCAAATAATTGTGTTCATACTGTATTTCACAAAATCATGTATGTGTATGAAATCACTGCAGCAGACAAGTTGCTCAAACGCTGTCTGTCTGCCACCAGTATAGCTTTTCTTTCCTGGCTCAGCATTAGTTCAGTGTTGAGTGTTGATTTCTCCAGAAGATCAGAAGGCAGTTACGCCTTAACACAATGATCTATGATTTATCAGTTGACTCTGTTGATCACACATCAACAACATGATCTTCAGTGACAGGATATATAACATCCACTTTAATGCTCAGTGCATTTCAATTTACATATAAGATCTGGTATCCATGGAAATATTTAGTATGAGCTATCATCTTTTCATTTTCTTTTCTTTTGGGAAGTGAGATTAGAGATATTCTTCTGATTTATAATATATACGTACAAATGTGTTCCCCGGTGATGACATAATCACATAAGAAATTATTACTTGGCTTCATAATAACAGGGAGATAATAACAGCTTTACCTGGCCAAGCTTTGCAGACATCTTTTGTGCCTTAAGATCAGCGGTGTTGCAAGCAACCCCCCCCCCCCCCCCTTTCGTTTCACCCTCTGGAAACACACACAGTGTGAGGGCACCCACACACAAGCAGCAGTGAGCCGTATCCTATCAGTTCAGGCTTGGTTGTTTAATAGGTGCACCTCCTGCCAGTAATAGCTAATGTCCCCAAGGTAGGGAGCTCGTCCTGGGTTGGAGATTTAGTGTTCCCCAGACTCCAGGCCGACCTACTCTGCTTATGTAAACCCACTGTGTTGTAACTATGAAATATCCAACCTATTCAGTGGCTTAAATGGAGCTGAATTGGCTGGATTTAATTTTGATTAAAGAAACATTTAAGAAGCTAACTAGAGGAGTGGTCAGTGAACAAATGTGTCAACTATTATTATTACTTAATGTGTTAACTATTATTATTACTATTATTATTATTATTATTATTAACTAGAGGAGTGATCAGTGAACAAATGTGTTAACTAGAGGAGTGATCAGTGAACAAATGTGTTAACTATTATTATTACTATTATTATTATTATTATTATTATTATTAACTAGAGGAGTGATCAGTGAACAAATGTGTTAACTAGAGGAGTGATCAGTGAACAAATGTGTTAACTAGAGGAGTGATCCGTGAACAAATGTGTTAACTAGAGGAGTGATCCGTGAACGTGTTAACTAGAGGAGTGATCCGTGAACGTGTTAACTAGAGGAGTGATCCGTGAACAACGTGTTAACTAGAGGAGTGATCAGTGAACAACGTGTTAACTAGAGGAGTGATCAGTGAACAAATGTGTTAACTAGAGGAGTGATCAGTGAACAAATGTGTTAACTAGAGGAGTGATCAGTGAACAAATGTGTTAACTAGAGGAGTGATCCATGAACAACGTGTTAACTAGAGGAGTGATCCGTGAACAACGTGTTAACTAGAGGAGTGATCCGTGAACAACATGTTAACTAGAGGAGTGATCAGTGAACGACGTGTTAACTAGAGGAGTGATCAGTGAACAAATGTGTTAACTAGAGGAGTGATCAGTGAACAAATGTGTTAACTAGAGGAGTGATCAGTGAGCAAATCTACAGCAAGGAAAGACTGTGTCTTTAAGAGTCTTGGAGGTGCAGAGACCCGCCTCTGATCAGGTGATGGAAATGGAAAATGTGCGTGTGTATGTGTGAAAGAAAGAGAGAGAGAGAGAGAGAGAGAGAGAGAGAGCATGACACTCCAAAAGTGAACTAGGCCTATATTTAGCCATCCACGCACAGTAACCAGTGTGCTCAGGTACAGAACAAGGAAGGTAGTGCCAGTACATAGAAGGTAAATAAGATGTAAGGATATGAAGTCATAAGCAGCTATTGAGAGATGCCCCGAGTTGTGCAGTCACTCCACCTGCTCGTCGCTCCACCCTAAGGAGCAGAGCAGCTGCAACCAGACAGATCTGGTTCATTCTAACCCACTGTGCCACTTCACCCAGTAACAGTTGGATCAAAACACACATGAACTGTACCTGATGACTGTAGAGTCACGTTTCTTAGAATGGTTATTCATCTGGTGAAAGAATATGTATATGTTAATAATTAACATGTCATAAAAGCGCATGTTAATATTTTAAACACTGAATAAGAGTAAATAATGGGGGGGGGGTGTTTATGCCTTAATTTGTAAACTTGATATACCCTTGATATACACTTGATATACCCTTTGTATACCCTTGTGCAGCCATCTCAGTAAAAAGTCCAGTAATAAAGTGAATGGTGATGTCACATTCTGTGTCTGAGAGGCTGTTGGACTGCTCAGTGTGCTCAGTTCCTCTGGCCTTGTTAGAGTCCTGTCAGCTCTGACAAACATGTCTCATTAACACACTCCCTCTATGCCCTGTTCTCGTGGATCTCTGCTTTTTGTCCACATGGTTCCCTGCTCTGTGTCCACATGGTTCCCTGCTCTGTGTCCACATGGTTCTCTGCTCTGTGTCCACATGGTTCTCTGCTCTGTGTCCACATGGTTCCCTGCTCTGTGTTCTCATGGATCTCTCCTCTGTGTCCACATGGTTCTCTGATCTGTGTTCTCATGGATCTCTGCTCTGTGTCCACTAGGGATGTGGAGATTCACCGATTCACATTGGTGAATCGGTACACATGTCTGCGATTCGACTGCACCGGTAGATTCAACGTGCATCGGGTTTAATTTGCGGGCGAATTCACGATGCATCGCCTCTAGCCTTTTTGCATCGGCAAATACCATGATTAAATTGGGTGTTTGGTTTTCCAGTATCTATTCCTTATTCTAACATTTTCAGAGGCAACATATTTTTTATTTTTATTGATTTCTTTTTTTTTTTCGAGGCAACATAAATGCACCATCGTGTCTTCAGGTACTGACGCAAACACGCTGACGTACACAACAAAGATGGAGGGAAACGAGAGCATTAGCAACGACAAAGAGATTTAATGCACCAAAAAAGACACACAAATGAAACGTGTGGCAATATTTCGGGTTTTTTAAGTGATGTGGTCAACTTGACAAGACGCATGCAATCTGCAAACAATGCCGTGGGGTTATCAAATACGTTAGTAGCACAACGAACCTGGCGACACACATGAAAAGACGGCACGGTGTAGACATCTCTGCGGCCGCTACCGCCTTGTAAGTCTAGCAGACAGTAATGTTGCAGATCATAATATTCACTATGTTAATAGAGAGTAAAGTAGAATTGTGCTATTGAATTAAGAAAACTGATGGGTTAGGCCAATACATCCTCAAACTAACTGTACCGAATGATCACTTATCAAACCGAATTCTCATATAATAAATCATATCGTTACCAATCATTTTTGAATCGCATCATATCGTGAACAGGAGTGATTTGTATCGCATCGTATCGACAAGGGGTTTCAGAGTAACGCAGTTATATCGCATCGGTGGCAGTGTATCGAGATGTGTATCGAATCTAGCTTAGTGGTGAAGATATACATCCCTAGTGTCCACATGGTTGTCTGCTCTGTGTCCACATGGTTGTCTGCTCTGTGTCCACATGGTTGTCTGCTCTGTGTCCACATGGATCTCTGCTCTGTGTCCACATGGTTCTCTGCTCTGTGTCCACATGGTTCTCTGCTCTGTGTCCACATGGTTTTCTGCTCTGTGTCCACATGGTTTTCTGCACTGTGTCCACAGGGTTTTCTGCCCTGTGTCCACATGGTTCTCTGCTCATAAGCCTGTTCTGCTGTTCTCTTCACTTGTTGAAAGGGCAGTGGCTTTGTAAAAGGCTAAGATAAAAGGACACAAAGATGTTATTTCTGTCACATTGTGGATGATTTCTGTCTGAACTCTGACAAGTTGTTTGTATATTTAGTTGTTTGGGAGTCTGTTTAGTCTGTAAAACTATCACACTGTAACACTTTGCCACCTGGAAATAGTACTAATGAAAAGCTGTGAGCAATACTTCACCATGTAACGATGCAGAATCATGAGGCAGGTTAGGATCCATGTGCAGGTTAAATATATAGTGTTTAATAGGACAAATCCAGAGAACATGGTCGTAGGGTCAAAAATCCAATAAACTGAACAGAGGCAAAATAGAGGGCAAGGCAAAGGCAACGTCGAGAGAACCAGGCAGAGAGATCATACACATAGAAACTGAATAAGGATAAACACTCGGTATTCAAACTTGGAAGGAATGGCAATACTTCGCAGTGAGCAAGAGGCCTGGGCGGTGTTAAATATGCCTGTCAATCATTCTTGGTAGCAAACAGCTGAGCTGTTCTAAAACTCCGGGGAGTCAAACCTCTGGTGGCGAGACCGGGGAGTTAAGGACCTGACACCATCCCCCACTGGGCGGCTCCAGACGCCCTAGGGTTGCGACGATGATGCCGGCCTCTAGGCTATGGCACAGGCCCATCAGGATGGGAGGCGTGAAAATCACGGATGAGGGACGGGGCCAGGATGTTCTCAGGCTTCTCCCAGCTCATCTCCTCTGGGCCGCACCCCTCCCAATCCACAAAATACTGTAGCACACCTTCTCGGCGATAAGAGTCCAGCGGCGTTGACCAGGTAGGCCGGAGCACTGTCAATCTCCAGAGGAGCTGGGGATTCAGGCAGAGGGGTATGAGACAGACTGGAAGGCAGAGCAGGCTTTAACAGAGACACATGGAATGTAGGGCATATACAATAGTGGAGAGGGAGCTGTAACCTGTTGGACACTGGATTGACTTGACGGATGATCTTGAAAGGACTTACGTACCGAGGGTTGAGCTTCTTACAACGTGTTTTAAGGCAGAGATCCTTAGTTGACAACCACACAATCTGACCAGGTGAGTAGGTAGGGCTTATGCGGCGCAGTCTGTCTGCCTGAAACTTTTGACTCCTGATGGCACGCCCGAGATGAACATGAGTCGTCTTCCAAACCTGTGCGCTGCGATGGAACCAGTCATCAAAGGCTGGGACATCCGAAGGTTCACCTAACCAGGGAAATGTTGGGAGCTGGAATCCTAGAATGCACTTGAATGAAAACGACTCCAGTCCTCCTGTCTGCCGCTACAATAGGAACGGAGGAACCTACCCAAATCCTGATTCAGACGTTCCACCTGTCCGTTGCTCTGGGGGTGGTAACCTGAAGTTAAACTGACAGATATGTTAAGCATCTTGCAAAATGACGGCCAAAGGAATTCCAAATAGTCAAAAAATATGACAAAAAATGGCTTCTGCAGTTTGGGTAAGGGTACGAGCCTGCAACCTTTGGAGAAACGATCCATGACCACCAGGATGCATGTATTGCCCTGTGAGCGTGGCAGGTCAATAACAAAATGCACAGACAGGTGTGACAGGTGGGAATAGGCAGGGGCTCCAACAGTCCAGTTGGCAGTTGTCTAGGAGTTTTGCTCAGTGCACACACATCACACCTCTCCACAAAGCAGGTGGCGAACGTAAGTTGTTGAGCGGGGGGTGGCGTGTAACGTTTGTTTAGCGGGCGAGGGGGCGCCATGTAGCGATTGCTGTAAAATAAATGAGTCTTATTATTTATATTGAGGGGGCGGGACACCTCGCCTGAGGGGGCAACACCCCCTTTCAACCCCCCCATGACATTGAGAGAGAAGCGCGCCCACACCAGTATCCGACCAGTATCCGACGCATCAACCTCGATTAGAAATGGCAGAGCGGGATTAGGGTGTTTCTCCTTTAAATCCCTAAATGCATTTTGAGCGCGTTCGTTCCACTGTAATGTATTCATCTTACCCTGTAGTAAAGAGGTGAGAAGCATAGCGATCGCATTGTAATTTCAATTAAAATGGCGATAAAAGTTTGCAAAGCCCAGAAAACTTTGGAGGTCCTTAACTCCCTGAGGTCCATTGAGAATTTGCAGATGTTTTCAGTAAAAGAAATCCTTCAGTTTCCCCTGCTGCTGCTGGATTCTTTTTTGTGAGTAAGAAGGATGGGGGGCTATGGCCCTGGATCGATTTTTGTGGACTTAATGCTATTGCAACCAAAAACCACTATCCTTTGCTGCTAGTTCCATTAGCTTCAGAAATCCAAGATTTATACAAGACTAGACCTCAGAAGTGCTTATAATTAGTTCGGATAAAAGAGGGTCACCTGTGGAAAATGTGCTTTTATTACTGCGAATGGACATTATGAATATACAGTGATGCCCTATGGGTTAGCCAGCACTCCGGCTGTATTTCAGTCTTTTATGAATGAAACTTTTCGTGACATGCTGAACCGTTATATGATCATTTATATTGACGATAACTTGATTTATTCTGACAAGGAGCACCAGGATCACGTGCGAACGATTACGTGATAACCGACTGTTCGTTAAAACTAGAGAAATGTGCTTTTCACCAAACTAAGGTGCACTTTCTAGGATACTATATTGGCCTTCAAGCGGTGGCCATGGATGATGCAAAAGTACAGGCAGTTACCGACTGGCCACGGCCATGGAGCATTAAACTGATGTGTTGACTTATGGACTTTTGATACTGGTGGCGCGAATAGCATGTGCTAAACAGTGCTTGTGACACTACTTACTCAAGCGAGTTAGCTCACCTGTCCTCCACGAGACCACGGGGTTGTGTTGGTGTAACCATGGGTAGCCCAGATCGATGGGATGTTCAAGTGAGTCGATGACGTAGTATGTGAGGGATTCGCTGTACAAGGTGCCAACCATGGTTGTGAGCGTACAATCCGTGATCTCCCCCGATCTGATGGGAAGACCATCAACCCCTTTAATGCGCATAGGGAAAGGGCATGTAAAATTCCTGTTGATGAAATTACCGGCTGCACCGGAGTCTACTAGGGCTGAAACAAGACAAGGTGCGACACACCAGGTTAGTTTCACCAATACAGTAAACTTTCCTGTGTCAAATAACGAACTGACACACGCACTCACCCGCCGGGCACTCACTTAATAGGCTGGAGACACTCATTGGCATAAGAGGTCAAGCACTCTCCTGGTTCAGGTCCTACCTGACAGATCGTTACCAATTTGTACTAGTAAATAACGAATGCTCAGAGCATTCTAAGGTAAAATATGGTGTCCCACAAGGATCTGTACTGGGCCCTATATTATTCTCATTATATATACTACCACTGGGCACCATAATTCGTAGGCATGGTATTAGCTTCCATTGCTATGCAGATGATACTCAGTTGTATATATCTTCCAATCCGGATGATCTCACTACTACTCTCAAGATTGAGAACTGCGTCCAGGACATAAAAAATTGGATGGCGTATAATTTCCTTCAACAAAACTCTGATAAGACTGAGGTGCTGATTCTTCTAAAGCTGCTAGAAGCAATTGGGCTGATATTCCCCTTACCCTAGATGGTTTTTTCATTAACACCTAAATCTACCGCAAAACCTTGGGTGTTACTATTGATTCTGATCTTTCATTTGACACACATATATGCAATGTCACTAAGGCTGCCTTTTTCCATTTACGTAATATCACCAAGCTGAGACACTTACTTTCATTAGCTGATGCAGAGAATCTGGTCCATGCTTTTGTCTCGTCAAGATTGGACTACTGTAATAGTCTTCTAATTGGATGCTCTAAACAGTCCATAAAGAAGCTACAACTTGCATAAAATGCTGCAGCTAGAGTCAAAGTCAAAGTCAACTTTATTGTCATTCAGATTTTACACAAGTGCAAAGCTGAACGAGATTGCGTTTCTCCAAACTCCAGTGTTATGTAAACAGTCCCACCAGGATTTCGCGGGCCTTTTTTGTGATTGTTGCGGGCTAAAATGTTTGATGTTGCGGGTGTTTTTCAAAACAATTGCGATGGAAGTTGTGGTGTGTTTTTGCTTTTTTGTGTGAGTACATTTTTTGAGTGAGTACATTGTGAGTACATTGCAATAGGGAGTAAATGTTGTATGGTTTCCTCTATTTAGTAGTCCATTT
Organism: Brachyhypopomus gauderio; assembly: GCF_052324685.1. Taxonomy (NCBI): domain Eukaryota; kingdom Metazoa; phylum Chordata; class Actinopteri; order Gymnotiformes; family Hypopomidae; genus Brachyhypopomus; species Brachyhypopomus gauderio. The sequence goes on from NC_135229.1 coordinate 14,504,957, forward strand.
TAATTATCTATTTACCTATTTATTCAGGGTTGCCAACTTTTCAAGATCGATTGGAGTGAGATTTGAACCTGGAGGGGGTGGCGAACATTAATTGTTGACGGGGGGGGGGGGGGGGGGGGGGGGGGGGGGGGGGGGTTAGCGAACGTAAGTTGTTACCAGGCGGCCTGTAAAATGGACACATATTAAGTATTATATCGAGATCGATCACCAGTGGTTGGCGCCAGAGTGAACTAGTAACTCATAGATATGGATCAGAGATAAATAAACTAGTTTTTTTTTCGGCGTGAGAAATCAGATGTGTGGCATGTGAGCGTGTGAAGACGGTCAAACGCGTGTGTCTCACACTCAATGCGTGAGAGTTGGCAACCCTGATTTATTTATTTATGGGTATTATGCTTCTTATAAAACCCCTGGTTTTAACACTTCAAGTAATGATTTTATTTCTCTTACTCTATGTCAGGGATGTCAAAGTCAAATACACCGAGGGCCAAAAAACCAAATTTGACTGGTTCAGTGTTTATTAAAACATATTGAAATGATTGCACATAGCCTATTGAACCAAGATCTAACACAGTGTATATTATTTAATGCTTAAATGAATAAAGCAATATTTTCTTATGGATCTGTCAGTAATTTCAAGTGAAAACATTTTTCAACAAGCAAACAGATAAAAACAAACTTCCTTCAAAGAAAACATGTCCTGAACATTAAATGAATAAAGTAATAAAGGTTTGGAAATTAGGCTAAAGTACTTGAAAATGCTTGAAATTGTAACGACTTCGTTTCCAGGGTTCTTGCAGGTTTCAGTGAGTTAAATTTAAGACTTTTTTAAGACCTTTTAAGACCATTCTCAGTGAAATTTAAGACCCACACAACATATTACCACAAACAATCCAATGATCCCAGAAACTCTTAAAACATTTTATTTTGATTAATTTAGTTACAGGATTACATTAATTCAGTATTAAAACAGATAATCAAAATAGTAACATTCTCAACCCAAGCAACCTTACCAACACAACACTAGCATATCTACATACAACCTCACCCTACATATCTCTGAGTTCTTCCTTTTCAGTACCAATCTCAGCATTTGACTTGGAGCTGAGCCATCTTGGATCCAGCCTTGCCCTCAGCTTCTTCTGCAAGAGAATTTGCCACTCTAGCAAGACAGGTGGACACATCTTCCAAGCTTTTCTTCCTTTTCTTAAGGTCCTCTAAAGACTGCTCAGTCAGCTTTCTTTTCTGGCTCTGGGATTCCTTTTCTTTCCTGATTCATTCCTGATCCAGAAAGAGTCAGTATTTTGACCGTGCTGCACCCACAGATGCTAAGAGTTCCTTGGTGAGGGGAACCTGTGACACCTCCATGCATTGTGACAGTCACATATGAGTCTGTGTGTGCCAGTTGTGTCCTCTTGCATGTTTTCTGCCTCCACCTCCTTGTTGGAAAATAAGAAATAAAAAGATAGACGTACACCATCAAATTAAATAATCATACACACATTATACATTTAACAACATGTAGACTCAGCCTATCTTCAAGTATGTCTAAGGCATGGTTTGACCAAAATCCTCACACCCTGCAGCTGATAAAATTTATTAAATGTTACATTTTGGTTAAATTACTGAAATAAATGAAATTATAAAATTAACTAATTAAATAAAGGCTCAGAATTTTCTTTCCCCAGGCCATCTGTATCTTAACACACAAAACTTTTTTAACCCCCTACCTTCTTTTCTATTTATTATCCCAATGAAACCAACTTACTTTGTCTAGCCATGCTGAATATGAATTTGAATGTTAACATTGAAAACGTTGGGACACACTACCTGTTTTTACCCTATGTATATATGCCCACTAAAAGGCAATACATCAGTACAATGTAAATAAAACCATGTGCAATCCATGAAACAGAGCATGGGACAGTGGAACATGTTTCAAAACATGACATAACCCATCTACAGGGCATAGTTGTTTTTTTTTTTAATTTTACATGATTTAACACAGTAAATATATTTTTATTTCCTCTAGCTGGGATTTAGCATGCATTGAAACATTTCTCTAACTCAATGCCATGGACAGTACATGGTTCTGAGATGTTTTTGTATTGTAGCCTAATAAAATGGTTAACACATTGAAAAGAAGACTGTGGAGCATAAGTAAGGATCACTTACTTTGATAAGTTTTGGTAGATCCTGCACTGTTTCATGGCCCATGAAATGAGAGCCCATGTACCTCGATTGCACATATCCATTGCTCCAGAACCGAACATGAAGATCCAGCCGTTTGGATTTTGTGGTTGAATTAAAGCTTTCATCGAACATTAACACATACGGCCCGGTAAGAGCGTATCAACTCTCTCTTGATGAAGTCTGCCAAGCCAAATCTAGCTATATATGCGATTTGTTTAGTCCACACGAAAACTTTTTCGCGATATTCGAACCAGGGAACATTGCCATCACTCTATCCTAATGTAGCCCGAATATCATTAGCCGAAGCACTAGTGATACTGCGGTGGAGTCCGGCGGGACCCGGCACTGACGATAGCGAAGACGGCGGGGATGAGGCACAAAATTGCGTGAAGGCTTTTCGTGACAAGGGCCGTTTCCTGCCTGCGGTTATTATGGGTTTTGTAGTTTAATTAATTAACACGTACCAACACCTGTAGCCCCGCACAAACACAGACAACACAGAACTGACTTCCGGACGTTTCGATTAAACTACACTTTTCTAAAATTAACTAAGGTAAAATTTTAAGACCTGACTAAATTAAATTTAAGACCTTGGATGAAAATCTGGCTGTTTTTTAAGTCTTTTAAGGCCTTAAATTTAAAGTTTTGAATTTCAGACATTTTAAGACTTTTTAAGACCCCGCGGGAACCCTGGTTTCACAACAAATAGCTATCTGACTGAACAGTTCTCTTGTATTACGTTAACAATCCAGGACGAAACATGAGAGAACGTGAAGACGTTAAGATTGGGCGTTTTGAAAATAAACAACCATTAAATAATGTGAATAAAAAAGCGAATTATTTTGAATCATTTCGACTATATGTATAAATATTTAACTTAATTAAGTTTAACTGGTGCACGCAGTTACAAAATTCGAGAGGTGCACGACCTTGCGAATCGACAGCGTGCGACACCCTCATGCACGGGCGGAGCCACTGCGATTACGTCATTTTTGCCGCGCAGACCCTTGCCGCTTGTGTGCGCTGTAGTGACTTCGCGGGCTACCGTTGCATTGTGGGGAATGTAGTGTTTGTGCGTGCAAAACACCATCGGGCGGCTGTGGCCTGTGGGCCGGTTCTAATAGTAATTAAATATCATCCAGGGGGCCATAGATAATCAATTCCGTTTCCGTCTCTTAAAAGACTATTAAAAATCACTTGGAGTGGATGGGCTGGTGCTAGAAATGTTAAACTTGTTGGAAATACATGTATGAACCCATCGTTGTGAAACAATAAAACACTGAAAACAAAAAAAAAACAGTTTATCCTCGCTTTCATGTACCGGGATACTGCTTTTCCCGATCTTTTTGCCATTATTTTCGTCGCTCATGCTGCTTTCAGTCTGCTCCTCTATAGGAGGAAGTAAGGCGGGAGTTTGTCGACGTCACATCAAGACGACATCAGTGATTGGTCAAATTTGCGGGAAAGTTGCGGTGATTGGCTGAAGTTGCAACACCGCCCTGAATTCGTGGGGTTTGCTTGAATTTGCATTGAAGTTGCAAATCGCAACATTGCAAATTTCTGGAGGGTCTGATTAAAGCACTGGAACCCCGAGCGGCCGCTGCAACATAGTGCGCCGCCGTTTACGCAGAATGGGAGAGAAACATAGAGATCACATTGGGAGGAGACAAAAAAATATAACCACAGATTATTCTCACAAACAGGACAACAGTCTGTGTGCAAGCAAAAAATCCCCATAGCACATACAAGCATTGATAACACAGACAGTAAGCAGTGAGAGGCGTGATTCATTCAGGTGAGGAGGGGGAGCCAGAAGCCTGGTACAGAGTTTATGTGTCAAAGTTCGCGGTGGAAGGCGAGAGCCATCTCTGACAGTCTCTGTGTGGGGGTAGGAGCCAAGGAGGTAGGAGCCACACCAAGACGACGACTTTCTGGGAGAAACAAGCCCGTCCTTGAGCGTTTGAGCAAGAACTCCTCTTTAAGTCAGCGGTCTCCCAACTGATCCAACTTCACACGTAGAGCATTGATTCCATCCACGATCGTCTCCAAGCTTTTTCCAACAGTCACAGTCTGTGTTCCAACAACTCTACCCACCGCAACAATCATGTGGGGCACTTGACGTGGACATTCGATAACTGACTCCACTCTATCAATTTTCCGATACACCAGGGCAACGCCTAATCCAATCAGCAGAGCCACCGCGATCAAAGTTCCAAATAAGAACACGTCCTCAACATCTTCCAGGGAGAGAGGCGCAAGACACAAACTACGCCAGGTCCCCTATGAGTCAAACACATATACAGATGTGAACATACCATACGGGCATGTAGGTTCTCCCGCACCATGACTTCTTGTGGAAAAAATAGTGTCAATTCCACATAGTGTCAGTTGAGAGACCACCTGATCAAATCCATTTTCTTGTTAAAATACGAAGAGCAGCGTCAGGTTACTAAGACAAGACAGAGAATCTAAGCTGAGCTGAGCAAGAGGGAGGGAGTGCAGGAGCAGAGATAAAGTGCGACCGCCTCTCTTGAAAGCCGGAAGTGCTAAATAAGGCTAGAAATTTTTATCATATTAGTCCCACCCTCGCAGATCAGGGCCCTTTCATCCCAAACCTTGGCAGTCGAGAGAGTATTGGATTTTAAGAGAATGTTCAGTAGCTGAGGAGTTTTCTTGTTTTAGCTGGAGCAGCTGCTCCCCTGGGTCATCTCCTGTACTAGAGGAAATACTTCTTTGAAATACCTTTCAAAAGCAGCATATGTCTGTGCCGCGGGGTCCGTACCGCTCCATACCGTGGTTGCCCATTGTAAGGCTCTCCCATCGAGGAGAGAGATAACGAATGCGATTCATGATGCGTCAGCGAGAAAAGCCGCTGCTAATACCCGGAAGTATAGAGAGCACTGGAGGAGAAACCCTTGACATAAACCTTGGGAGCCTTCATACTTCTCCGGAACTCCCATACGTACTGAGGGGGAGGCACTAGGGTGCAGTTCTGCAGTCAGAGAAGGTGTGAGGCTTTCAGGTGTGGGAGTGGGAGTAGCAGGCAAGGTTAGAACTTGAACGTACTGAGTCAACATCTCTACTGTCGCGTTCAGTGGAGGAGTTGGTCGTGACTAGCCAACAACCTACCCTGAGATTGAACAGCCGCCAGCAGTGAAGACAGACCTGCTGGATCCATAGGTGGCAAAGTATTCTGTAACAATGCAGAATAATGAGGCAGGTTAGGATCCATGTGCAGGTTAAATATATAGTGTTTAATAGGACAAATCCAGAGAATGTGGTCATACAAGCAGAGGTAAAATATCCAAAAAACAGATCAGAGGCAAAATAGAGGACAAGGAAAAGGCAACGTCGAGAGAACCAGGCAGAGAGATCATACACAAAGAAACTGAATAAGGATAAATGCTCGGTATGCAAACTCGTAAGGAATGGCAATACTTCGCAGTGAGCAAGAGGGCTGGGCGGTGTGAAATATGCCTGTCAATCATTCTTGATAACAAACAGCTGAGCTGTTCTAAAACTCTGGGGAGTCAGACCTCTGGTGGTGAGACCGCGGAGTGCAGGACCTGACACACCAGTTTTAAATGTGATTATAAAAACTACATCAGCTGCCTATTGAAAACAACATGAAAAAGTGATTAATTTTGTTTTGTAACACTAATTTAAAGTGCCAGTAGTTGCACTTGACTGCTACAGAGTTTTAAATGAATAGTTAATGAAAAAGAAAACCTCAGCCACGGGCTGTGCCTGCAGACGAGACTATCTTCACGTCCACCTTAGTACACATAGTCCTCACATCACAGCCAGTTACACAAGGGAAAGAAACAGTTACCTGAGATGTGTGTTTTACAGACTGTTGGAGAACAGCACTGAATGAAGAGGGTCAGAAACACACACACACACACACACACACACACACACACAGGTTACCGGACGTCTGTATGTGTACTATACTACTAAAGAGATTGGTTAATACAGTACAATGGGAAGGTGAATGAAGTGTGAAAATCTTTAAGCTGTGTCCTTTGTTAATGTGAGGACGGGCACCCTTGAAATTGAGAGCAAACAGTTCAACTTGTAATGGGCTCAGGAATTGCAACGTTGTGTTTCCTGGCAGATTAATCAAACTCATTTAGAGACTCTCTGTGTCTTTGCTTATCTGTCTCTCTCATGCATACGCGCACACAACGTGTTGTGTAATGGGTCAGATTCAACTTCAATTCTCAGCTTTCATTCTCATTTGTTATGTTCCTGTTACCTTCCTGGACTTATTCCCCTGTCTCTCCCTCCCTCCCTCCCTCCCTGCCTCTTATTCATACATACACATAAAATTTGCTGTGGAAAAGGACAGAGGATGAATCTTAAATCTTCAGCTTTCATTCTTATTTGATTTGTTTCTTGGCTTCCTGCACTCATGCTCCCTCTCTCTCTCTCTCTCTCTCTCTCTCTCTCTCTCTCTCTCCCTTCCTTCCTTCACCTCCCACTCTTTCTCTGAGAGTTTGTGAATGATGAATTCTGTAGCCCTTGTCCTTATCTCGCACCCCTGCACGGCCCATGGGCCCCTGAGAAGGGCTTCAGCAGGCCAAGAACCAAATGATGGCATGAGCACAGGGCCCCGCGGCTGTGCAGGTCATGAGGTGAGCACAGGATCCCGCGGCTGAGCAGGTCGGGAGGTGAGCACAGGGCCCCGCGGCTGTGCAGGTCGTGAGGTGAGCACAGGGCCCCGTGGCTGTGCAGGTCATGAGGTAAGCACAGGGCCCCGTGGCTGTGCAGGTCATGAGGTGAGCACAGGATCCCGCGGCTGAGCAGGTCGGGAGGTGAGCACAGGGTCCCGCAGCTATGCAGGTCATGAGGTGAGCAAAGGATCCCGCGGCTCCACAGGTCATGAGGTGAGCACAGGGTCCCGCAGCTGTGCAGGTCGTGAGGTGAGCACAAGGTCCCACAGCTGTGCAGGTCATGAGGTGAGCACAGGTCCCTGTGGCTGCGCAGGTCATGAGGTGAGCACAGGGTCCCGCAGCTGGTTTTCACATTTCTTCTCTTGCATCACCACAGTGCTGTGAAGAGTAGGTCAGTAATCCTGCCATGCTCAATTGGTGGTAATCAGTGCAATCTAACAGGGCGGCAGTTTGTCCCAGCCTTTCTTCGGGAGTTGTGTAAAGTTATCAAGTTGTAAAGTTGTCCATTTATAGTTTCTTTTTCATGCACTTTTTACTCACTTTTTTCTCTCCCACGTTATTCCTTTACAGCTTCAAAAACATATATTATGCAAATTATGTCATGATGTAATTTAGCAACTTCTAGCTAATTTTAGGACAGCCAATAGCTACTTTACTTACTGAGGAGTTGGCAACACTGGTGGCTGGTGAGTGTATGTGCCATGATTTGTTGAAAAGAAATAGCAAACTATAATTTGAATCACCCATTCTTGTCTAATAGGTGAACTCTGAGGCCTCTACGCTCAGAGTAGAGGCCTCTGTGTGTGCTGGAGTTAACACCTTCATAAAAATCTACAGACACGTGAACATGAATATAATTGGTCACATGCACAATATATTGCCAAACGTTTGGCACGTGGCCACAGTAAACTGGACACACAGGCTCAACTTTTGCCATTTCAGGTTTGTCTGGCTCCACCCATGCACCACCCAATTACACACATCTGCACTCAATGGTGAACTCATTACGGTGCTATTTATACTCACCACTTAAACTCACAGCTTGTTTTTGACCCTGTGCATTTTGGAAAATAGATGAATGTACAGCTATACACTCTCAATATTTAGAATTCTGCTTTTCTGCTGATGCTTTGGGGAGCTATGCTAGCACCTAGCCCTCTCATTTACTAGCTATCCTAGCACCCAGTCCTCTCATTAGCTATGCTAGCACACAGTCCTCTCATTTATTACCTATGCTAGCACACAGTCCTCTCATTCATTAGCTATGCTAGCACCTAGTCCTCTCATTCATTAGCTATGCTAGCACACAGTCCTCTCATTTATTAGCTATGCTAGCACACAGTCCTCTCATTTATTAGCTATGCTAGCACACAGTACTCTCATTCATTAGCTATGCTAGCACACAGTCCTCTCATTTATTAGCTATGCTAGCACACAGTACTCTCATTCATTAGCTATGCTAGCACACAGTCCTCTCATTCATTACACAACTGCTGTTTCTTCTTTACTTTTAAAGCAAGTGGCAGAATAAAGTTGCCTATTTAGCACACTCATCAAACAGAGGCTGTTGGCTCCGCAGTGTTGCCCTGACTGCAGTGTTGCCCTGACTGCAGTGTTGCCCTGACAGCAGTCTTGCCTTGACTGCAGTGTTGACCTGACTGCTTTTTTACACATGCTGTATTTATCCTGGAAGCTTCTTCAGGCCATCTCCATACTGCATTAGTGCTGGACTCATACTTCAGCTGTGCAGAACCTTTCTGCTGTTGCACGCTGCACTGGTGGTATGATGGCTACTGCCTCCAGTACCAGTGTCCAGGGTGAGTTGACACTTCATTATGCTTATGGCATAGCCTACATTTACTTCTCTTAGATTTCTTTGATATTCAACTTAATCTATATACACATGTGATTTAACAGGTTATGTTGAATTTAGTTTTGAGTTATATATTTATATATAATTATGAGTAGCTGCCGCTTCTCGCCGGTGTGTCAATGGTAGTGTAAGAGTTGTACCTGTGTTAAAATTGTAAAGCGACCTTGAGTATTTAGAAAGGCGCTATATAAGTTGAACATTCATTCATTCAATTATATGAGTTATATATTTCTCAAAAGACTTTGGAAGCTTCAAATCCAGGTGGGATTATGGTGTCATGAAGTTCACCAGGGTCACACTAATCAATAATTACGCAATAATACACGAGAGGGAGTGCTATAACATGTAATATTGGCACTGCTGTGCTGCGGTCGTTGGCATGAGGCCGTAGGCCAAGTGCCGTAGATCAGCACAGCAGTGCCAATATTACACGTTATAGCACGAACCTCGAGTGTATTATTGCGATTATACCACAGTTCAGTTATCGCTGTTTATTTAAAGATTTTGAGTTAAAGAGGACGAGAAAATACGACCTGTTTGGTTAAAAACACTCCGCCAGTTAAAATAGTTCCATTCAATGGCTCGCTGCTAAACTTACACAACACTGGAACAGCCTTACCCAATAAATATTATAGAGGTAAATATACACAAAACAACTGTTGATAAAGTTGTATTTTTTAAAAATAAAGTACAACAATTATTGACCATCCACGGCTGATTGGAGGTTCGTTCAGGTATCTGTTCAGTCCAGCTCTTAAACCAACGAAGCTGCTGATGCTATATAACTCTCCTTTCACGTTTCTGACGGATCCATAACAACGTCGTAAAAGCTGATTCATTTCATTTTTGTTGATAATACTAAAATCGACTGCAATGTCGTTGCTCTTTAACCAGGATGTAAATACATTAAGAGCCCAGGACGTTTGTTTTACGGTATTAACTTCGTTTCTCTGCATTTCCAGCTCATCCAAATCATTGTTTGTAAGCGTGACAAACCTTGGCTCATTGGAGGAATCAGGCTGGTCATTTATAGCTTCATCCTCCAGTTTCAGATCGAAACAAATACTTTTGAAGCCAATAGATTTAATGAGCTCCCTGTAATTCATTTTGATAATGTTGCTGCTTGTTTGTAGTTGCGCTGTTTGGCTTGTAAACGCTGCTTCGTTGCTAGGTTACCTGTATGTGGCGGAGTAATACATGGAGAGCTTCGGTTACAGTGCTATAACGTGTAATATTGGCACTCCTGGATCGCCTCTCAGCCAATCACATTGTAGGGTCGGAACTAACTGTGGTATAATGCTATCTAATTTAATGCTAACTAAAGAGTAAAAATTATCAAAAGATTATCAAAATTGATTTTAAAAATTTGTATCAATTGATTGCAATTGATAATAATCTATTATTAACTGATTCTGATTTGTGACCTCTATGTTCATATTAGGTGTGTGGTTGTGCATGTGCACATGTTAGTGACAGGACTAAAAGTCTTCAGAGACTTAGGTGAGAATGCAGCAGGTTTGAACATGTCAGCATGCTCAGAAAGAAATATCTGAAAGCTGAGAGGAAGGGGTGTGTGTGGGCGAGGGAGGGGAGTAAATAGGAAGAGGCACAGGTTATGTCACTGAGAAAAGAACTACCATCCATCCATCAAAATGACCTCTTCTGATATTAAGAGATTAAAGTCCAATTTTATTTTAAATATATAATAAAAGCCCTCTGCTCTTCAGAATGCTTATTAGAGCTGCTGAAGGAGGCAGTTCTTGACCTTTGACCTTTGACCTGTAGTGGCTTGCCCATAGCACCAAACTGCTCCTCTGCTCCTCTTCAGACATATATAAGACAACAGGTGAGTGTTTACAGCCTGGTCTCCTAAAACCATTATGACAATAAACTACTGATGGCAGAGTACAAATGAAGAAGTGCTCCCTCAACCCTCTCATGATCATAACTGTGTCACTGTGGGAAATTGGTCCAACTAAACCTGCCTCAGACATGCCTGGACACACCTTTACTCTCCCTCTCATAGTCTCTCACACGCTGACTCTCTCTCTCTCTCACACACACACACACACACACACACACACACACACACACACACACACACACACACACACAATGTAAACAAGCCAATGTTTTCTCATTGCTGTCCCTACCACCCAGGTGTCTTGACTGATGGTTTGATATTCTAAACCTCAGTCACACCACACAGTCACACCACACAGTCACACCACACAGTCACACCACACCTACATTATGATTCATAAATATGCTCATTGACCTCACAGTGGAAAATGGAATCACACTAAGCGACCCACTTGTCATTGTCGAGTGCACTTATCAAGGGTAAATCTCCTAACCCTAGTTAACTGACCACACCAGGCCATGTTAAATCAGGGAAACCCCTACTATAATCTTCACAATGCATTTTTTGTGTATAAAAATATTACAGATATTAAAACAGCCTGTAGTTAACTGACACATGGCATAATATGATGGTAGCTGTCGCGGCCTATTTTAAACATGGAACACAGTTCCATGCAGTTTCTATAAAGAATGTAGCCAACAGAGAGGAACAGGTCATACTGAAGAGTTCAGTGACTTTAAACGTGACAATGTTATACGATTCCACTCTTGTCACAAGTCTGTTTGTGAAATTTCTGCCCTATTGGACTTGCCCGGTCAAATGTAAGGGCTGTTATTGTGAAATAGAAGAATCTAGAATTCACAGTAGGTCAGCTACGGCTGAGCAGCTGCACACAAGCCTAACATCATTATTCACAAGGCCAATTGTTGGCCAAAGTGGTGTTAAAGATGCAGTCACTGGAGTCTGATGCAGTGGACAGCAAACAACAGCAGCAAAAAAAAAATGATTTGGCTAGCACTGGTCCTGCCCAGGCCAAGGAGAAAACGATCCGCTACAGTCATTCCAGCCAGCGTTCATAGGTAACAGAGCTGTGTGGATTTATTCTACCTACATGAGTGAGCAACTGAAACTAAACCATTGGAATGTTCAAGTAAATTCACCATAAATAAGAAAATGACCTTATCATCATTACTGACTAGTAAGTTGCAAAAAAGGTAGAACATGAGAACCATCAGACTCCACCCGACACAGTGATGGAGCTGAGGAGTCTGAGGAATGTGCAAATACATCAGAGCAGTGCAAAAAATGTTTATTTTTCTTTCTTGACCTTTAATTCATAGACTTAGACTTGCGTAGATTGTAGGAATGATGTTTGGGAAGGTCAAACTAGTTTGACTATCTGCCAGTAATGAAAATTCATAATACTTACGTCATGCGTGAGTCAGTCTGTGGGAAAAAGAGACTTGTATTTATGATGTTAACATTTCTTCAGCACAATCTTAAAGAGTTTAATGAAATCATTAAGATGAGGAATCTACTGTAATCTACTATAATAAAAAGCAGTTTGTCTATGATTTTGATTCCTGCAAATATAAAATGGATCAAATGTGTAAAAATGCCAGTAGTGCATTTGGTAGATATAATTACACATAATTGTACATTATAATTACATATTATCTGTATATATTTTTCTTTATTATATGTATATATATATATATATATATATATATATATATATATATATATAATACTTTGTTGCATCTTCATGCCGAAGCAAATTCCTAGTCTGTGAACCCTGTTCATTGACAATGGCAATAAAACTTTTTCTGATTCTGATTATATACTGTATTATATTATTATAAATATAATTACAACATAAGAGATTGAATTGAAATGCATAAAACATGTGACACATGCATTACTGAATAATGGCAAACTCCAGATCAATATATGTTAATATGCCATATTGACTTCAGGGTATGCTAGTAGTTGTTGTTTATAACTTATGTCCATGCAGTTCTGGCTGTTCAGACACTAAGCCATCGTTCAGGGTGACATGCTGGGAACTTCTGGTGCTGGGGATCTGTGGCTACATTAATGGGTGTGTCAGCTGTCCAAAAGGGCACTGGGTCACTGGAGTTCACACTATGCCCGTTTCTAGCCGACTTTGGCACAAGATTGTCTAAAACTATTCATTTTCTCTCTGTGCCTCACTGGCACATTCTCTCTCTCTCTCTCTCTCTCTCTCTCTCTCTCTCTCTCTCTCTCTCTCTCTCTCTCTCTCTCTCTCTATCTCACTCTCTCTCTCTCTTTCTCTCTCTCTCTCTCTCGCTCTCTGTGGGTCTGGTTGTTATTTTATGGTTCTTTCCCCGATAGTGACATGGACTTTCAAACCGGCAGCAAATAAGTCTGCGTTGGATTTAAATGTTTTGAATATTGCAGCAGCATTTAACATTTTGGTAGCCTCTAATGTATTACCTGCCTTCCCAATATAATTTCTCAGTGTGAACTTTGGATTCACTAATGTGAGAAAGACATTGAGAGCTGTATTAAGTAAACACGTCTCATTGAAGGACAAAGCTTACGCAATAAGGTCAAAGTTAGAAGGGAAATGTTGGTTTACATAAGAGAGAGAGTGAGAGAGAGAGAGGGGGGGTTAACACAGGGGTGGGGCAGGTTTAGTTTCTGATAACAGAAGTAAACTCTCACACCATACATGCATTCTGTCCTCACATGACAACATGCCTTAATTGTGTGTTCAGATGTTTCTACCTGTTTAACCCCTGTAAACCATGGGAGATATCTTCCTCAGCTTATCACAGCATAAACAACTAGGATTACCACAGCTCTCAGAGCATATTTAACATATCCCCAATGCTTGACCCCCTACTGGGGTCAACAAGTCAGTGAGATATAATGATATATTTGTGTGTATAGATTTATATGCTTTAGGAAACATGGACGCTCCGTACCAGTATGGTGGCCGAGTTGATGTACAAGAGACAACCATGTGGTAATGGAGTGCACATAATAGAGTCTGGTTATATTTGTGTGCTTTGTTCTGATTAGTTGTAGAAGTAAAGAAAAATGTCTGCCACACCCTTTGTTTTAAGATAATCTTTGCAAAGTAGCTACTTTGTGGAGTTCAATCACCATCGACACGTGACCTTGCTCTGAGAGCTTGTGCTAAGTGCCAACGTGTTTAGCAATGAACACCAAACCACTTAAGCAAATGAAGCAGGGGACACAATCTTTCAAGTTCCTTCAGTTCATATTATGTTATTCAAAAGCATATAGTTATATGTACAATGATATTTGAGCGGGGAATGTCTCTGTGTTTCCCTGCTGGGTTGGGGGTTGTAATTTCTGTTTGGGTGATCCACAGGTCTGGAGTAAAGGTAGAGAGTCTTATCACAGTGTGCCCAGTAGTTCAAAAAGTTCAAAAGGTGACAATAAATAAATATGTGTTTTAAATCATAAAAGTTCCAATAGTTAACAAAATTAAGAATGTTCTAACATTTTATGTAGAGAACATCTTTTTGAAGCTCTGATTATTGGAGGCTGATTTTAAGTCTGGCTTTGCTTTGTTTTTGGGTGTGATTTGTTCCTCTGCCAGACTAATCTGTTCTCCTGGTCTTCAGTTTTAAGAAGTGATTTATAGGCACAATTATGTTTGTTTGGGAAAGAATGTTTCTTCCAGCCTCAGTTTTGAAATCCAGATCCAGAATAAATGTTTCCTCTGCATTAGGAAGTACTGACTTGTTTTCCTCTACAATCTTAAACCTCACAGTCTCCAACAGGACCTTGAATCTCATACTTGTGAGTTTTTACCTCTAAAAATGTCAAGAACCTTGTTTGTGTAATCACCTGTTTTTTTCAGGTTTTTGTCTGGATAATATTTGTCCAAATAATAAAATCCCCTTTTTACACACATACACACATTGCTCTATTTTAATAAAACATTGCTGACTTGGATAATGTTGATCTAGGATCTCCAGATCAGTATTGAAAATCTTTGCCTTAGAAGTCAACTGCCACCTGCTGGACAGATATTAGTTTATTTTGAATTAAAGCAATGTATAATGAACCACTTAAAAATAATAATAACTGTTATCATCTTCACTAGTCATAAGCAGATGCAGGTGTCAGTACTCACAGTCCTTACAAGCCATCTGCTTTATATTTGTCTAACAACGTTTAACCTGCTCTATGGTCCTTAATTGGCCTTAATATTAGGATCATGGGTTTAATCCCAATTATAGTGTTTCCTTTTTAATGTAAGTACATTGTTCTGGCTTAGGGTAGCAAACATACCCATTGAAGCAGAATAATGATAATAGAGACTGATAGCTAAACACCTTCACAACAGCACACACCTGATCTGCAGTGTTATTTATTTAACGTAACTTTTACACAGTTTTGTTTATAAAGCTGCTTAGTGACAACATGTGTTGTAAAAAGCACTATATAAATAAAATTGACTTTGACTGACTGTATGTGGAAGAACACTGTACTAATCTGCATCTGAGACTTTTGGAGATGGTATAAGAGTGGAGAAGTCAGCTGTAAGTGATGTGATGAAAACTGTGACTATTACATCAAGCTGCCTTTTCAATCCCAAGGGTGTCACAACACTGCTGAGGTCATCATCCACATTTCTGTGCATATGCAAGCACGTCGTGAAGGGAACAGGAGCACATCAACTGAAACGGAGGACACATCATCAGTGTCCAACATGTGGGCGAGACCGACATCATCATCATCATCATCATCATCATCAGGATGGCAAAATACAACACATTGCATATCCACACCTACCAGGGCAAACAAACCTTTTCTGTGCAGTAGATACAACTGAGTAGGCATACTTAAGTGAGTAGGCATACTTAAGTGAGTAGGCATAATTAAGTGAGTAGGCATACTTAACAAAAGATGCAAGTAAGCATTTCAGTGTTCTGTAGAGACTTGTGCATTGCTTGACAGTGGAACCAATCGTGCAAAACAACACTTGCCTGAACACTGCTATTAGCTTCAATGTACTTCTGTGATGTTTGGGGTGTACCAGGGTCTGAAGACCCAGATCAACCTCTAACGCCCTCAGATAGAGGGACAGGTCACATGCATGAAGATATGCAATTGTTAGAATGTACTTTTGATTGACAGTGCCATTGTAAACATACAATGATAACTGGCAGTTAAACTGAACTATTTATTTGATTTTGACAGCTGGGAATGCAATGCTTTCATCTTTTACTTTGTCATGATGTGTTTGTCATGATGATCCTCTTGGCATGGCAGGTAGGAAGCATTTTCTCCTGTTTGCTTTGGTCTGTGTCCAGGTAAGTACAGTTGTAAACACACATGTATACACACACACACCTGTATGTGAAATGCAATTTTGCACTAATTGTAACAAATAAAAGACTGATGATCATAGCATTAACACTATGTGTTCACTCTAATCTAGATTAACAGTATATGTTCACTCTAATCTAGATTACTGAACTAGATTTTTGTTTTTGTTTGCCTATAATCCAATCAGCAAATGAAACTAGTGGTCAGTATCTCTTGCGCTGCTTATGTAACCTGTGAAAAAGTCAGAAAAAGGGCCTCTGCCTAAAAATCTCATCATGTACAGAATTGTGAGAAGTGATTTTATGATGAAATATCCAGATTCACCAGTTGATTTTCCCATAGAAACTTGGCATTGACGATATCTTCATTCCAAGCCCACAAGCAACTGCCGTAAGCTACTAAGGTGTGAGCAGGTGGTAAAAATGTTAAATGAAGCATTAAAGTGTTAAAGATAACATATCTGTGTGTGGGGCAAGAGAACATGGGCACAAACGTGTCAAGTTGAACTGGTCAAACCTGATTGGCTTTCCGTGCAAACTTCACCTACTCCAGCTAAATTTGTGTGTAGTGTAAAATGACTCCGCTTGAGCTTATGTAAACTTCCTTTTTGGGAAGTTGCTGAGTCCTGCTGTCACAGCACTGCTGCCTATGCCAACAAACATGCAAGCTGCATCGCGTGAGTCTCCCCCCAGGTTACATCTGTACATGAAATTGTTGTGTGAGTAAAACGTCACAGCAATTAGATTCTCAAATTCCATGACCTCAGTTATTCTAAAGCAGCCAATCGGAAAGGCCCTGCCCACAGATAAACACATTGTAACAATGTGTACGTACATACTGGCCAAAAGAAACAGTGTCAGATAGGTACATGTCACCACAACACAGTAGCCTCATTCCGGCTTAAATATTCAAGATTATAAAAGTATTTATTTTTGCACAATTCATTTATTCTGCTGTCAGTATGATCACTTTTAAGCACAACAAATGTTTTGATAAATACGTGCATTTATTTATTTAACAAATCAGAAAAAAAAAACTTAATTTGCAAACTTATGAGAATCAATATTAATAATATATATGTTACAATTTTAGTCTATTTGTCATCAGTTTAAAATGACCTGATCAATTTGATGTTTGAAAGCTACGACTTCATTTCATTCTTCAAAGAGAATATTTACCTACAACACCTATCTGCCCCATATCTCTGAAATTCCACGGAGTTCATCTGTGAACAGGGACTCAATCCAATGTCCTGTCTGTTGAGCAGAGTTAAGATCTGAATGTGAAAGAACTGTTCTTCACTCAGATACCTGATCCTTCAGACCAGGTGTGCGCTGCTTATGCATCTTTACATTTTTTGATATTTATTTGTTGCAGAAATTCATTAGTTTTCACAATTTGTAACATGCTTCAGCTCTCATTTCTCAATTTTCTGAGATCTTTGTATAATCTGTTGTAATTTGAATTCATTTCAAAGCCTGATATGGAATTTGGATTACATTTTGAAACATGCAATAAAACCGCCACTACCTCACTACATATTAGGTTTGAGTGCAGATATTTTATATATTGAATATTTTATTATATTTGTGTAAAATAATACATAATTTAACAACCAAACGCCTGTTTAAACATCTGTAACGCCACAGCGCAGTGCGATTAGAACACAAACACTGAGAAGCATGAGATTAGGAGCAAATCCAGAATCACTGTCAGATTAACAGTCCGCGATCAGTGTTCTTACATATAAAACCAGGCCAGACGTATTGCACACCGAAAACACAAAATTCACAAAAGTACTCAGACACCAACAACTGGGCTGAACAGAAAACAAAGACCAGTGCAGACATGCTGAAAACACAAGCGTACATATACACAGGCTAAGAAGGGCCATGAAACCAGTAACGATGTGAGTTACAAAAGGGCACATTCTTGACAACAAGGATATGATTGACAGCTGGGGGTGGAGCCAGGCATGCCAACACTACATCAGCCTTATCTTGGAGAATGTGGGCAGTTGGTTCCTGTTAGAAATGATTGTTAGAAATCTTGTTAGAAATGTTGATTAGTCAATTGGACTGACACTTCTCAAATGAAAAACCACAAACTGATTAATAAACTGATATTTGATATTAATTCAAATATTGATCTGTGACAATGAATCCATCAGAAGAGACGTCCTCACCACTACTGTTGAAGTTGCATGATGCACCTGGGGTCCAGACACTGGAGTGCACCACCGGCACCTAAAGAGGTGGTGATACATAATTATTTAGGACAATTAAAGACTGGATTAATGTATTGTGATTAAACACCTTAATTTAATGTTAATTACTTAACGTTGTGAAATCAGTACAATGTATCAGTTACATAATGTCTATCAGCTCTATATGGAAACCCACCTGTGACAGGTATTGAAGCGTGATTTTGAGCAGAGGCGTTTTGTTTTAACTGATAGGGTTATTAGGATTCACGGGTGATAGTGACACTCCTATCTCAAATGAATGTAAGCGTATGAACACATTGAGCACCTGCAGTAATAGATTAGATTGTACCCAAATAGTTTGGTGGGAAATACAACATATAAATAGACAAGTCCATCCGACTCCTGCAGTCTTCTTCAGTGAGTCAGTTGATGAGCTGTGTTAAACTAATGGAGCATTGGCACATAGACTGAATTTAAATATGGCTCCCTTCATAAATCCCTGTTCGGTTTTGTTTTAGGTGAGATTAAGCATGCACAGACTTATAATGCATAATAGCATTTTGTATATCTTTGATGCTGCTGGAATACGGACAACACGTGATCAATCAGATTCTTAACTTTCATGACCTCAGTTATTCTAAAGCAGCCAATCGGAAAGGCCCTGCCCATGGATAAGCACAATGTAACAACATGTACCTACATACTGGCCAAAAGAAACAGTGTCAGATGGATACGTCACCACAACACAGCAACCTCACTCCGGCTTAAATATTCAAGATAATAAAAGTATATATTTTTGCTCAACTCATTTATTCTGCTCTGTCAGTATGATCATTTTTAAGCACAACAAATATTTTGATAAGTAAGTCCCATTTATTTATTTATTAAATCAGAAAAAAACACTTCATTTGCAAACTTATAATGATAATCAATATTAATAATATATATGTTACAATTTTAGTCTATCTGTCATCAATTTAAAATGACCTGATCAATTTGTTGTTTGAAAGCTACGACTTCTTTTCATTCTTAAAAGAGAATATTTACCTACAACACCTATCTGCCCCATATCTCTGAAATTCCAGGGAGTTCATCTGTGATCAGGGACTCAATCCAATGTCCTGTCTGTTGAGCAGAGTTAAGATCTGAATGTGAAAGAACTGTTCTTCACTCAGATACCTGATCCTTCAGACCAGGTGTTCAGCATCTTTACACTTTCTGATATTTATTTGTTGCAGAAATTTATTTGTTTTCACAATCTGTAACATGATTCAGCTCTCATTTCTCAATTTTCTGAGATCTTTGGATAATCTGTTGTAATTTGAATTCATTTCAAAGCCTGATATGGAATTTGGATTACATTTTGAAACATGCAATAAAACCGCCACTACCTCACTACATATTAGGTTTGAGTGCAGATATTTTATATATTGAATATTTTATTATATTTGTGTAAAATAATACATAATTTAACAACCAAACGCCTGTTTAAACATCTGTAACGCCACAGCGCAGTGCAATCAGAACACAAACACTGAGAAGCATGAGATTAGGAGCAAATCCAGAATCACTGTCAGATTAACAGTCCGCGATCAGTGTTCTTACATATAAAACCAGGCCAGACATATTGCACACCGAAAACACAAAATTCACAAAAGTACTCAGACACCAACAACTGGGCTGAACAGAAAACAAAGACCACTGCAGACATGCTGAAAACACAAGCGTACATATACACAGGCTAAGAAGGGCCATGAAACCAGTAACGATGTGAGTTACAAAAGGGCACATTCTTGACAACAAGGATATGATTGACAGCTGGGGGTGGAGCCAGGCATGCCAACACTACATCAGCCTTATCTTGGAGAATGTGGGCAGTTGGTTCCTGTTAGAAATGATTGTTAGAAATCTTGTTAGAAATGTTGATTAGTCAATTGGACTGACACTTCTCAAATGAAAAACCACAAACTGATTAATAAACTGATATTTGATATTAATTCAAATATTGATCTGTGACAATGAATCCATCAGAAGAGACGTCCTCACCACTACTGTTGAAGTTGCATGATGCACCTGGGGTCCAGACACTGGAGTGCACCACCGGCACCTAAAGAGGTGGTGATACATAATTATTTAGGACAATTAAAGACTGGATTAATGTATTGTGATTAAACACCTTAATTTAATGTTAATTACTTAATTACTTAGTGTTGTGAAATCAGTACAATGTATGTCTATCAGCTCTATACGGAAACCCACCTGTGACAGGTATTGAAGCGTGATTTTGAGGCAGAGGCGTTTTGTTTTAACTGATAGGGTTATTAGGATTCACGGGTGATAGTGACACTCCTGTCTCAAATGAATGTAAGCATATGAACACATTGAGCACCTGCAGTAATAGATTAGATTGTACCCAAATAGTTTGGTGGGAAATACAACATATAAATAGACAAGTCCATCCGACTCCTGCAGTCTTCTTCAGTGAGTCAGTTGATGAGCTGTGTTAAACTAATGGAGCATTGGCACATAGACTGAATTTAAATATGGCTCCCTTCATAAATCCCTGTTCAGTTTTGTTTTAGGTGAGATTAAGCATGCACAGACTTATAATGCATAATAGCATTTTGTATATCTTTGATCCGGCTGCTGGAATACGGACAACACGTGATCAATCAGATTCTTAACTTTCATGACCTCAGTTATTCTAAAGCAGCCAATCGGAAAGGCCCTGCCCATGGATAAGCACAATGTAACAACATGTACCTACATACTGGCCAAAAGAAACAGTGTCAGATGGATACGTCACCACAACACAGCAACCTCACTCCGGCTTAAATATTCAAGATAATAAAAGTATATATTTTTGCTCAACTCATTTATTCTGCTCTGTCAGTATGATCATTTTTAAGCACAACAAATATTTTGATAAGTAAGTCCCATTTATTTATTTATTAAATCAGAAAAAAACACTTCATTTGCAAACTTATAATGATAATCAATATTAATAATATATATGTTACAATTTTAGTCTATCTGTCATCAATTTAAAATGACCTGATCAATTTGTTGTTTGAAAGCTACGACTTCTTTTCATTCTTAAAAGAGAATATTTACCTACAACACCTATCTGCCCCATATCTCTGAAATTCCAGGGAGTTCATCTGTGATCAGGGACTCAATCCAATGTCCTGTCTGTTGAGCAGAGTTAAGATCTGAATGTGAAAGAACTGTTCTTCACTCAGATACCTGATCCTTCAGACCAGGTGTTCAGCATCTTTACACTTTCTGATATTTATTTGTTGCAGAAATTTATTTGTTTTCACAATCTGTAACATGATTCAGCTCTCATTTCTCAATTTTCTGAGATCTTTGGATAATCTGTTGTAATTTGAATTCATTTCAAAGCCTGATATGGAATTTGGATTACATTTTGAAACATGCAATAAAACCGCCACTACCTCACTACATATTAGGTTTGAGTGCAGATATTTTATATATTGAATATTTTATTATATTTGTGTAAAATAATACATAATTTAACAACCAAACGCCTGTTTAAACATCTGTAACGCCACAGCGCAGTGCAATCAGAACACAAACACTGAGAAGCATGAGATTAGGAGCAAATCCAGAATCACTGTCAGATTAACAGTCCGCGATCAGTGTTCTTACATATAAAACCAGGCCAGACATATTGCACACCGAAAACACAAAATTCACAAAAGTACTCAGACACCAACAACTGGGCTGAACAGAAAACAAAGACCACTGCAGACATGCTGAAAACACAAGCGTACATATACACAGGCTAAGAAGGGCCATGAAACCAGTAACGATGTGAGTTACAAAAGGGCACATTCTTGACAACAAGGATATGATTGACAGCTGGGGGTGGAGCCAGGCATGCCAACACTACATCAGCCTTATCTTGGAGAATGTGGGCAGTTGGTTCCTGTTAGAAATGATTGTTAGAAATCTTGTTAGAAATGTTGATTAGTCAATTGGACTGACACTTCTCAAATGAAAAACCACAAACTGATTAATAAACTGATATTTGATATTAATTCAAATATTGATCTGTGACAATGAATCCATCAGAAGAGACGTCCTCACCACTACTGTTGAAGTTGCATGATGCACCTGGGGTCCAGACACTGGAGTGCACCACCGGCACCTAAAGAGGTGGTGATACATAATTATTTAGGACAATTAAAGACTGGATTAATGTATTGTGATTAAACACCTTAATTTAATGTTAATTACTTAATTACTTAGTGTTGTGAAATCAGTACAATGTATGTCTATCAGCTCTATACGGAAACCCACCTGTGACAGGTATTGAAGCGTGATTTTGAGGCAGAGGCGTTTTGTTTTAACTGATAGGGTTATTAGGATTCACGGGTGATAGTGACACTCCTGTCTCAAATGAATGTAAGCATATGAACACATTGAGCACCTGCAGTAATAGATTAGATTGTACCCAAATAGTTTGGTGGGAAATACAACATATAAATAGACAAGTCCATCCGACTCCTGCAGTCTTCTTCAGTGAGTCAGTTGATGAGCTGTGTTAAACTAATGGAGCATTGGCACATAGACTGAATTTAAATATGGCTCCCTTCATAAATCCCTGTTCAGTTTTGTTTTAGGTGAGATTAAGCATGCACAGACTTATAATGCATAATAGCATTTTGTATATCTTTGATCCGGCTGCTGGAATACGGACAACACGTGATCAATCAGATTCTTAACTTTCATGACCTCAGTTATTCTAAAGCAGCCAATCGGAAAGGCCCTGCCCATGGATAAGCACAATGTAACAACATGTACCTACATACTGGCCAAAAGAAACAGTGTCAGATGGATACGTCACCACAACACAGAATATTTACCTACAACACCTATCTGCCCCATATCTCTGAAATTCCAGGGAGTTCATCTGTGAACAGGGACTCAATCCAATATCCTGTCTGTTGAGCAGAGTTAAGATCTGAATGTGAAAGAACTGTTCTTCACTCAGATACCTGATCCTTCAGACCAGGTGTTCAGCATCTTTACACTTTCTGATATTTATTTGTTGCAGAAATTCATTTGTTTTCACAATTTGTAACATGCTTCAGCTCTCATTTCTCAATTTTCTGAGATCTTTGTATAGTCTGTTGTAATTTGAATTCATTTCAAAGCCTGAAGTGGAATTTGAATTACATTTTGAAACATGCAATAAAACCGCCACTACACCACTACATATTAGGTTTGAGTGCAGATATTTTATATATTGAATATTTTATTATATTTGTGTAAAATAATACATCATTTAACAACCAAACAGATATGCTGAAAACACAAGCGTACATATACACAGGCTAAGAAGGGCCATGAAACCAGTAACGATGTGAGTTACAAAAGGTCACATTCTTGACAACAAGGATATGATTGACAGCTGGGGGTGGAGCCAGGCATGCCAACGCTACATCAGCCTTATCTTGAAGAATGTGGGCAGTTGGTTCCTGTTAGAAATGATTGTTAGAAATCTTGTTAGAAATGTTGATTAGTCAATTGGACTGACACTTCTCAGATGAAAAACCACAAACTGACGAGTCAGTTGATGAGCTGTGTTAAACTAAGCATTGGCACATAGACTGAATTTAAATATGGCTCCCTTCATAAATCCCTGTTCGGTTTTGTTTTAGGTGAGATTAAGCATGCACAGACTTATAATGCATAATAGCATTTTGTATATCTTTGATGCTGCTGGATTACGGACAACATGTACATGTGAATGTCTGTGTGGCTGTGCATGATTGTGAATGACTCCGTATGACTGTATGACTGAGTGGATATGTATGATTGTATGACTGTGAATTTGTATGACTGAATGACACTGAGTGACTGTGTACGACTGTGAATGTGTATATGAGTGTGACTGACTGTGTATGATTGTGTATGACACTGAGTGACTGTGTACGACTGTGAATGTGTATGAGTGTGACTGACTGTGTATGATTGAATGACACTGAGTGACTGTGTACGACTGTGAATGTGTATGAGTGTGACTGATTGTGTATGATTGTGAATGTGTATGAGTGTGACTGACTGTGTATGATTGAAGTGAAGTGCTTACTTCAAAAGTCCTAAGTGCCAGAAAAGTCCCCAATAATAGAGTTTTATAATTGAGTGCTTAGTCATCGAATACCTGATTTTCACATATATAAAATGAAAATGTACATTTATCTTAATTCAACTTAACTCCATCTTTACTGTATATTAACAGATTAGTAGTGAACAAAATTCACGATTGCAGAAGCCCTTTAGCATAAAAGACCCCACACTAATTCTGGGAGCCATTCCTATAGAGTAAACCTTTATGGACCTTTATTAGCACTGATATTTCAGCAAGCAGTACAATGTTTTTGAGATGCTTTTCCATGTCTTGGCTTAACTCATTCATGATACAGATTAATCCCAACATATCGTGCTATTAAGGTCCTGGGACACTGGAAAAGGAACGTGGAGTAGTTCTGTGGAGACCTGCAACAGCCTGTGGGACAGAAACAGGTTGTCTCTCCACATGAAACAACTTATTAAAACCTACTTCCTATCTCCAGTGTGCTTTCATTATTATGCACTATAAAGCTAAATGAGATTTAAAATCATCAGCTTTAGGCAAAATGTTTCATTTAATCGAAAAGTGTGACTTCCTGGCTGAAATGTGCTGACAAATTAGCTCTGGTGTGTGTGTGTGTGTGTGTGTGTGTGTGTGTGTGTGTGTGTGTGTGTGTGTGTGTGTGTGTGTGCACTCACTCATCTTCTAGCTGTAACCTGAGTTAGCTGTGAGGAGAGGCCTGTGCACTCAATGACACTTCATCCCTGTGTCTAAATAAAGCGCCCCAGAGCAGAGCAGCGTCTTATTATAGCCGCCATGCTGCCTTCTGGTACATTCAAAGAGCACCAATCACAAGAGCACTGTCCCACCTCAGACCCACCACGCCCCATCTCATCTCTCCACAGAGCTCAGCACTACACCTGCTGAGGACAGACATGGTGCGGGACAGGTCCGCGAGACACCGCAGGGTGGAGGACGGGTTCTGTAACCAAGGAGACCACACTGCTGACGTCAAGCAGGCCTCATCAGACGCGTTTCACTCTCAGCTTTCACTCTGGGTTTAAATAGGAATGAGATCCATTTACATACAAACCAAAAGTGGCCATGTGAATATACTGATTCACTTCAGTGTTCTTACATCTGGGTCAAAAATCTGCAAATTGCTGAAACAATTTTTTAAGCGCATCTTTAAAGTGCATATTACATTGAACACATTGTGTCTGGTGTAAGATTATCTTAACACTATGATGGTTTTGGGAAATGGGGCCCTTTTCAGTTTCGGAACATATTCATACAGTGACCAATTTCAGCCAGTGGTGACAGAAAGTCTAGAAATTTATATATTAATGCCCTTATGTGGAAATCATGATAGATCTGAGTTTCCCCCTCCCGTATGTATCAACCTTGTCCAGGCTTAGAGTTGAGCTGAAATAAAAACACAAAATGGCATGATGTATGTGGAATTGCAAAAATCTCCAGAGTTCACTGTCTGACTGGACAAGGGAGGGTAGTAGCCAGGCAATGACCTCAGTAGCACACACACACACACACACACACACACGCACGCATGCACGCACGCACGCACGCACACACACACCCACATAGGCATAGGCATACACACACACACTCATGCATAAACACACACACACACACACACACAGGCATACACACACACACGCACACATGCACGCACACACACAAACACACACACACACCCACATAGGCATAGGCATACACACACACACACTCATGCACAAACACACACACACGCATACACACACACACACACACACACACACACACACACACATACTAGTTGCTGGAATTCTGGTAACACTTGATGTATACATTCACTGCAGTTGAAAAACACCAAACACACTCACCCACCCACGGACCCCAATCTACTGCACATAGAATGTTCATTAATAAACAGAAATTGCATTCTCATAAGAGAAATTTGCAGTGTCCTTTCTAAAAGCCCCAAACATATATACTAAAAGCACACTTAAGCCCAGACCCACACCACCTTTCAAGAGATCTGCAGACTAAGCACGTTGCACAATGCAAAAGGGAACACAAACTTTTCAAGAAAAATATGGAAGACTGCATATTATAACTATGCTAACATTTATTTACAACTTTATAATACTTCCATTAAGTAGTCTGTGGTCCGAGCTCTATTTATGTCTTATGCACCATAAATGCACCATAGTTTTACTGAGATTAGTGAAGATGAACAGTGGTTTATTTTGAACTCTGTTCTTTTGTTGAGCACTTTTTCAGCATTTTATTGTAGGAAATGAAAATAGAATGATATTGATAGCTCTAGTGGGGTAAGCAGAAACATTTACATCTTTGCAATTTAATTGGTGCATGTTTAATTAGAATCAATATTAACTACAGTGTAAATTATGTATACAGCTGTCTTTGTGTATTGGCATACAGCTGAAGTAAAAGTAGCCCTGAATTCCTCTGACCTCATTTATTAATATTCATCCAGTGAGATGGTTGAATGATCTTGAATGAACTTGAATGCTCTTTATATTACTTACAACAGATCTAAAACTGTGGGGAGATGTGCTGGTGGCATTATGCTTACCACCAGAATGCTGCCTTTCTAAAAGTCCTGACTGAACATAATAACCTACCAGGTACAAAGCTGCTACATTTAACAAATTGTAAATAGATTGTTGGTATTTGATTGGTAATGTATGGCTTAAAATCATGGAATAAACATTTGTGCCACATAATCAGAACAGTTATATTTGAAATCCACTTCATTTGCTATAAATAGAGCTACCTTCAAAAGTCAAAGGGATTATATATAAAAGTGAAGGTACCAGATGGATTATATATAAAAGTGAAGGTACCAGATGGATTATATATAAAATTGAAGGTACCAGATGGATTATATATAAAAGTGAAGGTACCAGATGGATTATATATAAAAGTGAAGGTACCAGATGGATTATATATAAAAGTGAAGGTACCAGATGGATTATATATAAAAGTGAAGGTACCAGATGGATTATATATAAAAGTGAAGGTACCAGATGCTTTCTTGGTTATAACTGATGTTGGTTCTGCCACAAGAAATCAATCAATCAATCAATCAAATTTTATTTATATAGCGCTTTTTACAACAGTTGTTGTCACAAAGCAGCTTTACAAGTGCCGAGTCCTAGCCCCCAGTGAGCAAGCCAAGGGCGACAGTGGCAAGGAAAAACTCCCTAGTTTTTTTGCATGAGGAAGAAACCTTGAGAGGAACCAAGACTCAGGGGGGGAGCCCATCGTCCTCTGGCCGACACCGGTCACCATGACAACAACAACAACAATTTAGACAGAAAGAAGAGAAAGAAAAGGAAAAATATGTAATAATGTCCATCATGATGTATGCATCCGGTTAGGCAGGAGGTGGCTGGCTCAGGATGGATCGCTGGTCTCCTCATCTCATTATTCCTCAAGCAGGCGGGCAGCCATGTGGAGAAATGAAACAATGAAACAGGGAAAATTAGCTCTGTATGAGGACATATACAGGACAGGTAAAATTATAAACATTTCCGGAGTGTGGCAGCAACTCCGGCATTTATTTAAATTATTACAGCCTAGCTAAAAAGGCAGAACCAGAAGGTAACATAGGCTTGGGGGCATTCTGAGACAATGGCATCCGTCCACTGCACTGTCAACAAACTTGAGTGACCACGAGCAGTGACAGGACGACAGCACCAGCGCCCCAGTCTACCATAAAACCCTTCGTCTATGAACCCCTGGATCTGTACTTTTATCTAAGGGGGGATATTAATTATCAAACGCTAAACTAAATAAGTGGGTTTTAGACTTAAAGATTGTGACTGTGTCGGAGTCCCGGACGCATTTAGGAAGATTATTCCAAAGCTGGGGGGCCTTACAAGAAAAGGCTCTTCCCCCTGCTGTTACCTTATTAATTTTTGGAACTAATAAAAGACCAGCACCCTGTGATCTTAGTGGGCGTGGGGGTTCGTAATAGGAAATAAGTTCCTGAAGGCAGTGGCGGCTTGTTCATTAGGGCGATTGGGCGACGCCCCACCAGGATAAAAAGGAGGTTTTTTTTTTTCTCTCATTCTATCACGGTATTTCACTAGCTATGTCTGTACTCTACTGGACAGCGTCTCTTGCCTCTGAATGCCATTGTCCAATCAGCGATGACGTTCCCTGTAGTCCCGCCTTTTTTGGGGCGATTTGAGTCTAACTGTAAATTGCCCCGACTGCTCTCGTAGACTCTCATGTTAAAAGTTTTTTTTTCAAAGTGTAGGCGCTGCAATGCAATGTCTATGGGTTCCGGGAGGGCTCGCCCCAACGTGCTTACGTCAGACGTTACGGAAGTTCGCAATCTGCTCAACATGGACAGCGTTCCTTCAACACAGAAAAACTCGATCGTGTCATTAAAAGAAGTGCCATTCTCTCGTCGTAACAATGACGACAAATTAGCAACTAAGGAATTAGGGCCACCGAGGCCAAATTTAAGCATAAAGCAAGTGTCTACAAAGGGAGGAAAAACATATAACCGGGGTTTTTCCCTTAACTGGTATGAACGGAAAACATGGCTAGCGGGCTGTGAAGTAGCGAGCGCCCTGTTCTGCTATCCCTGCATTCTGTTCCATCCAAATGGCGGTACTGGCGTTTCTTTGAATTCATCCCCGTCTCGGATACAACATCCAATTCAATAGCCAGTGTGATTTTAGAAAGACTAGGCAGTATTTTTTCTGAAAATGACAAAGGAAAACTTATTGCGCAAGCATACGATGGTGCCAGTGTGATGAGAGGAGAGCGGGGAGGTGTGCAGAAAAAAGTGCGGGAACATTACACAAATGCCCACTATGTGCATTGTTATGCACACCAGTTGAATTTGATTATGCAGCAAGCCACATCTCACATCACTGGAGTGAAAATTTTCTTTTCTGATTTGGATGGCATTACCAGTTTTTTTAGCCGGTCGTCCAAACGCACTAGCGTTCTTGACCAGATTGTTGCACGAAGGCTGCCAAGAGCATCTTCCACAAGATGGAACTTCAACAGCAGAATTGTGAACACTGTCTATGAGAACCTGGATGACCTAATACAGTGTTTTGAATCAATCAGGACAACCGGCTCATTTGATAGCACTACAGTGAGGGAGGCGTCTGGCTTTTTGAGGATGCTGCGAGATGATGACTTCCAGTTTTTCCTTCATCTATTTCATCAAATCATGCCTCATGTTGACGTCTTGTACCAGCAACTGCAGAAGAAGGACATTGATGCAGTGTTCATCAAACAAGCCCTCCAGAGATTCACAAGTACTTTGCAGGCCATAAGGTAAGATAAAATTCATTCACATCTATTATTCATACCTTCTTAATAAAAAACCTGGTCATAACCCTGTTGGTCTGTCACCCTTCAGAGACCAAGACCCATCCACTGAGAAGCAGCAAGTTGCAAAAGGTACCACAAGACCAAGAAGGTCCTTGGAAGAAGAAGAGAAACTGAGGCTGACTAAAGAGGTATGGGCATGTATTACTGACCATTTATGAAAGACCTGCTCATCACCCTGTAAACCTGATTTCCACTTCATCTATCTCTATACTCTCTTAATAATAGAGGAATATTTGTGCCCAATTAAATAACAAACTGTGTGTGTGTGTGTGTGTGTGTGTGTGTGTGTTGTGGGGGCGCAGGTCTGTGACACAATCCTGGTTCATGCTAACGAAAGGTTCTCCTTCACTGACCACCTTGTCGGTGCCACACTGCTACAAGGAGACATGTTTGAACAGCATTGTCGTACTTTTCCTGCTGAGGCTCTGAACACCACCATCATGGCATACCCCATGCTGAATAAGGCAAAGCTCAAGACGGAGCTGTCACTTATCTATGAGAGTCCTGAATTCAAAAGCTGCTGTGGTGCACTGGCATTATATCAGGTTCTACTGCAGTACAACCTCCAGGAGACTTTTTCAGAGACTGTGACTCTGTTAAACATCCTCATAACCACTCCCATGACAACGGCTGAAGCGGAAAGGTGTTTCTCAACCTTAAAGAGAATAAAGACATTCCTGCGAAATGCAATGGGACAGGAACGTCTCAATGCACTGGCCATGCTTTCGATGGAGAGAGAACTGGTCAGGAACATGCCTGACTTTAATGAGAGGGTTATTGATCACTTTGCTGGTTTTAAAGAGAGACGAGCAAAATTTCAGTACAAGTGATTAATGTAATTAGTAAAAATTTTAAAAAATTTTTTAAAATGCAACACCCAAAATAAAATGCTGTCTGAGAATACAGAAATTGAGTGGGAAAGATTCAGTTTATTTAATTAATGGTAAATCTGGCCTCTCCATGTTTAAAATTGTTTGTGAGGTCACCTTGGATGTCATCACAACAATTGCCCCCCCTGAGATATTTGTCAGGGGCCGCCACTGCCTGAAGGTACTCAGGAGCAAGCCCGTGCAATGCTTTATAAGTTAATAAAAGAATTTTAAAGTCAATACGGAATTTAACTGGGAGCCAATGCAGGGCTGATAGGACTGGACTGATATGCTGAAATTTTCTAGTTCTGGTCAGAACCCTGGCTGCGGCATTTTGAACTATTTGAAGTTTATTTAGATTCCTATTTGAACATCCTGACAGTAGTGCATTGCAGTAGTCTAATCTAGAGCTAACAAAGGCGTGCACCAATTTTTCCGCATCATCCTGTGATAATGCATTTCTTAATTTAGCAATGTTACGGAGATGTAGAAAAGCTATCCTAGTAGTATTATCTATGTATTTATCAAATGATAGGTCAGAGTCGAGTATGATGCCTAGGTTTTTGGCTACTGTGCCAGGTGTAATGGGGTAGCCTGCGAGATTAAGCATTAGATCTGGAATTTTCTGTTTTGAGGCCTTAGGGCCCAGAAGGAGAATTTCTGTTTTGTCCTCATTAAGTTGGAGGAAGTTTAGAGACATCCAGCATTTAATATCTTTTACACAGGCCTCAATTTTTCTTAAACTGAGTTTGTCATCAGGTTTGGCTGATATGTAAATTTGAGTGTCATCTGCATAGCAGTGAAAATTGACACCATGTTTGTTTATAACTGTGCCCAATGGTAGCATATATAATGTAAATAATAGTGGTCCTAGAATGGAGCCTTGCGGGACCCCATATTTAACTTTTGTACGTTTGGATGGAATATTATTGAGCTCTACAAACTGATAGCGATTTGTTAAGTAAGAATGAAACCATGAAAGGGCTGTGCCAGAGACTCCAACCCAGCGTTCTAACCTTTCTAGCAAGATCCTATGATCAATTGTGTCGAAAGCTGCACTAAAATCAAGAAGCACTAACAGCGATACATAACCTTGATCTGAAGCAAGGAGGAGGTCGTTTGTTACTTTAACTAATGCTGTTTCAGTACTGTGATGGGGCCTAAAACCAGATTGGAACTTTTCAAATATGTGATGCCTATGCAGATATAGGCATAATTGCTGGGCAACAGCTTTTTTTATGATCTTAGATATAAATGATGTGTTTGAAATGGGTCTATAATTAGATAGTACAGTAGGATCAAGATTTGGTTTCTTAATCAGAGGTTTAATAACTGCTAATTTACATGATTTGGGCATGTGACCTATTGTAATGGATGAGTTAACTATAGTTAGAAGAGGTTCAGATACCGCTGGTAATACCTCTTTTAATAACTTTGATGGAACCGAGTCTAGTGTGCAGGTAGCACAATTTAAGGAAGAAATTATTTTCTCTAATTCTGATTGTGGGAGTGGATGAAAAGCATCAAGTTTTTCTCCCAGTATGCGATTTAAATCGATGTCAACCAAACCAGATGACATACCAGTTGTATTACTAATAAAAGGTTTTATATTTTGTCTAATATTCTCTATTTTATTATCAAAGAAATCTATAAATACATTACTAGTGAGGTTTACTGGAATCTGAGGTTCTGCGCCTGCTTGTAAAAAAAATCTTTTATTTACACTTTTACATTCATTACATAAATATACAACAGTGCTATACCACAGTACAGCCACCTTACCTGAAACATGATTTTGGATTATTTGAAATGGATGCTAACATGTTTGCATCTTTTCACCTCTCTGGAACATGTTGCCAATTTCTGTGCTGTTGTAGCAACATGCTAATTTTAACTCCTGAGACACTGCAGACAATGAGATAGTATGGTGGCACAGAGCTGGTGAGGCCTCGATCTTTTTTTTGTGGTCTAACCCTCAGGAGCTGTTTACAGACAATGAGGGAAAAGGGTCACCTTCTCAACACACCACAAGACTCACACAGCCTGTGAGGTCATCGCTCAGCTGACAGCTCTGATGTGAGCACAGAGGAGCCACATTGCACATTCTCACACATGCTGACATACCTACTGTTGCCTGCTCCTTTTTCAGAGGCCTATATAGTCATTCAGAATGGCTTTTAAAGAACATACTGTGGGTTTAGATGTGAAATTCACACCATCTTCCTACTTACATCAATGCAAAAACCCATAAACACTTATTTCTGGTTATATCACTTCCTAACCTCTCAAGTACTTAGTGTCTTCACACATTTTGAGTGGGTCTGTCTATAAGACGTAGGTTTCCCCTATTAAGAGAGACAGTAATCTGGGGACCGAGTGTGGGAAGGTAAGAGGTAGAATGGAAAGACTGCTCTGTCATGCCTTTGTAAGCGTGTTGCTGAGTCAGGTGGCTCGTGTGCACCAGAAGCCTAAAGAAGTCTTTCCATTTATAGCAACCAGTTAGCAATGACATAGTGAGTTAGACTGGGTGAATCTAATATGGTAGTGTTCTTTTAGCCTTGGCAGGAGAGCAGAGCACCATGAGGGAGTTGGGACTCTGGTAATGGGAGAGGACAGTCTGGAGACCCCTTAGTGCCACCTCACACATCACCCTCTTTAGCCATTTAGCATTCCAGTCTGAACCCATAATTTCCATCTTCACATGCCAAAAGCCTATCCGTGAGCTGCACCATGTGATTGTGTGGCATGCTGCATGAAACCCCTGCTCTGTAGTACGTGCAGCGACATGGGCCAACACAAGTCACATGTCTGTCGGCAGGTTGCCTCCAGGTGTTTCCATAGTTAGAGGAATTAGAGGGCAGCCACGTGAGAGCGCGTGAGATGCACTCCTACCCCTCTAGATGCACTCCTACCCCCCCATCACTCATCCAACCCCCACCTGCTCTCCTTCACACAACACAGTGGAGAGTGAATGGAAAAAGTTTCTGACGCAACAAATTCCTGGCTTGCTATTGGCTACTGAAGTACAGGATATCTTCCGAGCATATTGAAATCGAGCTCTCCCTCTTGCGGATTTGCAAGTGACACTGACATTTAATCTCTGGGTGACGTTCAAGTGTGCACCCACTCAAATAACTGCTCCACATTTCAGAGGATGTCCCAGCTTTTAGCTGTCCCCACTTAACCAGGTTCTGAGGTTGGGCTTCCCTGACAACAGACATGCTGTGTAGGGGTTGGGAAGTCAGATGTGGTTCAGTCCATTTCTGTGCCAGGGCTGTGAAATGTATCAGTCACTCAGGCATACACA
This sequence comes from Brachyhypopomus gauderio, assembly GCF_052324685.1. NCBI lineage: Eukaryota > Metazoa > Chordata > Actinopteri > Gymnotiformes > Hypopomidae > Brachyhypopomus > Brachyhypopomus gauderio. The sequence continues at coordinate 14,538,791 of NC_135229.1, forward strand.
CGGTCAGATGGCGATGGTCATGTTGTTCTCATAGTGGTTTAGTGTTCGCATAGTGATAGTGGGGGAGGGGGGGGGCAGACGTTCAGCCTGATCAGGTAACAGGAAGGGGTGCATAGTGACAGGGCATCTCCACTGAAATGAAGGGAGCACAAAGTATTAACACACTTTCTGGACTCTGTTCTACATGATGCTTATGTTGACGTATCATGACAATTGTAAAATTGTTTTTACTCTAGAACACATTCCAAAACTAGAGGGTAACAAAAAGAAAAAGCAAACAAATGGAAGTGTAGTTAACAGACTGGGGGACGAGCAGTAGAAGCGCTTTAGGAACGCACCTGAGGGTTCAAACAGGTGGCTAGATTGGACACAGGTGTGTGTGGTTAGTGATTAAAATTCAGGTGAAGGGGAAAGGTAGGTGCTTGGGAGGTGTGCCTTGAAGTGCAGCTGTGATTGGTGTTCGTGGGGGTGTGAGTATTGATTCTGCCTCCTGTCTGTCTGGGCATTGTCCAGGATGTCATAGCACTAATGTACATATGACGTACTAAATCCAAAACAGACCACTTGACCACGCCTGGACTGTAGCAGCGCTGCCAGACTGGAACAGGAACTAAAACATAGAGAAGGTGCAAATATACAATAATTACGTAGCAGTTCTTACTATTCTGTATAATTCAATCTTTACATATCCTGTCTTATTACTAAGTAGGTTAAAGACATAATTGTCCAATAAAGTGATGAATTTACTAAAGTGCTTGAAGATATTAATGGGTTAAAGATTTGAAACTATATTTGAATCAGTTAAATTTATAGCAACTATTAATAGTAATCAGTAATTCAGATTTTTACAGTTTGTAATGCAGGTATTATTATAGGTTATTACTGTGCATTAATGTTAATTAAGGCAGTATGTTAAGAGTTGCAGGTCCGCACAGCAGTATCATTTGGTATTGAGTTTACTTAGCAAGCTCATTCACGATTGATTATGAAGGGTTCCAAGATCATATTATTCAATGTGTCAGTATGACACAAAATGTATGCATGAATATGAATATGAACACTCATTTAAGACTCATGTAGGACTCATGTAACTCATGTAGGTCTAATGTAAGACTCATGTAACATTCATGTAGGAGTCATGTAAGTCTCATGTAGGACTCATGTAACATTCATGTAGGAGTCATGTAAGTCTCATGTAGGACTTATGTAACATTCATGTAGGAGTCATGTAAGACTCATGTAAGGCTTGTGTAACACTGCCGTAGGACTTATATAAGACTCATGTAACACTCTTGTAGGACTCATAACACTCATGTAAGACTCACATAACACTCATAAAACACTCATGTAGACTCATGTAGGGCTCATGTAGGACCCATGTAAGACTCATGTAATACTCATGTAAGACTCATGTAGGACTCATATAAGACTCGCTAACTCTCATGTAGGACTCATGTAAGACTCACATGACACTCATCTGACACTCATGTAAGACTCATGTAACATTCATGTAGGAGTCATGAAAGATGCATCTAATACTCGTGTAGAACTCATGTAAGACTCATGTAGGACTCATGTAATACTCAAGTAAGATTCATGTAGGACTCGTATAAGACTCACATGACACTCATCTGACACTCATGTAAGACTCATGTAACATTCATGTAGGAGTCATGAAAGATGCATCTAACTCTCATGTAGGACTCATGTAAGACTCATTTAATACTCATGTAAGACACTTGTAAGACTTGTGTAGGACTCATGTAAGACTCGCGTAACACTCCCGTAGGACTTATATAAGACTCATGTAACACTCTTGTAACACTCATATAACACTCATGTAAGACTCATGTAGGACCCATGAAGGACTCATGTAGGACTCATGTAAGACTCATGTAAGACTCATGTAACATTCATGTAGGCGTCATGTAAGACTCATGTAAGACTTGTGTAACAGTCATGTAGGACTCATGACTCATCTAATACTCGTGTAAGACTCATGTAGGACTCATGTAAGACTCATCTAGTACTCATGAGTAGGACTCTTGTAAGACTCATGTAAGACTCGTGTAGGACTCATGTAGGACTCATGTAATATTCATGCAGGAGGCTTGTAAGTTCCATCTAATACTTGTGTAAGACTTGTGTAGGACTCATATAAGACTCATGTAGGACTCATGTAAGATTTGTGTAACACTCATGTAGGAGTCATGTAAGACTCATGTAACACTCATTTAAGACTTATGTAGAACTCATGTAACTCATGTAGGTCTCATGTAAGACTCATGTAACATTCATGTAGGAGTCATGTAAGACTCACGTAAGACTCATCTAATACATGTGTAAGACTCATGTAGGACTTGTGTAAGACTCATGTAAGACTCACGTAACAGTCCCATAGGACTTATATAAGACTCATGTAAAACTCTTGTAAGACTCACGTTACACTCAAATAACACTCATATAAGACTCATGTAACATTCATGTAGGACTCATATAAGACTCATGTAATATTCATGCAGGAGGCTTGTAAGATCCATCTAATACTCGTGTAAGACTTGTGTAGGACTTATATAAGACTCATGTAGGACTCATGTAACACTCATTTAAGACTTATGTAAGACTCATGTAATTCTTGTGTAGGTCTCATGTAAGACTCATGTAACATTCATGTAGGAGTCATGTAAGACTCACGTAAGACTCATCTAATAAACGTGTAAGACTCATGTAGGACTTGTGTAAGACTCATGTAAGACTCACGTTACAGTCCCATAGGACTTATATAAAACTCATGTAAAACTCTTGTAGGACTAATATAATACTCATGTAAGACTCACATAACACTCATATAACACTCATGTAGACTCATGTACGGCTCATGTAGGACCCATGTAAGACTCATGTAATACTCATGTAAGACTCATGTAGGACTCATATAAGACTCGCTAACTCTCATGTAGACTCATGTAGGACTCATAAGACTCGCTAACTCTCATGTAGGAGTCATGAAAGGTGCATCTAATACTCGTGTAGGACTCATGTAAGACTCATGTAACATTCATGTAGGACTCATATAAGACTCATGTAACATTCATGTAGGACTCATATAAGACTCATGTAGGACTCATGTAAGACTTGTGTAACACTCATTTAAGACTTATGTAAGACTCATGTAATTCTTGTGTAACACTCATGTAGGACCCATGTAAGACTAGTGTAACGCTCATGTAAGACTCATGTAAAACTCATGTAAGACTTGTGTAGGACTCGTGTAGGACTCTGAAGCTGGTCAATGACCTGAAGAGAGCTGGCACCACTGTTTCCAAGGTTACTGTGTGTAATACACTAAGACATCATAGTTTAAAGTCATGTAAGACACGGAAGGTTCCCCTGCTTAAATCAGCACACGTCCAGGCCCGTCTTAATTTCACCCATGAACATTTAGATGATCCAGAGGAGTCATGGGAGAAAGTTCTGTGGTCAGATGAGACCAAAATAGAACTTATTGGTCTTAATTCCACTTGCCATGTTTGGAGGACAAAGAATGATGAGTACCATCCCAAAAACACCATCACTACTGTGAATCATGGGGGTGGAAGCATCATTCTTTGGGGGTGTTTTTCTGAACATGGGACAGGACGACTGCACTGTATTAAGGAGAGGATGACCGGGATCATGTATTGGGAGATTTTGAAGAACCTCATTCCCTCAGATATAGAGCATCGAAGATGGGTCGTGGCTGGGTCTTTCCACATGACAATGACCCAAAGCACACAGCCAATGTGTTGCCTAGCCAGTCTCCAGACCTAAACCTTATACAAAATATTTGGAGGGAGCTCAAACTCTGTGTTTATCAGCGACAGCCCAGAACCCTGGCTGATCTGGAGAACATGTGAGTGGAGGAATGTGGCAAAATACCTTCTGCAGTGTGTGCAAACCTGGTGAAAAACTACAGAAGATGTTTGTCCTCTGTAGTTGTAAACAAAGGTGGTGTGCAACACCTGAGAAAATCAGTGTTAATATTTACACTGATTTTCACAGGTGTTTCACATGTGTTTTTTTATATTATGTCTCTCACAGTAGACATGCACCTGAGATGAAAATTTCAGACCCCTCCATGATTTGTAAGTTGGAGAAGTTGCAAAGTCGCAGGGTGTTCAAATACTTATTTTCCTCACTATAAGACTCATGTAAGACTCTTGTAGGACTCGTGGAAGACTCTGATCTAAGAAGGACAGACTGGACTCTGCCCACTTATTCTTCTCTCCCTGATTTCTAAGCCCTGACCAGGACTCTAAATGTTTACTGGCATAATTTCAGAACAAATTCCATATAGAAGGAATCCTTCTGTGGATAAATATATTACTGCTTAAGAGAAAATGACTGTAATATCCACTGTGCAGTGTCTATACTGTCCATTAAAAACATTTAAATTTAAAGTTGTCATTCTGCAACTAGCATGTGCCAAGTAACAGGGTGATGGCTTCATGCTGTCCCCCTGAGTAAATGAACACAGTGCATGCTGGGTAAAGGGAATGTGTAATCTCATCCTGTTTCTATGCCACATGTTTCTCAGGACAGCAAAGGAGCAGAAATGAGGATCTGTTGACCCAAGATGACAAATCACTTCCATTAGAGATGAGCTGTGTTTGCACTGTACACCATATGCCACTAACTCTAACAGGAGGTTGTTACTGAAAGAGCAAATGGGTTTCTTTGTTCTTCTCCTGTACACAATGCCATCTGGGTAGGAGGTGCCGAGTCGTTTACTAGGACAAAGAGCAATACAACACACTTAAGGCAGACATACAAAAAATAGATTTTTTAAATGCCAGTCATGAATGCAGAAACAACAATGTGTTTATAATCGATTCCCCAGGTCACTCACAAAATTTATGAAGGGCAGTGAAAAGGTTACTTTTCATAAGGACCCGAATTTTATCCAAGTTATGCAACTACCACAAGAATGTGAAAGGCAGTTGAAATCTGGGGCCAGACACTGGTTCTGGGAGCCTGTTTGCTTAAGCAGAAATCACAGAAATGACTGGCTGTGTCAGTTGTGCAACATGGAACTAAACATAAGCATACATGCAATTACAAGAACATAGTTAGTAAGAAAGATCTTCTGTCATAATAATGAATACTTTGTAATGAATTCATATAAATGGTATACTTGTAAAAAAAAGTGGTGAAAATGTGTACTTGTAGTGAAAGCTAAAGACACTGCAGATCTAAAAGCATTTCTGAAGACCTAAAACCCCTAAGCCCCCATGAGCCCACAGCAAGGCAGAGAGCAAATGGAGGAATTCCAGCATCACAGCTCTGCTTAGGACTGAATGTCTTATAACAACAAAGTGACAAAGATCTCGAGACCACTAAGATCTCCAGACCACTAAGATCTGACCACTAAGATCTCCAGACCACTAAGGATCCAGACACCAACTGTACTTGATCTTGATTATGAATACCTGAGGTCTGAGGTCAAATCTCACTGAGGTCAAATCTCACTGAAATTCAAACCCAACACAAAATCATTCAAAGAACAGCTGGAAAATGATTAACTCATACACTAAATCAGTTTGAGTATTACAGCTCCATTTTTTTACAGATCTTTGTCTTTTAAAAGCTGAAGTGATGTCAAAGCAATCAAGGTAACAGGGGAAATAAAAACAGTTCATTTTAGCCATTTAGCCAACCATTTAGCCAACCATGTAGCCAAGCATTTAGACAATCAGTTGAATCTTAAATGGTTGACAGAGTATTAGCAATACCATGACAGAAACATCTTTCACCATTGCAAACACTGAACAGTCATTTATAGCAGTGTAAGGTGAAAGTCATTATTTTGCCTTTAATGTCAACAGTCTCCCTGTCTGCAAAAAAATTCACCACACTATGCAACCGTGTAGTTATGTCTAAATGTAACCCGTGTATATTTGCGTGGGTGAATTCTTTATTGCTGGAGAAAAGTGAACGAGAATGGGCTAAGTCATGTTTTACCGAAGACTGTAATGACAGTCTCGGGCCATTGAGTAGTAGAACACTGTCATCCTGAGTACATGACAACCAATGAGATCCACAGTATACTCCGCAGTCATCGCTAATTACACACAACTGCCCTTGTGTGGTTATGTTTGCCATCCCATGAGAATTATGCTCTGTTTTTTGGGGTGTGTTTTATGGTTGCTGTGCAATAAAGACAATAGAACCAGAATAGTCTAAGCACTTCATGACAGTTCCGTGTCTAGCATTCATGATTCGTGATTCACCTTCACTGTGAGTTCAACGGAGAGTTTGCAGGCATGCAATTAGAAGCATCCAGGACTGCAATTAAATCTGGAAAAAAAAAAAACCTACAATTCAGCACAGTGTCAGGGTTACAGCACAGTGTCAGGGTTACTTTCCAAAGCCAGTTCATAAGTATTGCTGCCCTTGCTTATAGCAGCGAGCCCCCTCCCTTTGCCAGTATAGCAGGAGTGAGTCTTATAAAACTGCAGTATAAACGTCCCTCTCCCATGTGATGTCTCTCCAAGCTTCAACATCCTTACGTTTTCTTAAGGCTTCGTTGTGTGGTCAGTAAAGGTTGTCTACACACTTGTTGGTAATAAGGTGGCAACGATTTGTAGTTTTATAGATCTGGTAATCCCAGGATACAACCAATTACTACAACTGTTTAACTGTGATCTTTGTAGATCTTTGTAGTTTTGCTGTATAAACTATCCTCCTTACTCTGTAAGTGCAAAATATTCATGCATACTCTTAGAAACAGGTTCACTACATCTCCACCTTTTAGATCCAGTGAAAGGAACTCTGAATGCTTCAGAGCATTTTGGACCATTCCAAGCCAACTTTGTGGGAACAGTTTGGAGCCGACCCCTTCCTCTTCCAACATGACCACCAGCGAACAAGGCAAGAACCATAAAGACATGGATGGTGTGGATGAACTTGAGTGGCCTGCACAGAGTCCTGACCTCAACCTGACAGAACACCTTTGGGATGAGTTAGAGTGGAGACTGAGAGCCAGGCCTTCTCGTCCAACATCAGTATGTGACCTCTCAAATGCGCTTCTGGTAGAATGGTCAAAAATCCCCATAAACACACTCCTAACCCTTGTGGACAGCCTTCCCATAGGAGTTGAAGGTCTTCTAGCTGCAAAGGACCACCGTCCCTATGAATTAGGAATGGTATGTCAATTAAGCTCATATGTGAATCAATGAAGGTGAGCGAATACATTTGGTAATATTGTGTATGTGTTCATTACTGGTCCACTGAGTGTTTTCAGGTGTGGGGCTCTCTTAAACACCATTTCATGATTTATGTAGGTCAACAAACATAAGTTTCAATTCCTCCCTCATGTGGGGGAATGACTAATGGTTTCGACCTGCACTGAAGCAGAAAACCCTGGCATTCCTAACCAAGGTGTGAATTAAAATATGAATTCCAATATATGTAGATATAGCTCATGAGAACTTCTAGGGTTGCCAACAATGGTATATATATATATATATATATATACCATTATATATATGTGACACGCGGCGGAGCAGGGAAGGATGAGACACGGAATCCTCCTTGGACTGACGTCACTTTTGTTTTATTTGACATATAGCGCATAAAGCGCACAAAGAACATGAAACACTCACTGATTCGAGTGAACTGTAGACAACAACGAGCACAGGACACTGCGCGAACGCACATTAAATAGACAGACCACATTAGCCCCACGTGATTATGAGACGAGTCACAGGTGAGACGAATTATCACAAGACATAACCATAACCATGTAGTTCCACAGACGCAGACGATGCACGTGGACACGTATACACACGCCCAAAAGGGAGGGGCCGGGGTCCTCAACGTGACAGACGCCCCCTCCAAGGGCACTACCCGTCCCGGGGTGCCAACAGGACCGAGTGCCCCGAACCCACGACGATGGGCGGATCCGACGCGCTAAGTCCTGCGTCTGGGAGGTGACCGCCCTCGGCGAAGCGTCCGCCACGAACCACCTAGAACCACCTGCCTGGGAAGACCGGGGAGAAGACGTTAGACACATTAAACGGAATATATATACAATATATATTATGTATACACCAATATTATGTATATATACAATATATACAATATATATATATATATATATATATATATATATATATATATATATATATATATACAATTTGACCTTGCTGAGTTTAGTTTTGTTCCTTAATAGTTTAAGTGTAATGGAACAATATTTTTCCTATGGATCATTTTGTCCAAGGGCGTAATTGTGAATGGTTTTGTACCATAGTAACACTGCACACAGCAGGTGGAATGGTTGGAAATGGACTGGCAGACATGATCTGCATGACAGTCCTGTGCTGAATTAACCCTGTGACCTCACCCAGGTCTCTACCACACACAAAGTCTCTTAAATAGAATTCATCACAGTCAAGAGGTAGAGACCGCACACTGTGTCACAAAAGACCTCACACACCCACTGTAGAGACCTCACACATCTACTGTAGAGACCTCACACACCCACTGTAGAGACCTCACACATCTACTGTAGAGACCTCACACACCCACTGTAGATACCTCACACATCTACTGTAGAGACCTCACACACCCACTGTAGATACCTCACACATCTACTGTAGAGACCTCACACACCCACTGTAGAGACCTCACCACGGACGTAATTTTGGGGGGGGACGGGGGGGACATGTCCCCCCCACTTTTTCAAAAGCCGGCTTTGGTCCCCCCCAGTTTTATATTTAAATTATATTTAAATATAAATTTATTTTAAAATAAATAGCTATTTAAATAGCGACGAATCTATGTCCCCCCCCACTTTTGAAATCAAAATTACGTCCATGGACCTCACACATCTACTGTAGACACCTCACACACCCACTGTAGATACCTCACACATCTACTGTACAGACCTCACACACCCACTGTAGATACCGCACACATCTACTGTAGAGACCTCACACACCCACTGTAGATACCTCACACACCCACTGTAGAGACCTCACACACCCGCTGTAGATACCTCACACACCCACTGTAGATACCTCACACACCCACTGTAGAGACCTCACACTCCCGCTGTAGAGTTGCCACATCAAAACACTCAAACACTCACTGACCATAACAATTGTTCAAATCAGTCCACTAAGAGGTATGTGAAATGCAAATCATATGCTAGACGTTTTTGTACAGATGCCAAAGAACAGCCTCTCAGCTGGATCTCAGGGCAATTACATTAACTATTTCCTGACCCATTGTCATGTGTGTTTGCTCTACATGGCCAATTGGGATATGGAGACCTCACTTTCACAATATAACACATCATCTCCTCTGGGGTCTGCAACTATGGTACCCAAGTAATCAATGTGAGTGAAGCTTTAGCACCCTCTAGTGGTAATCCCACCTTCATGAGAAATTAAAAACCTACTCTATGATATTAATTAATTCATTATTAAATGTCTTTAATGGTAAACACATATATTAATGCTGGTCTGTAGCATCCAGAGGTTGACAGTGCGTCATATAGCTAAGGCAGTTTATGATGTTGTTGTAAATCCTACTTTCTTCTTGGGAAGTGTTTCTAGGTGTTCACCAAAAAGAGGACAAAAGATAAAAAGAGCACTAGCCTGCCATGCTCAGTGGAGGCACAACACCTGTGTGTTACTGTAGCAACCCGGGCAGCTTATGACGACCTCTCTCCCTGACAGAGTAAAGATCTAGTACACGGTGTAGTAAATGAGTTCCAGACTAGGCTGCCACACGCTGAACTGGGCCTCATTTAGCTCGAGTCATCAAGCAAAGTGATGTTATCATGAATAAGACGTTCTACAGTGGAGACCAGGATGCAGACCATTCAGTTTTCAAACAATATGACTTTGTTGAGGACCAAAAGGATAAACTGAACCATAAGAGGAGATTTGGGGGAAGAGATTTGGGGCATAACAACGACAAACTGAACAAGCCCAGTGGTTTGGGTTCCTGTCTGAGCCGTGGTGATCAGACGGATCAGGATACACGGACTAGGGAGAGGATATTGGATACAATAGGGGGTCGTCCACAGGATTAAGAAGGACAGCACGCACTTTCATCAGACAAATGCAGCACTGAGTACAGTTTCACTGGGGAAAACCTCTGTAGAACAACCTCTTGGTTGTCGCAGGTTCTATTTCAGAGAGAAAAATGCGAAGACTTGGGCCAAAGGGCAAAGGGGTGGGCAGAGAAGGTCTGAGGATGAGAGGTGTTTCAATACGTCAATACGTGTTTCAATACGTTAGCAAAACAGCAAGCATACCTCTTTCATCACCATCAACAGCTGGAGCCATAGGTACAGTAGGTACATATCCAGTAGTGCGTCAGGAGGGCAACTGCTACTGACCCCACTTAAGTAATATTTGCACCACAAATGTTACATCATTCCAAGGTCATGTGTAAGACAAACAGCAAAGAGATCACACACTGAACTGTGCAGTATTGAGTCTAGGGATCTAAAAACTAAAGTCTAAGTCACAGATCTTTGTGTTGTCATTGACTTCCTGAGCAGATAGATCTTAGAATGTAATACGTTTTATTGTTCAGGTCATATAGGTGCTTATATACATCACATCGAATCACACATCGATGAAAAGTTCAATACAAATACATTTGCCTTCCTTGTCAATTCTCAGTTAGTGCTTCCTGTTCCTCTGAACCTCATCGTGATCCTTCAGATAATGAATCATGATGGCTTATCAGAGCACAGAAAAACAAACACGCAGTTTATGGAAAATTCTAGCAGGTCAAGTGGTTTATGCATGTGGGTGGAGATCACACCCAGTCTTCACTACTCCTGGTGAACTCCTACCTAGTTAACCAGGAAGGCCCGAAGTCAAGGGCTGCAGACACTGACCCCTCCGTGTGGTATTCCCTGATGGAGTGTGTAAGTGTGTGAGTTGGTGGGGCTACTTGGTGATGACACAGTAAACAGTTTTGAGAAATAGGCAGAACCCCTTCAGTCTCAGTGCCAAGCAGTAGAAGAAGTTATCCATAAAGGTGTTTATCAAGGTGGGTACTTATGCACTTCCATCCATCTATTTACATCCACTTATCTGGGTAGCGGGGCCAGTAGCCTAAGCAAAGAGGTCCAGGTTCTGCTCTTCTGGGGGATACCGAGGCATTTCCAGGACAGCCGAGAAATATCTCTCTCGGTTTGCCCTGGGCCTTCTCCGGTGTCTCCTCCCAGTTGGATATGCCCAGAACGCCTCACTAGCGAAGCACCCAGGGACCATCTGGACCAGATGCCCAAACCACCTCAACTGGCTCCTCTCTACATGGAGGAGCAGCGGTTCTTCTCCCAGTCTCTCCTGGATGACTGTACTCCACACCTTATCTCTACGGAAGAGCCCGGTCACCTTGCGGAGGAAAGTTTAGCTGCTTGTATTCATGATCTCATTCTTCCAGTCACTACCCAGAGCTCCGCACCGATCCCCCGATCCACCTGTCAATCTCTCGTTCCATCCTTCCCTCACTCACGAACAAGAACCCGAGATACTTGACCTCCTCCACTTGAGGCAGGACTCACTCCTGACCTGGAGGGGGCGCTCTACCCTTGTCACATCAAACATGATTTTCTCATTCTGAAATGTATACATATTTACTTTCTGGAAACCAAATACAGTACTCAATGCCAAAGTCAGTCTTGTGACTGCAGTTCTTTAACAGTGTTAAGAAAGACAAGTTGGTATGGTAGTGTCCACTCTAGGAGACTCTGCACTCAGCTTGTCCCTGATTGGTCCACTCCATCTTTCAGCCCCACCTCCCCCAACCAACCCTCCCAATAACAGCCTCACATTATCAACCACATCTGTCCTTTGATCAAGGACTCATTAAGAACATGATATGAACTTCTTAGTTTGCTTTATTACTTTTTTGCCAGGTGAATTATTGCTGTTTTAACACACATGTTTTTTTGTGACCTAATTCTTCCTATTAGCTGCCATGAATCATTATTTTACCCTAATATGCTAGTCACACCAATTTATGATGATCACAAAAAGGAAGCAAACCAACTCATAATCTGCAGCCCTGAATTTCAGCAGTTTTTTACCTTTATATACACCACAGATATATACGTGTACCATGTTTCTCATCATCCACACCATAAAACAGACATTGTTAGCCCATATGGAAAAGCCACAGGGCATACAGCTCACTGGCTACACATGTGGTGCACATTCACAATGTCACCACTGTATCAGATTTACACCTGTAGCACCTGGGCCACGCCCCACTGTATCAGATCCACACCTGTAGCACCTGGGCCACGCCCCACTGTATCAGATTTACACCTGTAGCACCTGGGCCACGCACCACTGTATCAGATCCACACCTGTAGCACCTGGGCCACGCCCCACTGTATCAGATTTACACCTGTAGCACCTGGGCCATGCACCACTGTATCAGACCCCCACCTGTACCACCTGGGCCACGCACCACTGTATCAGATTTACACCTGTAGCACCTGGGCCACGCCCCACTGTATCAGATCCACACCTGTAGCACCTGGGCCACGCCCCACTGTATCAGATCCACACCTGTAGCACCTGGGCCACGCACCACTGTATCAGATATACACCTGTAGCACCTGCGCCACGCACCACTGTATCAGATATACACCTGTAGCACCTGGGCCATGCCCCACTGTATCAGATCCACACCTGTAGCACCTGGGCCACGCACCACTGTATCAGATTTACACCTGTAGCACCTGGGCTACGCACCACTGTATCAGACCCACACCTGTACCACCTGGGCCATGCACCACTGTATCAGATTTACACCTGTAGCACCTGGGCCACGCACCACTGTATCAGACCCACACCTGTAGCACCTGGGCCACGCACCACTGTATCAGATTTACACCTGTAGCACCTGGGCCACGCACCACTGTATCAGATTTACACCTGTAGCACCTGGGCCACGCACCACTGTATCAGACCCACACCTGTACCACCTGGGCCACGCACCACTGTATCAGATCCACACCTGTAGCACCTGGGCCACGCACCACTGTATCAGATCCACACCTGTACCACCATGGGCCACGCACCACTGTATCAGATCCACACCTGTACCACCATGGGCCATGCACCACTGTATCAGATCCGCTCATGCACACCAGATGTTAGATGCTTAGGATGTCCTGAGCCTCTCTGTAAACGGGCTCACGCAAGGTCTGTGGGTCATCATCCCTCAATCCTCAACAGAGTTCATGCTGTGCTATCAATCACGCTCCATATACATTCAGGGCATGCAGTGGCTTGAATAGAGTTATGGGTTGAATAGGGTTATACATGCACACTGGAGTGTAGTGATACCAAATGTTAAGTGCTATATAAAACACTTAATCTTAATCTTCTTAGTGTATACCCAGAGCCCGGGTATGTAGATGGAGCGATGGCTGGGTGCTGGGAGCTGGGGTCCCGCCACACTGGTCCTGTTCTCTGGAGGCATGCTGCAATGCTCCCACCAGGACACGGTTGTTGTCATCACATGTCATGTGTCACAACACCACAGATCATTTCACTCACTCTGTCTCCTAAGATTCTACCACCATCTGCTCACAACCAATGACAGACCATTGCACTGGCTGCTCTGTGATGCTGCCAGCCAATTAGAATTTTGACAAAGTGTTGACCTTTCAGAGTTGGGACTGAAATTCTCAGCTGGGACATTGCATTTAGAAGAGGCAACTGGAGTCAGACATTAGCAGGATACTGAAGGTCACTAATGCTCTGAACATACAGATAAAAGGAGGGAGAAATTTTCACAAATAGATTATTAAAGAGTTCAAACTGCATTTTGAATTTTGGGTGGCACCATTTAGAGAACCATGTCAATGAAAAGCTGACAATATTTATAGAACTAATTAGCAGCTGAGGTATGATCGTATTTGGAATAAAACTGTCATAATGAATCTTGAGAAAACACTATTCTTGTCCAAAAATGTATGCTTATCTCTCAATAAAGAGTCACAATTGACTTAGATGGTGTTGATTGGTTCATGTTACTTGTTTGAGGAAGCCACAGAAACCTGAAGTTGAGGTATTAGAATGAAAATGAAACAACTTTCCATGACGCATTACAGAACAGTCAGTTAGAGGAAACAGGAATTATAGCTTATATCATCCCACCATCCAGGATGGCTTTATACTAAACAGTTTTTTTCTATAGCTAACTGTGCCTCTATGCCTCTGACATCACCTTCAAATTCTTGTTAACATGAGAACTTTGCCTTCCAGCCCTTATCAGCGGTGGGTGGACTCTGGCCTTGGTGTGGGAGCCTGCGTGCGTTTGTTAGCGTGCTCTTCTTTCTTGTGGCTATTTCCCCACGCATTCTTACACTGCCCCCAGTGTAGCTTCAAGAATGTGCTGGTGGAACGCAGGGTCGACTTTGACCTACTCTCCCTTGCCAACAGCCAGCTGACGACCTGGCCCGAAGCCAGCTCGGTCATTTCATCCACCGCAACGTGCGCCCAGACATGTAGACACCCGGGCCCTAGCCCAGAGTGAGGGACGGACTTTTTCTCCTCTTAACGGGTCACATGCTCATTCATTAAAGAAAAGATGACAGAGTTCAATTTCTTACACAAATCTGCAATAATACTGCAGTGTGGTGCATAAATGTAATTCCATCTTTTTTCAAATTTAATTATGCAGACGTCATGCTTGTTGAAGTCATTGGATAAACTGAGAAGCTTCTGCTAAGCAGTCAGCAGGGCAGAGCAGCTGAGAGTGCATGAGTTCACATGGTGTTAGCTTTTCATCCGTTCATGCCTAACAGTAAATTATTGAAAATATTGCTTTACGTAATGGATGGTTTGAAGTACGTGCTGCCAGTCAGGTCGGTGTTGTGGATTGGCATCAGCAGGCTGGGAGCAGGCAAAGCACCCATGAACGAGACCCATGAACATGGAGCTAAAGCAAAATTAATGTTTACAATCAAACTGAATTGAGTGTGAACTGCCCAGCCACCAAGTATCCAAGTTGGGAGATATGGACAGAGCTGAGACATGTACTGGGAAATGAGTGAGCAATGTAAAGTGTTTAGGTATTAGACGCTAAAGATAAAATGAAAGAAAGGAAGGAATTGAAAGACAAATCACAGACACATGCTTTGGTGATAAGGCCTGCTCAGTCAAAGGGACTGCTTCTAAATCAACATGACCACAGATGTGCATAGTGATTTCATACATCAAAACACTCATAATGCAAGCAGTGGTTTAGACTATAGTATAGTAGTAGTTTGATCAATTTTGACTGCTTTTAACCAAGAACAAAACTGATGTGTAAATTAGGGACCACGTGAGAAGAAGTGACCACGTGAGAAGAAGCAGTGGAGGCTAGAAGCTCAGGTCACACTCAGAATTCTGATGATAAGCTGCTGGTATTTTATAACACACGTAGACAAACCTGAGAGCTCCTTCAGTTCCCCGAGGGCTGAGCGGATTGTCTGGAGGCTGATTAGCATACATATGAGGTGGCTTTGATCTGCATGTGCTGTGGATGGTCAGAAGTCATGGCCTTTCCTCACCAGAACTAGTTTACTTTCTCATGGGAAAAATTGGTCTTTGACCCTAAAGTCGATCTTCTGACTGCTCTTGGACGCTGGGTCAGCATGGAGTAAGAGTGGAGGGTATGGATTATAGCACCAGGAAGGTCATGGGGGTTAATCCCTTAGGGAAAGTTTTGGATCAGTTTTGAACCCCATAATAATTGCTCAGCACAAGGCGCAGACAGCTGGTACAACAACATCATCTCAGATAAACAAAACTATAAAATATAATAAGATCTGATTGTCGTTCAATGGCAACTGGTGATAAACACAATGAAAGCAGCTGAGTAGACGGTGGTGATTTAACCACATTTGTACATCTTAAAGTGGGTTTTCTACCAAGCAGAAAGGTCATCTGTCTGTGACACATATCCCACAACTATTTCATTACAATTTTAAAGTAATTATAATTAATACTTGACAATTTGTACTTTATTTAATATTTTTTATTATTTTATGAAGATTTACTGATCTCCAGAATCAAACCCATTCAGATGAACACTGAAGTGTCTGCTGTGAAAGGTAATGATAAAACAGCAGCAAAGATGAACTCAGATGGATATTTTTAAACTGCCATTTACTCAGTTGGTATAGCCAGAGATCCAACAGAGAAACTACCAACCAGCCTTTCAGCTGTGTGTTCTGTGCCTGGTGGAGTTCGAGTGTGTATTCCACACCTCAGCATATGTGCATCAAAGACGCTCAGCTTTTGATGTTGCATTGTGGGACTGCTAAACAGAGACTGGCCTTTCAGCTATCACTTTATTTAGATGTTACTAAATGTAAACTAGGGTTAGAAAAAAGAATATATAATAACATATACATAACAATAATATACATAATACATAATAAAGGAGAGATCTGCAGTAGACTAGGGTTAGTGTTTGGGGTTAGGGTTACTGTTATGGAGGCAGGATGGGAGAGGGATCGGACAGTTGGAGAGGCCAGAGGGTGAAGAGAAGGAGGGAGGGAGGGAGGGAGGGAGGGAGAGAGGGAGAGAGGGAGAGAGGGAGGGAGGGAGGGAGGGTAAAAGAAAAAATGGCATAGAAGCCCATTTGGATTGAGTCATGGTTGGGGAGACTCTGCCCCCTGCTGGTTATGTTCTCTGTAACAGAAAACAGGCCAACACCACTGATGATGAGAATTAGGGGAACACAGCTCAAGACCAGTGGACATTCTTCACGACGCACGACAGGAGTGTGGTCACGTGAGCTGCACTGCCACGTGAGCTGCTACTGGTGTGCATGTGCCTGGTGTGGGTATGGATGTACATGTCTTTCTCCCCAGAGCTTGTGACACTAGATTATAGTTATGATTTTACTACTCACTACAAACATAGTCATAGGAAGGCAGACAGAGGTAAAATCACGGGTTCTTTGGCCAAGCCGTGAGCAGATCTGAACCTCTGTGAACTCCAGTTCCATCAACCAGTATCACAGGCCTGGAAACAGCATTCAGCAACAAAAGCACAAAAACATCAATGGACAAACCGCACCATTCACAGGGAACCACGAGACAGCAGGAGCCCTGATAGTCAAAGGCGTTCAAAGGGTTTGGGGAGATGGGGGCTTGCCAAGCTCGGGTTGGTCATGCACGATGAAAACTGGCCCCTCAGTCCTCCCTTCTGTGCCCATTCACAAACACAGAGCCACATCACTGCCACTAAAGCTCTTAATTATTATTATTGTTACACAGAAAGTACTACTGTGAGTACATTCATGCTAGCTGCGTTGTTCAGAAGTAAGATACACAGAGAAAAAAACATATACCAATTTGAATTAATAATTGTATTTATACACACTATGTGATTTTGACCAAATTCACACACCATTCTCAGACCGATAGGTCTGTTTAATCTGGGAAAGTGATGTGGAGAAGATACAGTGTAAAGGAACTACAGTATATATTATAAAACATACACTTGACATGAGGAGAGAGTACTGGATAATGGCTGATGATGGAATAAACAACTACTGATGCATAATCTCAGTTTTAGTATAAAATGATTTCTAAAGGAACAGAATTAAGACTTACATCTATAGGCATTGCAGTAGGTCGCTTAGGACGCTATGAGTCAGCTGCCTTCTGCAAGGAGCATTTCAAAGTCAGCCTACCTGGTTAGCAGCTATTCACTGTGCTGTTTGCTGTACTGTACCGATTATATTTGTGTCTATGAGATATTAAATACTGTATGCATGATTCCCAGCACACAGTGCCCTGGAGGATTTACCCATGATCCCAGCTGGCAGAGGTGAGCTGACCCAGTCTGAGCTGCTGGTGACCCCGTAGGGGATTGTGGGTGGTGGTTTGTTTTAAAGCTCAATGGTGCTGGGATCCCAACATATACACTCCCCCAGCTCTTCAACACAGAGGGACAATCCACAAGGCAGCACTCTCTGCTTGCATTTCGTTTGTTTTGAGCCAGATAGGTCAGCAATATATGGTGCAATATTCTGCAGACGTCTCCAGTCTTCTTCTTAACAGGTCTAAAGGTGTACAAACCTTGTGTGTGTAATGTGTGTGTAGGTGTGGTGTAATGTGTGTGTAGGTACGGTGCGTGTAGGTGCGGTGTAATGTGTGTAGGTGCGGTGTAATATGTGTGTAGGTGTGGTGTAATGTGTGTGTAGGTGTGTTGTAATGTGTGTGTAGGTACAGTGTGTGTAGGTGCGGTGTAATGTGTTTGTAGGTGTGGTGTAATGTGTGTGTGGGTTTGGTGTAATGTGTGTGTAGGTGTGGTGTAATGTGTGTGTAGGTGCAGTGTAATGTGTGTGTAGGTGCGGTGTAATGTGTGTAGGTGTGGTGTAATGTGTGTGTAGGTGTGGTGTAATGTTTGTGTAGGTGTGGTGTAATGTGTTTGTAGGTATGTGTGTGGGTGTGGTGTAATGTGTGTGTGTAGGTGCGGTGTGTGTGTAGGTGTGGTGTAATGTGTGTGTAGGTGCGGTGTGTATGTAGGTGCAGTGTAATGTGTGTGTAGGTGTGGTGTAATGTGTGTGTAGGTGTGTGTGTAGATGTGGTGTAATGTGTGTGTAGGTGTGTGTGTGTGTAGGTGTGGTGTAATGTGTGTGTAGGTGTGGTGTAATGTGTGTGTAGGTGTGGTGTGTGTGTAGGTGCAGTGTAATGTGTGTAGGTGTGGTGTAATGTGTGTAGGTGTGTGTGTGTAGGTGTGGTGTAATGTGTGTAGGTGTGTGTGTAGGTGTGGTGTAATGTGTGTGTGTGTAGGTGTGGTGTAATGTGTGTGTAGGTGTGGTCTAATGTGTTTGTAGGTGTGTGTGTGTAAGTGTGGTGTAATGTGTGTAGGTGTGGTGTAATCTGTTTGTCGGTGTGTGTGTAGGTGTGGTGTAATGTGTGTGTAGGTGTGGTGTAATGTGTTTGTAAGTGTGTGTGTAGGTGTGGTGTAATGTGTGTGTAGGTGTGGTGTAATGTGTTTGTAGGTGTGTGTGTAGGTGTGGCACAATGTGTGTGTAGGTGTGGTGTAATGTGTTTGTAGGTCTGTGTGTGGGTGTGGTGTAATGTGTGTTGGTGTGGTGTAATGTGTGTGTAGGTGTGTGTGTGTAGGTGTGGTGTAATGTGTGTGTAGGTGTGGTGTAATGTGTTTGTAGGTGTGTGTGTAGGTGTGGTGTAATGTGTGTGTAGGTGTGGTGTAATGTGTTTGTAGGTCTGTGTGTGGGTGTGGTGTAATGTGTGTTGGTGTGGTGTAATGTGTGTGTAGGTGTGTGTGTAGGTGTGGTGTAATGTGTGTGTGTGTAGGTGTGGTGTAATGTGTGTGTAGGTGTGGTGTAATGTGTGTAGGTGTGGTGTATTGTGTGTGTAGGTGTGGTGTAATGTGTGTAGGTGTGGTGTAATGTGTTTGTAGGTGTGTGTGTAGGTGTGGTGTAATGTGTGTAGGTGTGATGTAATGTGTGTGGGTGTGGTGTAATGTGTGTAGGTGTGTGTAGGTATGGTGTAATGCAGTGGTTCCCAAACTTTTTCTGCCGTGCCCCCCTTTAGTAGATGAGAATATTTTTGCGCCCCCCCCCCATATTGATTAGGGATGTACCGATTCACGTTTTTCACTTCCGATACCAATTCAGATATCTGAGGCTTAGTATCGGCGATAGAGTAAAACTGTGCTGAATCGACTTAAAACATTTTTTTTTTTAAACACAGACATACTGAATTCGAAGTTTATTGAAAACTCTGTACCAGTATAGCACACTTAAACACACACAAAAACATGTAAAAACAACACAACTTGCATTTGTTCAGTCAGTGCAATTATGAATATAACATTGAATGTAAAATAAATAATACCAAAGAACCTGAAACTTACAAAAACAATAGGTTCACAACTTTGGTCAAACATGAAAAAAATAAACTGCAAGAAACCTTTTAAATGGTTCAAGAATTCTAAATATAATTTAAAATAAATAAGGAGATGAAATAAGAGAAACAGCAATTCATATGCGGCTAGTTTGCAAGCGCAGACATCACGCAGAGCACAAAGCATGTAACGGCCAGAAATATGTGTACTGTCTCTTTAAGGGAGCGAGTTGAGTGCGCGTATGGAATATTGTTGACTCAGACCACTGCTCTTTATTTTATCATTATTTCATTTCTGTAAGTAACGCATTCAATGAGCTTTGGGCAACTCACCAGTTCATGTATGAACAGTCAAGTAGTGCTGGAGCCCAGGTTTAATTTGGTCAACCAGCAAATAAACGGACTAAGTGGAATAGCACCAGCGCGAGTACGAGTCAGTGATTCACCTCTCCTCTGTGTGCTTCGCGTTTCACTGTTAACTGTTCACTGTTAACTGTCCAGGTTCACTTCTATCCGGGACAGAGTGGATATTTAAGGTTGAACTAACTCCGAAAAGCAAGCAATACAAGCATAGAATTAGACTGAATAGATCTGTTTTTATGGATCGGTCACATTGTCACCGATACCCGATCTAGAATTGTTTCAGATATTAATATCGGAATCGGTGCATCCCGTTTTACTTCCAAGCTCCGCGCCCCCCCTGCAATAGCTCCGCGCCCCACCTAGGGGGCGCGCCCCCCACTTTGGGAACCACTGGTGTAATGTGTGTGTGTAGGTGTGGTGTAATGTGTGTGTAGGTGTGTGTGATGTAATGTGTGTGTAGGTGTGTGTGTAGGTGTGGTGTAATTTGTGTGTAGGTGTGGTGTAATGTGTGTGTAGGTGTGGTGTAATGTGTTTGTAGGTGTGTGTGTGTAGGTGTGGTGTAATGTGTGTAGGTGTGGTGTAATGTGTTTGTAGGTGTGTGTGTAGGTGTGGTGTAATGCGTGTGTATGTGTGGTGTAATGTGTGTGTAGGTGTGGTGTAATGTGCTTGTAGGTGTGTGTGTAGGTGTGGTGTAATGTGTGTGTAGGTGTGGTGTAATGTGTGTGTAGGTGTGTGTAGGTGTGGTGTAATGTGTGTGTAGGTGTGGTGTAATGTGTGTGTAGGTGTGGTGTAATGTGTGTGTAGGTGTGGTGTAATGTGTTTGTAGGTGTGTGTGTAGGTGTGGTGTAATGTGTGTGTAGGTGTGGTGTAATGTCTCTGTGAAGTTAAGCTGGGTGGATATGAGTGGACGTTTTCATGACAAGTGCAGTGATAATGTGGTAAAGCACACAGTGCCTGATCACCCTGCGGCTACAATGAAATGAGGGACTGACATTTAAAACTGCTGATGGCTAAAAATTTCCAGTGGAGACTCCTGATCCCGGAGCAGGAGTAGCTCTATTACGTCCTTACACTGTTATAAAAAACAGCTCTTTATTTCACATTATCACTGGACTTGATGCCACTTTAGACAGCACCAGTAACTGATCGGGGGCCTGTTAAGATTGTCTTAAATGAAACAGAAAGTGTCCAGTGTAATATTCCATATATGTCTTAAATATGATCTTGTTTTGCAATGCTTGAGAGTCCCAGCCAAGTTCTCTGTATTTTTAACCACAATTTAAAATTGTATTTTGTTATTGATAATACATTTGGATGGATATAGGATGTGTGATTCTGAATGAGGGCTTTAAGGTGGCATTCCTGTCTAAATTAAGGGCATATACTTTGTGTATACTTTGTGGCCATACACAATTAATATTTTTTCCAGTATTTAGTCAAAATTTATTTTCATTAACTGAGAGCAAAAACCTAAACTTCAGAACGTCATTTTGTCCTTCAGCAGAGAAGAATGTAACATTGAATATCAAAGATTGCTTTCCATCAAGCTGGTAGTTTGAGCAGAATGTTTGGCCATACTGCCCTCTACTGGTCAGTTTAATGTTGAAATATTTAAATAAAGTGAATCAATTACAAAATATATTTAAATGTGATCAGTGGTCAATCTTAAACTTTTCAAAATGTGCTCCTTTAAACTCAATTCTATTTTCTAAAATGCTACAAAAATATATCTCAAATGATTTACTTAAACATTATTTTCAAAATTGTCTTTACTTTTGTCAAATCATTAATAAAGACAATAAAGCTGTTCTGGAACTGGTGTGTACTGGTGTATACTAGTGTGTACTGTTCTGTGTGTACTGTTGCGTACTGGTGTATACTGGTGTGTACTGGTGTATACTGGTGTGCAGGCCCGTTGACAGTCTTGCTGGGGCCCGGGACAAGAAAGTTTCATGTGCCCCCCCTCCCCCGGCTTACGTCATTTGAATTTCCTCTGTAGCAGACAATCCTTGAGTTCGGTCATATAGTATATAATATAGCCACACATCAAAGCTGTTTCTGACAGCTGACTGGTTTATACTTGACGCGGCGCGAGGGCCCGTGCGGCGAAAATGACGTAATCGCAGTGGCTCCGCCCGTGCGCGAGGGCCTCACGCGCTGTCAATTTGCGAGGTCGTGCACCTCTCGACTTTTGTAACTTCGCGCCCACCGCGCCTCAGCGCAATTAACGAAGTCACGTTTGCAGGGTTCATACACCTTAATAAGGTGGAATTAAAGCACTTGTACGTCACTTTAAAGGTCCATTTCTATATTTCCCAGAATGTTAAACTTAATTAAGTTAAATATTTATACATATACTCGAAATGATTCGAAATAAATCGCTTTTTATCACATTATTTAATGGATGTTTATTTTCAAAACGCCCAATCTTAACGTCTTCACGTTCTCTCATGTTTCGTCCTGGAATTACAAGAGGCTCGTATTTGTTAACGTAATACAAGAGAACTGTTCAGTCAGATAGATATTTGTTGTGAAACTAAGCAATTACAATTTTAAGCATTTAGCCTACTTTAGCCTAAATTCCAGCACTTTTCAAACCTGGAGCACAATGCAACTTTAAAATTCGTCAGGTAAATGTTTTTCCTTTCTTTTCTGCGCTCCAGATTTCTGTATTTACTTTAACTATCCATCACTGTATTTCCCGCTGTTGGGCGGGTACCAGCCAGTTACGGTCGGTGCTGGATCAAACCATTTCAGTGGGAGGCGCGGGTGTATGCACTTAATGGAAAATATGCAGATAGGTACAAAACATATATATTTTAGCCATTGAGCTTATTTTGAGGACAGAATTTTATATTAATGAAAAATTTCAAGATTATTTAAAATTATAAACTTTAAATAAAAAATCAGTGGGGAACCGTCAGGGCCCTCTACGCCCTCTCAGAGGGCCTAAAATATTCTTAAAGCATTATATATATAATTATCCAATTTTATTTTATTTACTTACAGTTTGACATTCGACATCTAAACAATTACAAAAATATAAGCAAATAAAATATTCACCTATTCAGTCTATTCAATCTGTGTTGGAAGGTGAGGGGTTAAGTGGAAGCCTGTGAGCCTGTGTCTCCCCCTATCAGGACTGTGATGCCCGCTGTTCGTTTACAGAGGGCCTTGCAGTTATAATTCAGCGCAATACCAGTTTCAAATGACAGCAAAATTGACCAATCAATTGTAGCGGGCCCAGGTTTAAAGGTCACGGTTCGCTACTGTAAAAAATAAATTGCTGGGCTCTTTG
The DNA here is from genome assembly GCF_052324685.1 of Brachyhypopomus gauderio. Classification (NCBI taxonomy): domain Eukaryota; kingdom Metazoa; phylum Chordata; class Actinopteri; order Gymnotiformes; family Hypopomidae; genus Brachyhypopomus; species Brachyhypopomus gauderio. The sequence goes on from NC_135229.1 coordinate 14,562,355, forward strand.
ATGGTACCCCCTGGCCCTGTTACTTTGACAGTGCAGATGTGAATGACAGATGTGTAGTTTTATTACAGTATTGGAGGTATGACGTGGTGTCTGGAACGCTGCAGAGAGGAGAGTCCATGCTTCTGAAGGACGCTGGGATACACACACACACACTAGTGATTACTAGGGGGCTGTGGATCACACGTGCCCAGAGCAGTGGGCAGCCCTAGCCCGGCGCCCGGGGAGCAGTTGGGGTTAGGTGCCTTGCTCAAGGGCACCTCAGTCATGGCCTCAGGTCTGGGAATACTGGTGTGTACTGGTGTATACTGGTGTGTACTGATGTATACTGGTGTGTACTGATGTGTACTGGTGTATAAATCAAATCAAATCAAATCAAATTTTATTTATATAGTGCTTTTTACAACAGTTGTTGTCACAAAGCAGCTTTACAAGTGTCAAGTCCTATCCCCCAGTGAGCAAGCCAATACTATACTGGTGTGTACTGGTGAAGTGGGCTAATTGTGACCTGAGGACGCCTGTTAGCCACCTCTGGGGATGCTCAGAAACAAGGACGGACATTATTAAAAACATTTAATATAGGATCTTGAGGACATATTCCTCTCTGCTTTATTTTAATTACATTCAATCTTTTCTGTGTGTTAAGTATTGAAGATATTGTACAAAATGTTCTGCACACTCTGTCTACTTCCCATGTGTTCCTGAAATACCTGTAGTAATGAAACTCTCTGATGTTTATAAAGGCCACACACATGTTGGGCTTGTCCCAGGACTCCAGGGACTTTCTGGTCATTTCCAAACATAGTAGAAATGTTGGCACTTATGCTATCAACAAGATGGCTATAAACACCATTCAGATCTTCTGTTGGTTTGTTGAAAATTATTTGAACGCATTAATGAATAAAGGTCTGCGTTAGCAAGTATCTAGTAAAAATGTTACTTTGACAGTGCAGATGTGAATGACAGATGTGTAGTTTTATCACAGTATTGGAGGTATGACGTGGTGTCTGGAACGCTGCAGAGAGGAGAGTCCATGCTTCTGAAGGATGCTGGGATACACGCCAGTCTGTCGGGACGCGTCCCAGACTTTATCCGGCTGGACGTACCACATGACGACTCCAGACGGGTTGATGGAGACGGTGAAGCGAGTCTTCACTGATGGCAAGGTCACCGTGTCCCCTTTGAACACATCGTAGGCCTAAAGGACAAACCCCATAGTACAATGCACACTTCAGCACTTCAACGCTACACGAGGCAGAGGTGTAGTGCTCTTCAGTGGTGTGCTGAAGAGCAGCAAGGCTGGGTGGAGATGTTGAGGGGCTCTGACCAGGTAGCTGGTGGATGTGTAGTTCAGCAGACTCAGGGAGCAGTGGTAGCGGTACGGCATGTCGGTGCGCCGGCTGAGAAACACCAGTGCGCTGGCCGACTGCGACAGAGGCCTCCAGAACACCTCGATACCGCCGTGGTCCTGGGGCGGGAAAGAGGCCGGGGGGCCATGTTTACACACAAGCTCATTTATAGACTTCTGATGGACATCTCAGACAGCCTCAGTCAGATGAGGACTTTCTCTATTGCAAATAACACTGCCTTCTGGCAACTCAGTGTGGAATTAACTAAGAATATTTTTTAGAGAAAAAAATTTATTACACCAAAGTTTTGCAGCCACTGAATGAGTGAAGTGTTTTGGGTAGGACAGGTAACACAGATGCTTTGATCTTATATTACTAAGTGTGCTTTTAGTAGATTTTAGTGGTTCTTTAGCTTTTCAGAACCAGTTTTTACTTAAAATGTAGATAAAATAAGACCTAATCTCTGATGAGGCTGACCGTCACACAGGTATGTGTAATGACCGTCACACAGGTATGTGTAATAACTGTCACACAGGCCCTGAGATATTCCGTACGATATTTACCTGTAGAATGCGTCTACCCTGGACACCCAGAGGATCCTGGTTGATGGCGATGGCAGCTCGGTTTTGTAGAATATTACGGGCTTCACTGGTCAGAGTTCGAAGGTCGGTCGACATGAAAAGAGGTGCGGCCATGATTGCCCAGAGGGCCATCTGGGCTTCTGATTGGTCCAGACTCAGGCCATAGTTCCCAATAATAAGCTAGGTGGGTCATTAAAATGAATAGATAAACATGAGCAAGAAGTATCCGTATAAATTTTAAGTGTTAACTCTTTCTGGTAGACATATACATGAACCACATGCAAATGAATAACAAATATTGAATAATAATAATAATAATAATAATGAATAATAATAATGAATGATGATATCTCTGTTAAGAATAAAGGGGAAAAAAAACAAAAAAAGAACTCGTGAGTACAGAGTGTCCAATAAAACCCAGAGGTGTTTGAGGAGCCCTCACGATGAACAAAGCTCGGGGGCACACGGACCATGTCGGGGTCGTTCCAGTGACCTGGTCCTGCAAAAGGCTGCAGATGGTCTTGGTTATTGAAGAACCAGTCCACAATCCTCAACACACTGTCCCAGGAGTCCTCGATGTCTTCATAGTTACGCCACAGGTTGCAAATTTCTCCCAGAAGTGTGTAATTGACCTGCAGTGGGAAAATAGCAGTGATGCCTTCTGAGCCTAATAAATTATATTTTTTTTAAATCACATCAATAAGCAATCAAGCAGCCAATTCTGCTAAACTGAATACAAACCATACAAGCCTTCTAGCTTCTTCCTGGTGGATCATAGTGCTATGAATAAAAAATCATTCACTCACTCACCCATGTATTCATAATCCATTTATTCTTTAATGCATTTACACATTTATAGTTATAGTTTGACCTACACTTGGAGGAAGCCCACCACGGTAAACAGGCCAGCTACACGAGTACGCAATTGGACGTCCTGTTGCATTCAGAGCCTTAGACATGAGTGGATATCCTATACAACATAAAACAGCACGTGTTTCTGAAGATGATGCCAACATTCATCCACTATATACTGCACATGGTGCTTTTCAGGGAGAGATGTTAAAGGCAGAACACTCCCAGCATGCAACAGGGTTATTCACATCCTCTCAGATGAACCCCAGGGTTATTCACATACTAAATGAAGGAGTCTTACCCTTTTGCTGTTCTTCACTGTTCGAGTAGCAGCCATCGAACTTCAACATGTCTATGCCCCAGCTGGCGAAGGTCTGTGCATCGAGCTCGACCTTCTCGAGCGTGGTGCCGGGGAAGCCCGCGCAGGTGTGCCGGCCCATGTCGGCGTAGATACCTAGCTTCAGGCCACGGTCGTGCACGTAACGTGCAAGCCTCGGGATGCCAAGGGGAAATCTGAAAGGTATGGATGCTCTTAAAGTATGGATGCTCTTAAAGTATGGATGCTCCTAAAGTATGGGTGCTCTTAAAGTATGGGTGCTCTTAAAGTATGGGTGCTCTTAAAGTATGAGTGCTCTTAAAGTATGAGTGCTCTTAAAGTATGGGTGCTCTTAAGGTATGAGTGCTCTTAAAGTATGGGTGCTCTTAAAGTATGGGTGCTCTTAAAGTATGGGTGCTCTTAAAGTATGAGTGCTCTTAAAGTATGGGTGCTCTTAAGGTATGGGTGCTCTTAAGGTATGGGTACTCTTAAGGTATGCTTAAAGAGAGAAAGAGAGATCTTCACCTGAGCATGTCAGGCATAAGGCGTCCATCTCTGTCTCTTAATATGAAGGACCAGCAGTCATCAATAATGAGGTAATTATAGCCCAAGTTCTTCCAGCCATCTTCAGATAACCTGTCTGCCATGTCAGTGAACAAAGTTTCACTGACACACACACACAACAGATTTGAGATTTTGTCAAATAACTGTCAAACACCAGAACAGATTGGAGACACAGCTAATTATTTTCATTATAACATTGTTCATATTTAATAACTGTCACGTACGATTTGCCTTCCTCCGTCGATCGGATCTGTGTTCGCGGTTTCCTTCGTATTTTCTTTCTTTAGCCTACTTGTGCTTCGTGTTTATTTCCATTTCCACTATCCGCGTCTTGTTCAGTGCCCCATGGTGTGTATTTGACCCCCTCTTTTCATTCGGGATTTGTGGGTCTGTTTTGTTCAAGTATGTGGGGGTTTTATCAGTTAGTAGAACCGATTAGTCGCGTTAGTGTTTCTTGCTGTCAGAGTCCCATGTTTTCTTAGTGCGGTTCTAAAATTAGGATTAGGGTTAGGGTTAGGGAACCCTATGGTTCTCTCCAGTGTGTTTGGTGTGCATCTCTCGCACGCTTCTATTGGATAGATTGTGTATCTCGTGTTTTAGTGCTCGGTTGCACTGTTACATGTTGAAACAGACAGTCATGTTGCTTAAGGTTCTGTTACACCGCGATGTGTTAAGAGTAATAGTTTGTCCGTTGCCTGTTGCCATGCTGTTGCTAGTCTTACGTTTATGTAACATTGTTGGGTTAGGGTTACTGTTCATACTTCATATTGTTATTTCTGCTGCGCATTATTCGGTCTAATTAAGGTGCACTCCAGACATGATGCCTCGTCGTTCTCATAAACGGGTCTCTGGTTTACGTGTAGGTAGTTTGTCTCTGTTCTCTTCTCCTGAGCTCTCTGATCAGACTAATTAAAGTCTCATCTTCCCCGCATTTGTATCCTCCCCTGGTTTCATCTGATGCTAGACTATTACAATAACGGAGCTGAATTAGCAGTTTGATCATTTTACTTATTGGCGCTCACAGAGATTTTGCAACTCACAAAAGTACCTGATGCAGTTCTTGGGGTCATTCACGCAGTCAACGTTACAGCGGAATCGCTCCCAGGACATCCAGCCCATAGGGGGCGTCCTCATCAGCCCGTTGTCTAATGCCAAAGCAGGCAAAACCAACACCAGCTCCATCACGAATGCCCAATTTTGCATCTCTGAGGAAAATGAAACCATTTTAGGACAAGAATACAATGATGATTTGAACACATCTGGACACGATCAAGCGTGAGGCATTCCATGCTGTGAGTGTATCCAAGATCACAACTGGCAATCCGGCCATTTGTGTTTGGAGCTCAGGCCTAGAGCTTGAGTGTGTGAGTGTGGATCTGGTCCTGATTCAGAGGGTTGTCAGAATTACATGTTTATGGGCAAAGGACGGATTTGATATGGTATAGATGGAGGAAGCCACATCCTTGATTGTGAATGTCTGTGATGTTGTTGTTATGGGCAGAGGCGGTCTTTGCATAGAGGCGTGGCTAGGCAACTGCCTTGGGCCCCTCCCACTGCAGCCCACTGTAGGGGCCCCCTGACTAGCTAACTTATTTCTCGCATATTAATGTTGATGGGCCCCCTAGCTAAATTCGCCTTGAGCCCCCAAATTGCTAAGTCCGCCACTGGTTATGGGGTTCCTCTTAAGGTTTCTTTCTCATGCTCTAGAGTTTTTCCTTCTTATTCTCACCTATCTTTGGCTAGCTCACTCGAGGTTTGGACTCAGACATGTGTAAAGCTGCATTGTAACAATGGCTGTTGTAAAAAGACACTATGTTCTCATGTTTATGCTACCGAAACATGCGGTACAGAGCCAGAAATATCACTGTCAGACTTTCTAGGCTGTGGACAGAGATCCAATCTTCTTCAAAGATTTTATCTGAGCATGTGGGTGGGTAAAGAGCATTCAATAGTAAAATGATAGTAATAAAGTAACAGTAATAAAATGTAGTTTGTCCATAGTCCATGACTTGCTTTGTTTAGGTTAAATTAGACCATTTTATGGCCAGACTTTTTCCAACATATTTCATGACCAAAGACCTAAGCTGCACTGGGTCTCAAATGAACAGTGCACTGGGTCTCATAGCTGGGATTCAGAACACACTGGATCTCATAGCTGGGATTCAGAACACACTGGATCTCATAGCTGGGATTCAGAACACACTAAGTCTCATAGCTGGGATTCAGAACACACTGGATCTCGTAGCTGGGATTCAGAACACACTGGATCTCGTAGCTGGGATTCAGAACACACTGGGTCTCGTAGCTGGGATTCAAAACACACTGGATCTCATAGCTGGGATTAAGAACACACTGGATCTCGTAGCTGGGATTCAGAACACACTGGGTCTCATAGCTGGGATTCAGAACACACTGGATCTCATAGCTGGGATTCAGAACACACTGGATCTCATAGCTGGGATTCAGAACACACTAAGTCTCATAGCTGGGATTCAGAACACACTGGATCTCGTAGCTGGGATTCAGAACACACTGGGTCTCGTAGCTGGGATTCAGAACACACTGGATCTCATAGCTGGGATTAAGAACACACTGGATCTCGTAGCTGGGATTCAGAACACACTGGGTCTCATAGCTGGGATTCAGAACACACTGGATCTCGTAGCTGGGATTCAGAACACACTGGGTCTCGTAGCTGGGATTCAGAACACACTGGATCTCGTAGCTGGGATTCAGAACACAATGGGTCTCATAGCTGGGATTCAGAACACACTGGATCTCGTAGCTGGGATTCAGAACACACTGGGTCTCGTAGCTGGGATTCAGAACACACTGAGTCTCGTAGCTGGGATTCAGAACACACTGGATCTCGTAGCTGGGATTCAGAACACACTGGATCTCGTAGCTGGGATTCAAAACACACTGGATCTCATAGCTGGGATTCAGAACACACTGGATCTCGTAGCTGGGATTCAGAACACACTGGGTCTCGTAGCTGGGATTCAGAACACGCTGGATCTCGTAGCTGGGATTCAGAACACACTGGATCTCGTAGCTGGGATTCAGAACACACTGGATCTCGTAGCTGGGATTCAGAACACGCTGGGTCTCGTAGCTGGGATTCAGAACACGCTGGATCTCGTAGCTGGGATTCAGAACACACTGGATCTCGTAGCTGGGATTCAGAACACGCTGGGTCTCGTAGCTGGGATTCAGAACACGCTGGATCTCGTAGCTGGGATTCAGAACACACTGGGTCTCGTAGCTGGGATTCAGAACACACTGGATCTCGTAGCTGGGATTCAGAACACACTGGGTCTCGTAGCTGGGATTCAGAACACACTGGGTCTCGTAGCTGGGATTCAGAACACACTGGGTCTCGTAGCTGGGATTCAGAACACACTGGATCTCGTAGCTGGGATTCAGAACACACTGGGTCTCGTAGCTGGGATTCAGAACACACTGGATCTCATAGCTGGGATTCAGAACACACTGGGTCTCATAGCTGGGATTCAGAACACACTGGATCTCGTAGCTGGGATTCAGAACACACTGGGTCTCGTAGCTGGGATTCAGAACACACTGGATCTCGTAGCTGGGATTCAGAACACAATGGATCTCGTAGCTGGGATTCAGAACACACTGGATCTCGTAGCTGGGATTCAGAACACACTGGGTCTCGTAGCTGGGATTCAGAACACACTGAGTCTCGTAGCTGGGATTCAGAACACACTGGATCTCGTAGCTGGGATTCAGAACACACTGGATCTCATAGCTGGGATTCAAAACACACTGGATCTCATAGCTGGGATTCAAAACATGTTGGGTCTCATAGCTGGGATTCAGAACACACTGGATCTCGTAGCTGGGATTCAGAACACACTGGATCTCATAGCTGGGATTCAAAACATGTTGGGTCTCAGCTGGGATTCAGAACACACTGGGTCTCATAGCTGGGATTCAGAACACACTGGATCTCATAGCTGGGATTCAGAACACACTGGGTCTCGTAGCTGGGATTCAAAACATGTTGGGTCTCATAGCTGGGATTCAGAACACACTGGGTCTCATAGCTGGGATTCAAAACATGTTGGGTCTCATAGCTGGGATTCAAAACATGTTGGGTCTCATAGCTGGGATTCAGAACACACTGGGTCTCATAGCTGGGATTCAGAACATGTTGGGTCTCATAGCTGGGATTCAGAACACACTGGGTCTCAGTTGGGATTCAAAACAAGTTGGGTCTCATAGCTGGGATTCAAAACATGTTGGGACTCATAGCTCGGATTCAGAACACACTGGGTCTCGTAGCTGGGATTCAGAACATGCTGGATCTCATAGCTGGGATTCAAAACATGTTGGATCTCATAGCTGGGATTCAAAACATGTTGGGTATCGTAGCTGGGATTCTAAACATGTTGGGTCTCGTAGCTGGGATTCAGACATTAACATGGTACACAGAACATATAATCTTCAGTTTTCATAGCAATGCCCAATTAAACAAACTTTCACAATATAGCTAAAATGTACTTAGTGCTTAATTAAATGTATCTACATTTACATCAATACAACAACATAAAATACTAAAATAAGGAAAATATTTACCTGGGTATTGTAGTGCTCGCCCCGTAACAGTACCTTGGTATAGTTGTTATACAACTTCCTTGTTTTGAGTGCAGTGATTTGGTAATACAGATCAGCTACACATAGAGGGCGTATCATTCTGTTTATAAGCACCTGTTAGCTGAGTGTCCTTATTAAATGAATGACCTTATTAAAACCGTTTATTTCCAACATGTGCAGCTATGCTGAACACATCCTGAGCATATGAGCGCTAGCAGTAATGAAGATCTCCTGCTTCTCCACAGTTTCTCACATCACAGTGGGGCTTCAGAAATCCAGATAAATCACCTTCTCCAAAAATGATTAATCACAGTGTAGTCATCTGCAGATGCTACATCTGTTCTGCATTAGGTTAACACATCGTTTAAACTTGATCAAGCTTATTCTATGTTGTCAGGGATATGCAGAGAAACTCAGTACCTGGTGACGTCATCCGTACTCACACACGGTGAAGAGTAAGACCAACAGGTGTTGAAGCCTCAGGGACCCTTCATACCTCTGTGTACCTTCATACCTATGTACATGCATACATACATACATATCTCCTGAGGCTCTCGTGTGCTATGATATGAAGCTACACATATAAAGTTCCTTTCTCAGTACCCAGAGACACTTCATAATCAACATACTGTGCAGTGGTTTAGACCCAGTCAATGTACTGGTGAGAAGCAGCAACCAACTGCTTATTCTGAAACAAAGCACAACCCCTGTGGGACTGCTTCACAGCAGAGAGAGAGGATAACACCCAGCACAGACCTCCATCCTTTACATTAATGGGCACAGGCACACAGTCACACTGTATTATGGAGCCAATTCTTACCTAATCTCATAATAATCATATTTTTGGACTGTGTGAGGAAACCAGAGACCCCCAAAGAAACTCAGGCAGACACGAGGAGAACATGGAAACTCAACCTGAGACCTAGACTGTGTTTAGATGTGTTGTGTGTGTACTCTGACTAGATCTACTCCAATCTGAATATTTCTAATGACTACACTCAATTTGCTTCATTCTTAAAGCTTTATTGTCATTTTGTTCTTTTATTTATTTATTTATTCATGTGGTTGGTTAGTTTCTATGCTTTGGCTCCTCCTTCTGTGCTTTGGCTCCACCTTGCGTCCTTTGACCTCTAGCTCCTGTCACTCTCTCAGTGAAGTTACATGATTATAAATGAGGGAAAGCAGGATAATAAGGTTTAGATAAGTATGCCATATAATTGTCACATAATAAAAGGCCACACAGGGGGTCGGTGTCCAAAACGGGACGTGTAGCGTCTCTACAGAAAATCTATTTGCCCAGTGAGTTCACAATGGATCTTTAAACATGTTGGTCAGTTGATTGTTGGAGATGCCAGCGAAGCTTCTGTAACTCTTCCCTGTACAAATGAACACATGATCTCAACAAACAACACTGGCAATATGGATGTATAAATATCATTAGTCATTTTACCATCAACTACTAAGTAAAAAAAAATGTATTGTGTTGACAGAGGTCAATTACAGCAGAGGCCACTTCAAATATATTTTCATTGGATAAATAGTTTAGATAAGTATGGAATTATATATTAAATTGTTTGAATTACATATAAAAATAAAACCACATACCTATTTTTTCTTCTCAACCCAACATTTATTTACCAGTACATCATTTAAAAACTACACTACACACTAATTCCTGTGTCTAGAAATTGACTGGCCAGTAGATGGCAGTATCTCCCCAACGATAAAGTGCACTCACTGTTCCTACCAACTTATATACTGATCTACACCGACACCAGTAGTTTTAGCAGGCATTCGTTACATTGAAAACTGCATTTGCTCAGTGTGAAATTACTGCTGCTAAATTTACCATTTCCTTTGATTGCTTGTTTTGCGGGAGGGGCTTATGCAATGACTCAGTTTTGTCTGATTTTTTTACTCTGCTCGTTGAAGACATATTCAGTTTCAATTTACAGAAAATTAAGTCTGAATTGCTGTTTTTACTAACTGCCTTTCTCTAGATGTAGAAGAGCGCATCAGACAATGACAGTACATCCTTCACATGGTTCTCATTTTGATCTGTCTGGTCACCCTAGAATTTATATCTATACCTATGAAGGGCACACCGATCTAAAGCCTCCCCTCCTACAACCTGCACTGCTGCAACTTGTTTAGGTGTCCTCGTGTCTTTGTGGAAATACACTGAACCCCATAAAGATTGATTATGCATTGATCGATTAATACAAGCCAATTTTTCATGTTCAGGAAAACTGTAGGCTATGTTATTTGTTCTGAATAATTACATGAACATACACTGCTGTGTCAATTGTCTTTTAATGAAAAAAATTGTACACAAATGTACATAAAAACATTTATAAAGAGTAGTGTTCTAATCTGTAGAATTTACAAAATAACATGGAGACAACAGGACTGACATGCAGTGAAGGTCAAATGTCAAGAGGTTAAAGTCAATCACTAATCTGATTTACATGCTACCAAACAGAGCTCAGGGCAGGAGATTCATTCATGGAAACGCTGCTCAGACTGGTGTTTTATTATTCTACTGTATTGATACTACAAGGAAGTCTGGTACTGTTCTCGGTTCAACCTCATTCATCAGCACACTGAGAAGCCTCTGAATATTAGACACAGGTCGAGGTGTGTAGGACAATTCTTGCAAGAATGCCCAAAATTCTGCCTCCTGTGTTTTAATGAAGTTTCAGCCAACCTCTGAATATTGAACAGACAAGCACAAAAAACACTAGACGTTTAACACGGAGAGAGAAAGTGTGAGATGAAGTGTGGCAGGTCACAACCAACCAGACTTCTTGTCCCCGCCCCTTAGCATACCTGAGCCAATAGAAATCCTTTGGAGAAGTCACCCGTATTCAGTCCACGCTCAAAGCAACAAATCATTAAAAACTTATGTAAATCCTTAACTTGGTAAACCCCAAACAAACAGCAAATCAGAAATGCCAATCTACAAATTGTACTACCTTTATGAAACAATGTAATACCCGCAAAGGTACACACCCTGACATCCATTTCTGTAGCACCAAATCCTTTGATGAGGTATGCTGTGTTGTCAACGTACTAAAAACAAACTTCAAACTTTTTTTGAAAAATTTGCAATTAGCATATTTAATCATGGCTGATGATTCCAAATTAAGAGTTCAACTTTAGCTTCACTTAATAGGATACAAAGTATATATAAAGCATATATACACCACCTAACTGCGTGACCAGACCCACAGTGGCGTTGGGCTATGTGCACTTTAGTAAGGAGCAGGAGACAGGAATATGTTAAAGAGAACAGCGAAAAGCAAAAATACAATGTATCCCACAATGCACAGCCAGAAGCGCGGGTCCTTCAGAAGCTTCTGGTTGTAATTGGTGAAGAACACGTAGCCGATGGTCATGCCTGCTACTCCGCCTCCGATGTGGGCTACGAAAGACACCTGGTGGAGCAGGAGGGAACAGCACACCACCCCTTTAAGAAAACCTCCATCATGCAGCGCTCACACAGAAAAGACCCGGACCCACACACATCCTGAGGTGTAGAATTGTCAGGATCAGCTACAGGCAAATTCCTGCAAGACATTCATTTGTTGTGGCAGTAGAGATTATTTATAAATTTTAATGTCTAAAGATTTATGACTATTATAATGCATGCGTTCATTGCCTAATTGTCTAAATTTATTACCAGCGTTTTTATTACTGTTATACAATTTGGATTGGCTTTTGATTATAAATGATCATGTATGCTTTAGTGTGTTTAAAACTAATAAAACACAAGTTTTAAACACAATAAACACACACACATTAGTTCTCTCTCTCCTTGTGCTGTCTCTAGTCCTTCCACCAAGTGTGCCTCTAAAACTGCTGTACTGGTCCCAGTCTCAGTGAAGATCCTGCAGTCCAGGAGTTTTACAGACATTTAAACTTCACTGCACATGAATTAAAAAAGAAAACCATATAGAAAACATGTAAGTGGATCTGAGAGATTTTACGTAATTTTGGGACATTTCTACTGGGACATTTCTACATTCTTAACCACACACGCATACTTCCTGACTGTAAAATGTTTTATTAATAGTGTGGGACGTTAGTGAACACATACAATATGCACTGCATGTGTTTAGAGTTTTCCTTTGAAGGAAACCATACTCTCACACACACAGCGTACACAGTGTGATAACACGTACAGTGTGGTAAACAAGCTGTCTGTGGTAAGCACACAACAAGATAATCCCAGTGTGGTAAACACAATGAGCAAGTGTACAGAGTGTGGTAAAAGCTACTAAACTCAAATATGACCTATGTTGCATTTTTAAACAGTCTCCTTCATAGAAGCAAAAAGGGCAATATCGGTATGCGTGTACAAAAATAAATGTCTGACACACACACACACACAATATATATATATATATATATATATATATATATATATATATATATATATATATATATATATATATATATATATATATATATATATATATAAAAATCATCTGCTCACTTTCGGTCCGACTGCGTCACTCAGGAATCGTCTGTAGAGAGCGAAGCCCACATCAGTTCCCACTAAAACACAAGCAGGTACCATCAGCCAGTTGTACAGATACAGAGCCAAGCAGAGGTCACACGAGAGGTTAAAAACAGGAACTGACCGATAATGACGATTACCAGGATACGGTAGATGCCCAGCAGTGGCATCATCTCCCTGAAGTTCTTCAGGAACATAAGAATGAAGATTCACCAAATGAGCCAGACAATTTCCACATATAAAAACATTATACACATTTGAACTAAAATTTCAAAGTCCACAACACCGGACAGATGTACCGACTCAAGAAACTTAAACTTGGTCATTAAATTCTAATCCAAACCAAAGAAGAGAGATAAATATGGATCATACCACCAGTGCGTTCATTAAGGAGCCTCCAATAAGGGCATAAACTCCACCTGAAGCCCCCACGAGAGCACTGTATGGGTCAAAGATGGAGCTGGCCAGAGATCCTGGGATGCGCACGCACACACACACACACACACACACACACACACACACACACACACACACACACACACACACACACACACACACACGCACACAAATTTGTGCTTTCTGATTTGAACCACCTTAGCAAATGACATATCCCAAAACCTTGTCAAATTTTTAAGAATACATTTTATGCAGCAATGCTTTATTCAATACTTTGTGGAAGCCAGGGCGAAGGGTTATATGGTAAACTGGGGCGCTGGTGCTGTCATCCTGTCACTGCACGTGGTCACTCAAGTTGGTTGACAGTGTAGTGGATGGATGCCATTGTCTCAGAATGCTCCCTGTGTTTCCTTCTGGTTCTGCCGTTTTATTTAGGCTGTAATAATTTAATGCCGGAGTTGCTGCCACACCCCAGAAATGTTTTAACTTCCTCAGTCCCGCATATGATCCCATACAGAACTAATTGTTCCTATTTTTTCAAATGGCTGACTGCCTACCCAAGAAATACTGAGACGAGGAGAGACGAGTCTTTCCTGATATCCACCCTGGGCCTGCCACCTCCTGCCTAACCAGTTATGGATGAAGGATCAACCCACTGCCCTGGACCCTCTCACCACCCCAAATTCCCCCCTGCTACGAATGTCTCAACAGCCCTGGACTACCATTACTGACCACCAGGAAGTCTAGGACTCTTAAGAATAAGAATTACATACATTGTTGTAATGGGATTTTTTGTATAATTTTGATTTGATTTGATAGCAGTTACAGCTGTATGTTTTCTTGGATAGATCTACAAATCTTGAACACATTCAAGACAAATTCTTTATATTAATGTCAGCTTAAATGGTGAGTTTAGATATTCATGTTGCGAGTTGTTACCATTACTCCTGTCCCTGCCACTGAGAAGTACAGCCTGGCACTGCCACCACCATGCTTCACCACTGGTATGCTGGTTTTTCATTAAACACGACGCTTTCTCTTCTGCCCAAACAATTACACTTTCATCTCATGAAATGAGAGAATCTTTGCCACACCAACTCTACGCAGCATCAAGGTCAGGCCACGTTTCTTCTATTTTAAAACATCTGAGGCCACAGAGGTTGTAGGAATACTCCAAGCATTAGATGTTGTTTAATATCCTTGAACTTCATCATTTGGTGTTTATCCTGACACTGTAGTGTGAACTGTGGGCCTTTACAGTGTCCAATCAATTCAAATTGAAACAAGTTGACTGGTGTGTGAGTTCTGGACACCTCTTAAAGACGCATAAAAGAAGGAGGATGCACCTGATCCCAGATCAGCGTGTCACAGCACAAAGGGTCTGAATACTTTTGCCATAAATCACAACAAAGTGTGCAACGAGAGGCCTGAATATGTTCTAAATACTCTGTATGCATAAAATACACTGAGAATCAACTTTAAAAATATAAAATAATATCAGTAAAGCGTAGTCCCATACAATGTTTCTTTATAATATGGTGATTATCAATAATAAAAGCTGGGACTGTCACCACTCACCTGCTAGAACGCCACTCAGGTAGACCATCCCCACCTCGAAGCCCTTGTGGACCAGCTCTAACGGGATACCCAGCAGGAGCTGGAGCAACAGGTTCCCCACTATATGCTGCACCCTGGCAGGAAGGAGAGGTGCCCATAACTCAGTTAAAGCCACTGCTGAAATCAGCCGTGGAACAAGGCCCACCCTCAGACCCGACATGCCAACATGCCATGACCGGAGGAGACATTTAGATTAAATTTGTTGCTCTCCAACATGTTTTTAATATATATGTATATATATTTTTGCATTACATTTGGTTGAGATAAAAAAAAGGTTGAAATGAAAGAGATCTCAGGGACATCTGAGACCAAACACAGAGGTAGAGAGGGAGAAGCAACAGGAGGTGTTTACCCAGCATGCACAAACATGTAGGAGATGAATCGCCAGGCCTGCTCCCTGTGGTCGGGTTTGTAGGTGAGGGGGCTGTTCCAGATGCCCTGGTCCAGCGTCACCCACTGTTTCTGGGGCTTCCACACAGCGTAGTAGATAAACACCGCCAGCTGTTAGGAGTTACAACACACGTATTACCCCCAGATACACTTTACTACGACTCCCAATGGCATCGCCAGTCGAGCTAACTGCTGCACACTGCCCTTGGTTTGGACAAGGGAGTGTGTCATTTCTTTTTCATAGTTTTTATGCAACTAAAGTTAATTACTAAAAGCTGAGGAATGTAGCATTGGCCTTTGATTAATCAGAGGTGGGTATAACGCTCGATTAATGGTATAAACACAATCTCACCAACACATTCTGTTAAATACTTTTATAAACATGTAGAATGTGATTGCATACAAAGGTCTTTCAGCAGATAAATTACAAATATGGCCTATTACCCCCATCTTAGAAAGCATAATGAGAACATTTGTAGGCCTAAAACAAAGGTTCTACTTTCACATAGCACAACAAAGGCAATAACATCTGATTCAGTTGTAAATCTCACTTCTATAGAGCAACTAGGAATACCAACGTTAGCTTTAGCTTGGTCTAACTGCACGCCAGGTTCTGGACTAGTATGTTTTAACTGTTGATTTGAAGTAAATAAAACACAACAAACATAACCAAGAGAAGGAATCCCTGCTTTTTGCTGTAAGAAACAGCACTGCAGTATTCAATAACTCTTGTGGTTTGAAACCAGGTATAGTGTGAGACTCTGGAAATCGGCCCTGAATCTGCTGATTCAGACGGTCTCCCCAACCGAGGCCCAGCACCACACCGCAGTGGAAAAGTCCACAGCTGAAACACAAGAACCTTTCAGTCCCAAAACCAAACACCTTAACATTAAAATATCTCCACTGCAGAAGTGATGCCAACAGTACTCTGACCACAGAGTATCCTTTATGGGGAGAGACCTTTAATATGAAATAGACTGGCTTAGATTGTTCTTTTTAAAATTATTCATCAGGTCACAAGAGAGATAAAATCCCTTTTCCAGTCTTTATATTGTCAAACTTTGCGCCCAGAGTCCTACCTCTCCAATGCTGACCAGGACCATGAAGATGGGTGGTGGACAGCAGTTGGCACGCTCCATGTAGGTTTCACGAAGGTCTGCTGGAAGCAACCATCTGGAGATGGAGGTGTGGAGTGCGTCGCAACACCCTTTCTTACTTGTATCTTCATCCTCTTCTTGGTCATCTCTCTCCACAGGAAAACCACCCTGGTCTTCAACGTCAATATCTGGCATTTCTTGGTCTCAACAAAGGGACAGCAGACGTTAGGTAGAGCTGGAACCTTCAAGTGTTAGGGGTAGCATCTTTACCCCATACATCACTCACACTGGAATAACTCACAGATTTAAATGAAATACATTTCATAACCAATTATTAGAAAAAAGAGAGAGAGGTACTGCTCTCCTGATTGAGGTGCTGGATCTAAAAGAAACTTAATAAAGGAGCATCCATATCTGTAGAAGAATCTTCAATGTACAGGTAATAAATGAACACAGGCGTTCAAAGATATTTTTAATGCAGAACACCCGTAGAACAACTTAAGCTTGTAACTAGGCAAAGTTATGAACTGATATTACAATGACATACACATAGACCAACCAACATATCACCTCCTATACCCAACGGGCGAACACACACAACAGAAGGGACGTAAGCTAAATTATGTTAACACCGTGCATCCGACATCAAAAGACACTAAAGGTCGAAAACGTCCCGATTATTAAAGGTATCGAAGGTTTAAATCCAATGAAGTTTTGTCTGACAAAGTTTTCATCATTTCTATAAGGAGATATTTAGTTAGTTAGTTAGTTTGTTACCATCTAATAAAACGCTACCAGAGCATTTTCCTTTATATTGGCCGACATGCTTAAGCATTAAAAGTGAATGAATCAGTATTACAGTGAGACGGTCGCTTTGGTCCAAGTTAAGATACTTTGAGAACATTTTAAAAACCATAAATCACCTTCCACGATAATTCAATAAAAATCGCAAAATTTGGTTTATGATAGGAGCAAATTCGGAAAAAGTGCGCTTCCGTTTACAGCAGCCCAGGGTTGAGAAGACTTTCAAAAACAAATTTTTAAAATGTAGCACAAATATCAGCTGAAATATATCAGGAATGAGTTATGAACCTTTACTTACAACTCTTTCTTTCACTTTGACTGCCGATCGCGCACTTCTTTCCAAAATGAGTTGAGATTTCTTTTCCAGTGAAATTCAGCCACTTTTTGACCCTATATTTTGAGTTGGGGGCTTGAAATATTACCGAAATAAAACATGCATAACCTATAGGATATTATTCCAGCCGTTTGACGCGCAACAAGATCATCGTTTCTTGGTGTACACAGAATTATGAGGAAAGGTGGCCTACACGAACACTGCTCACAAATGGACCGAGTTTCCCAGAACAGGCGAAATCTAATTATATCTAAACTTCTTTCCTGTTTCGGCCTTCCTTTGGGGACGGATGAGCGTTTCCGAAAGACCTATGTGAACTCAGTTCGTGAAGTTTTTTTTATCTAACAAATGGTAAAAACTTCTGCAGGTCTACCTGTGCTTCCTACAGGCGCCACACCTGGGCAGTGACGTCACGCAGGTAGCGCGACATTCGGCGGTTACGTCACTATACGTAAATTTACCGCGTGTCTTCAACCGTGAGGGGGACGCCAGCTCCTCCCAGAAGACAACAACCAGCTCCAGTATAAAACAACAACTTTACAGGGAACCTGTTAGAGCAAATGCAAACTTGAGTAGTTGGAATAGGTGAGACTGCAGAAGATTGGAGCAGTTTTTGGGTGTGAAAGATTATAACGACCGTTTATTTACTATTAAAATGAGTCTGTAGCCTTGGTTAAGGCAACTTCTTAAAACCGGTTCGACACGTGTAGCTACATTGCCAGTTAAGACCACTAGGGCCACACATTCACATGTTAGTGAAAAGCTCATTTGAATAATGCTGTAGTTTGCAAAATTTTTTTTTCAATTGAAGGGTGAATATACTAATTTTCAGTGTTCATAATTCTATGAGGATCATGTGAAATAAAGATCCCAACAAAGTGTCCAAATCCAGGTAATTATCCATCACTTGTTAGCCATGTTAGACAGATGTGTGCACCAGCTGATATTTCAATTCTCAAACTAAACTCATTTAAAAGACTAACATTGTTAAATTACAGTTCAGCTGGTGTATTTACATTTGAATGGACAACAGAGTTCCGGGTTCACCGTCTGTCAAAAGTAACTACAGTTTCCATTCTGTGTGGAAACACACATTTAAAAACCCTTTCCAGACAATATTTACGTCAAAGTGGCCTGCAGCTGTGTAGCAAAACCATAATCAACCTAAACAGGGTCTACGGCTAAACTAGCTAGAGCAAACGTTGATAAAATGGGTTAAAATGGGTAAAATTCTGACCAGGCGTTTAGGGCAGTTGGGAAAACTGGTTTCTTCTAGAGTTTCTATTGCTGGCGTGTACGGAGAGACAAAGACACACAATGGCCCATTGGAAGTGTATTCATATGAAACCGGAACAATACAAAAGAAAAGACAAGCAGCTTATGGGACAACCTTTATTTTTCAAAAAAGAAAAAAAAAAAAAAACAAATCCACATTTCTAAGTTAGTTTGGAAACAAGAGAGTTGGAGAGAAGAGATGAGTCAGGCCGTGTGTGGGAGCAGCTGTGGCCAGTAGGGGGCAGATTGTCCAAAATCATTCAGACACTTGTCAAGTTCTTGTACAGGTGGCACCCAGTCCATCAGCTGCCCATCCACACCAGCCACTGCATTCAGTTTTCAAAAGGAGAGGATATTTATTCAAACATATCTTATATGCTCATAGCTGGGCTGTCAGTAAGAATTTAGAAATACAGGGGGATTAAATGTGGATTATCCATGGCACCCAATCGGTTTTTAAAATAGGAAGGGATTAAAGGAAAGTGGGGACAGCGATGGCTTCATGAACCATGATGCAGCCATGAAGTCAAGGGGCCGTGAGGATCTTCAGGATACATCTGGGGAAAACACAAACAAATGAGCATTTCTGCATGAACAAGCCAATAAGCACTGTAGCATGTCTCAACCAGTGGTTAAGTCAGGTGTTGTATTCTGCAACTGCTATCTGGCTCATGAGCTAATCCAGCAGGGTAGGAACTGATACTAGTACGCTTGTCAGTGATGTATAGTGCAGCCAACAGAAGCTATTTTTGCAAAAGATGACAACGTTGCCACATTACACAAAACTAAGTATGGAAGACGCTATGAAATCATTCCCAGCTTTTAAAATAGATCATTATGCCCTAGTCCAAGTTGAGGCTGTAACAAAGGGCGGTAGAGGTGGGCCATGTGAGTAACTCACAGCAGCTACACGAATGACAATGCAACCAGACACAAAGACAAAAGTATGGATAAACACTTCAATACATACAGCTGGCTGGCCTGGCACCGTATCGCCGCATGATCTGATCTTGTGTGAATTTCACAAATGACTCATATTGTTCTGGAAGACAAGGAGATAATTAGTTTTAAATCATCACAAATACACAACAGGAGAGAAGAGTCACAAATAGTCATAGGAGACAGGGTCTTTAGAGAGGGCTGGTGTATAGGGGCCGGTGTAAAGGGGCCGGTGTAAAGGGCATGCTGATGTCTCCAGTATAAATCAGTGTACCAGGTGCTGCTACCTACCTGCCAGTTTGGTGTTTAGGATCTGTTCGTACTCTTCGCGGATCTTTTCCTCATGGTCTTTGAGAAGACGCTCACATAGATAGCCCACTTGGCGCAGTGTAAATGTGGGCTGGTCCTTCTTCAGCAACGAGGCACCTACAACACACATCCAAGCACAAGATTACACCTGTACACATGCACCATAGTGGTCTGCAATGTTGCAGAATACCAAGGCAGACAAACCATACGCAACTTCTACATCTGACCTGCTCAACCATGGACATTGGCCTCAACAGGAAGGATATATGTCCTGTATGTAAGTGTGAGAGATGCACAACTGGCACTGAGCCACTTCTATCATTTATTCTACATTCACATTCATGTGTGATGGGGAGTGAGAAACAAGCACTGTCCAGGCACATGGGAGAACAGGCCAGGACAATCCCACAGGCCTGGAGACCCCGTCTGACCTGAGGGTGAGCTGGGCGAGGTGAGGACCGGGCAGGGGCTGGCACCGTCAGCGGCTCCGCTCGCCTCCGTCTGGTTGAAGGCTCCCTCCAGCTGCCGTCGCCGCTGGTAACGGCTGTACTCCTGCCGAATGTTCTGGAAGATCTGCTCTGTATAGGCAAGAACAAAACGTGTCATACAGCAAAACGTGTATTAAAGAAACACGTAGGACAAGACACACAATATATATATATATATATATATATATATATATATATATATATATATATATATATATATATATGGTTTTACCATTGACCAGGTATTATCTAGATGTACATGTATACTGTACTTCTAAAGGCTGTTTATTGTATATTAAGTGTTTGTATTAAATATAGCACTATTTATATGTTAATATATACTCACACACTACTCACAAAACAAAAAGTTAGGGATTTTTGGCTTTTCTACACTTTTTAATGCACATGCCCAGTTCTTCAATGTCTCAGTACTTTTTTTTGCACAAGTTGCTGTTCTCCAACAAGTTTTGATCCATGACATTTCCTGGTTCAATTAGAACTGGCATTTAAACAGTCCTCCTCATCATGGTGTTCTCATTTTGACATCATGAGGCCAAGACGACGCCCCTCTATTGATCAACAGTACCAGCCATTGCGAGGCTTCTAACAGGATATTCTCAGACAGAAGTGGCGACTGAGGTTAGAGTGACACAGTGTCATCAGCAGATTGCGACAGAGAGACTGGAAGACGTGGACGTCCTTGGGCCACATCCCACACAGTTGAAAGCCACACAACTCCAGGTACATTTAGGGAGATGAGAGGCACCCAAGTGTCATATCAGACCATTGGAAACAGTTCACATCAGAGTGGCCTGCGTACAAGACGACCTGCGAGGTCACCTGACCACCCCACCCAGACGACCTGCAAGGTCACCTGACCACCCCACCAGGCACAGGTGTCATTGTCTTGAATGGGCCAAACTCACAACTGCATGTTTCTACTTTTTTCAAGATACATCACTGTAGTGTGCTCTATGTTTTACAAAAATCCACCCGAAAGACAAATATCCCTACATTTGTGACTAGTGTATTCTATCCAGACATCACTTGTCCTTTAACATGCATTTCATTCATTTTACAGAATTAACCTAAATTGTAAAATAGGTGCACATGCTTATGCACTCACTAGTAGATTCAATGCAGTTTACCAATCCTTACCATTCAAACTCATCCTTGTGTAGGCAGTAAAAGGTAAAACAGATGTTCATACCCTTTAACATTCCTCTTATAGGCCTACATCATGATTAAATCCAGCACCCGGAGCTTAAGATTTCTAAAACCAACATATGGGCTGGTTTTCACCATCAGAGCCTTTAGTTTGACTTCATGGTGAAAGCAATTCATTCATGGCAATTCAATCTGGGCAGCAGCCCTGCAGTGATGGTGTAATGAATCCATGAACTTCTTACTCCATTCTAGAAACAACTGGGCTGGGTCAAATTTTCAGGATCATGATGCTGAAGCATAATGCAGGACTCTTCAAATTAGATCACAGGGTACACAGCTTTTGGCCCTGTTTACACCTGGTAATGTATTGTGTTTTGAGCAGGATTATATCCAGACAGATTTCATTGACCTAAAAATACAGGTGCGGGCTACCGAAGGCTGGTGACAAGCTGAGCCCACTGTTGGCTAATGGGAGACATCAGGCTGTTGGAGGGAGCTGAGCAGCTGTCTCTCACACTCAGTGTGGTGCACTACACCATAAGAGAGAGTTTTCTGAGAATAAGAGAATTAATTAACCAGAGATGCCTTTGATTACAAAGAGTAAATGTATATGTTTGAAATCTTGCGCTGCAAACCACATGCTGCTCCCATGAAACTTCCAGGTGTAAATGGAAGCAGCACAGAAAGACCCAATTTCACCAGTTAGGTTGATAAAGTGGGGTGGGTATCAGAGTCTACATTTATTGGACAATTATGCACACACACACAAGGAGTTTGTATGTAGTTGTTGGTCATTCTCAAGCAATACACAGATAATACAACATATTGAGATAATACAATATATTGAGATAATACAATATATTGATTGTTTTAGTGAAAGATGTGGATTCAACATCATCTCAGTAGCGCTGGCATATGGAACCTACTGTCTGTACTGGTCCACAAGACTGTTACTCTAATTTACAGCATTGTTCTTGTCACTTGTGAAGAGAACCAATTTTCGAACCCAGGAACTCACTAAGAATACTGAATATACCTACAGAAAGTAGCCCGAGATGCAATAGTGGCATCATTTACATACATAACATAGACCATACTTATTCAGAAGGTACATCAACGATTCTGCGTGCAACATCGGTGGTGCACAAACAAGTGATTTGCTAGTAACTGACATCCATCAGAATATGAACCTGAAAAGTTTAAATATTGTGGGGTGGCAGTTGACTTTGCCTTCCTGCCCTGCTTGAATGATGCACTGTGAAAAGAGAAGCAAATGACCAGCTTCTCAAAAACAAGTAAACCTCACTAAGTAAACCTCATGCATAGTGATGAGTCCCACACAAACAAGTGCCACTCACTACTATGTGCATGCAAGTAGGAACACTAAATAAAGACAGCAATCATAGTGCAACACAGTGCATGTTGTTGGCAAAGGTGCATGCAAACCTGTCGGGAATCAGCATAACTGTGCACAGTGTGAAACTAGACCAACTAGGAGACATTGTGGACAACCACATTACATTTGCACTCAAGCCAGTGTAAAAACACCTTAAACACATCTGCCCTCTTGTGCAGTCATGGACCATGTTTGGTCTTTAACTGAATCACGTTACTTGCAGACACAGGCAAGATCTAAGCAAACTGTGATTCTTTAGCCTAACTGCACAGTGTGGTCTTTTACAGCTCCTAACACTTGGTTATTAATGAAACTAATTTTTTAGCTGGGCATCCTATGGCTACCTAACATGACAGGATCAAAGCTCAGCAGAATGGTCCATTACAATTGTGTCGTGTATATCGTATATCATACGTGCTGCTTTATCATCATATAAGTGCTGTGTGTTTAACTTAATTACCTAATCATCCACTGAAACAGAAGAAGGTTGCCCAACAATGATGGGAAGTCATGCCCTCCCATCCACGCCAGGAAGTTAAAACACTAGAGGTACTTTTTAAATGTAGGCCTAGTCCAAAATGGGACTACACTTTGTAATTGCGGTCATTAACCTGCGTCATAGAACCTAGATTTAAGTCACAAGCCTCAAAGTCTACTTTAGCTACTTTATGGAGGTAAAGAGCTCCACCCTGCCTTTAAGACCTGCAGTAGACTAAAGACTTAAACATGGGGAACTGCTGGGGAGTGTGTATGCACTACCGAGAAGAACATAGCTCAGCACACATGAGACTGCAGGACAGACATCACTTCTCACCACTGCAAAGCATGTCCAATTCAATAGGCTGTTTGGCATGAAAGCCTCTCACATACATTAAAGTTGTAAGGTTGATATTTATCCAGAGATAAGCTTTGACATCTTTGCTCTAGGGAGTTTTTCCTTGCCACTGGCTTGCTCACTGTGGCTTGGACTCTGACATATGTAAAAGCTGTAGGTATAAAATTGTCAGGTGTTCACACATGACTCCTCCATGAATAGTAAACAAATGTCCCTTTTTTATTTTGAAAAACACCGAAATATTTCTCACAGCAAGCTGGATAAACATATTTAGAAAAGGCTAAATAATTAACGATGTAATAACATTTCACTGTCTCCATATAAAGGTAAAAAGAGTGAAAGATTTTGGTAAACACATCATTAGCTGCCTGTGGCGAGAATGATCGTCTTCATTGATCCCCGGGGCTCTAGGCCAGGAGGGGGGGATGGGGTACCTGCACGTGAGGGGGAGATGGGGTACCTGCACGTGAGGGGGAGATGGGGTACCTGCACGTGAGGGGGGGGGGGGGGGGTACCTGCACGTGAGGGGGGGGGGGGTACCTGCACGTGAGGGGGGGGGGGGGGGGGGGTACCTGCACGTGAGGGGGGGGGGGGGTGATGGGGTACCTGCATGTCAGAGTACTAGACCTCCACATGTTTCTCTAGATGCACTCACATGAAACAGTACATAGCGCATATCTATATACATAGCTCACGCAAATTAACTAGCCACTTAGCTACCATAAGACAGCTATATAAACGCCGGAGTAAGATATACAAGAACTGCATTAGAAAACAACATTTAACATCTTTTCAGACGACGTGACTCTTACTAAGCCGTTCTGACTTAAGAGTGGGCAGGTCAGACTGGGTCCGTCTGTGGGGAGTTAGCCACACGAGCTAATACAAAAAGACTAGTCATTAAAACGGAACGATGTCTTTCAAATATAACTAGCAAGTATAGTAACCAAAAGTACAAAACACGCTAACGATATCAACAACTGGCATTAAAATAACGCTAACCATGCTAACTAGCCAGCTAGTGCCAGGTCTGTATTAGCTAGCCTAACTGGCACTGGAGGGCTAACAGCAGCTAGCTAGCCTAACCAATGTATAACGCTAGCTCAGAGCTAACAGCAGCTAGCCTAACCAGTGTATAACGCTAGCTCAGAGCTAACAGCAGCTAGCCTAACCAGTGTATAACGCTAGCTCAGAGCTAACAGCAGCTAGCCTAACCAGTGTATAACGCTAGCTCAGAGCTAACAGCAGCTAGTTGGCAATTTAGCGATTGTCTGCAAACCAATTTAACTACTTTGCGGTAATTATCTAACAGCTAGAAAAACTCCCACTATGGAAAACGCAACAGCGGCGTGATATATTTACAACTAGCGAACAGAATTGAACCTTTTTAAACGCCTACTACGCACAAAGAATGAGGGAATACACGTGTATACATATACATATTATACACATGTGGATACATATATACATGTGTGTGTATGTGTGTATATATGTTGGTGTGTTAAAATGTGTATGGATGTGTCAATATATATGTTGATGTGTGTGGATATGTGTATGTTGATATGTTAATGTGTGTGTGTGGATATATATTGATATGTTGAACAACACTGCTTTGGCAATACTGTAACTGAATATGGTCATGCCAATAAAGCTTATAGAATTGAACTGTATGTATACAGTGTGCATGTGTGTGTGTGTGTGTGTGTGTGTGTGTTGGGGCAGTCATGGCCTGGTGGTAGGGAACTGGTCTTGTGGTCGTGGGTTCGATTCCCAGACCTAAGGCCATGACTGAGGTGCCCTTGAGCAAGGCACCTAACCTCAACTGCTCCCCGGGCGCCGGGCTAGGGCTGACCACCGCTCTGGGCATGTGTGCACCACAGCCCCCTAGTAATCACTGGTGTGTGTGTGTATGTGTGAACTGCACAGATGGGTTAAAAGCGGAGGACAAATTTCGATTGGGGTGTAAAAAAATCACAATTGACAAAATATGGCACATTAAAATTACATTAAAAATGTTGATGTGTGTGTGTATTTATATATATATATATATATATATATATATATATATATATATATATATATATATATATATATATATATTAGTGCTGTCAATTCCAGGTGCCGCGATTAAAAGCCCTCACCAGGATTTTGCTCAAGCTTGCTAGATTTTCTAATTAGCAATCCAGGTAAAATTAGTGGAATCAACACAATCCAGGAAGCCTGAGCAAAATCCTGGTGAGGACTTTTAATCGCGGCACCTGGAATTGACAGCACTAATATATATATATATATATATATATATATATATATATATATATATATATATATATATATATATAATACACACACACATCAACATTTTTAATGTATATATATATATATGTATGTTGATGTATGTGTGTATATATATGTTGATGTATGTGTGTATATATATGTTGATGTATGTGTGTATATATTATATATATGTTGATATGTGTGGCTAACGCTACAGCTTTTGGTTGTACCCAACACACAGCTATTATCGCTTTGCTAGCTAGTTAACGTTAGCTTAGCTAATCCAGGCTCAAACACACACCTTGTCTGCTCGAAGTGTTATCTCACCTGGAGTTAACCGGTGCTCTCCTCCCACGGGCTGAGGGCACACCGAGTTTGATGGGCTTTCCGTTTGTGGTCGTAGGTTACACCGCTGCGGAGACGGAGTACCGGGGGTTCCCGGTAACGGACTGCACCTTCTCCGCTTGGGAGACTGAGGGCTGAGAAGGGCCTCGAACTCCATGGAGCGTTTTAACGTAGCGCCACAGGCCATGATTGAAACGACGGTCAAGACGGCGCTCGGAAACCTTTAGTCCTCGGTCACACGGACGATTTCGTGCTCTTATATCGTTCACTCCTTGGTCTTTCTTTATGAGCTACGAGTTAGCACCCCCTCTCACTCACACCGGTTTGTACTCGCCAACTGCCAATGTTGTGTAAAAATGTTAGAACGTCACAATGGAGGAGTGTACCATGTAGTCCGTGTGGGGGTGCACTGTCCAAATGTTTCCTCTAAATTGCTTTCTTCCTTTACAACTGGAACTTCCTTTACGAATTGAAACATGTCACGTTGTGCCTGCTTTGAGTGTGTACAAATCTGAGCCACCTATAGTCTTTAAAAAAGGCAATGACTTAACTGACATAAAAAATAGGTAGTTCCTCGAAATCATTGTTCATTTCTTATTTCTTCTATTAAACAGATACGATGTAGATGACTGGAGCAAATACGCACTGGTTATTTTGTAATCTGGGCGACACTGGTGTTATGTCCTCTGTCTTAGTGTCATCCAGCCAGGCGTGTGCCAGTTCGTATTTAGCTACAAGTGGTAAACTTTAGTAACGTGTCTGAACCCTGAGGCACTGGTTACCCTTTATCTACTTTTGTGATAAACAAATTAAAACGAGCAGTGTATTTGATAATAACATTGGTAATCACCTTTTAAAAATGTTTTAATGTGTCATTCAAATTAAAATATAATTTGAATTTGCCTTAATGTATTTTATAAAGTAGTATTAACGAAGAGATGACAAAAGCGTATTTCAAAAGCATTTTTTACATTACCATTGTACCATTCAACACTTCTTCATACGTGTGTATTTCAGCATGAGCTACCGTATTAATTAAAGGCATAACATATAAGGTTTAATATTTCATACATATCACATGAGTATTAGACAGTCATGTTATCTTTTTCTCAAACTGCCACTGTTCCATTTTTGACATATGAATGTTGTAGAAGTATGAAGATGACACATCACACATCAAAGTATCACATTTTGTGTGTGTTTTTTAAACTTTCTATAAGCAAATATAAATATACACTGTAAAGTTTCCAACTGAGTTAATTTATTAGGACTCCAGAAGCTGCAGTAATATTGCTTGTTGTCATCAGGCTATCCAACACCATCCTCCCTCCCTTGGTCACAAACACAGCCCATATTACCATGACGACACACACATACTCTCCATGGTCTGGAATTGCCGATGGACCTCAACATGTTCATGAAGGCCCGTCTCAGCTCACCGCAGCGGAGGGCATACAGCAACGGATCAACCATTGAATTCACCAAGCACAGGGTGCAGCAGAAGGCAAATGCTCTCTGCTGCTCTTTGTTGAGAGGCTGAGAGACATCAACTGCCATGAAGGAGAGTACAGGAAGCCAGCACACCACCAAGATGAGGAGGATCAGACCCAGAGTCTGCGCCAGGTGGATGTCCACACGCATACGAGCTTGTCGGCTCAGGTTTGAGATCTCTGCCTGTTGTGTCCCCATGGCTGCTTCATGCTGGTGCGCTCGCCACAGGATCTGAGCGTAAGCCACCAGGATGAGTAGAAGCACAGCCAGAAGGAGGCCCGTCCAGGAGCCCAGGTAGAACCGGTCGATGAAGGGGAAGAGACGGGAGCACGGTTCACATTTACACTGCCAGCCCATCAGAGGAAGGAAGGAGATCACAATGGTCAAGGCCCACAGTGCCACGATGGTCACCATGGCTCTGCGACGCGTTAGCAGCAGTCTGTAGCGTGTCGCCTGGTGGATGCAGATGTAACGGTCCAGCGCTGTCAGCAGCAGGCTGCCCACTGAACCCGTAAATGCCATGGTGACACCAGCCAGCTTGAGCAAGTACATTTTAGGGGTGTCGCAGGAGTTGGAAATATGGAAAGCCAAAAAGCTAATGGGGAAAAAGCAGCTGGCCAAGGCATCCGCCAGTGCGATGCTGCTGATGAAGAGGTAGGAAGGCCGCTTGCGCAGGCTGGCTGAACTTCCAATCACCACCAGTACCAAAACGTTCTCCAAGAAGGTGATGGGGGCAGTCAGGCAGCAGATCCAGCCGATGACTATCTTCTCTGTGTGATTCAGCACCATGTACCTTGACAGAATCTCACATGTGTTGTGACCTACAATTGCAATATGGCAGCAAAGTTGCATTATAACTCTGATAGCTGTAAAACAAATTTGAACAGAGATGAGAGAAAGAGCAGTCTCAGTTTTGACTGCTAGAGTTCAGCAGTGATATCAGTAGTTCAGCAGTGGTATCAGTAGTTCAGCAGTGATATCAGTAGTTTAGTAGTGTTTGCTGATATGCCTTCCTAAATATACCAGATCCAATGAAATCAATAATAACCTAATTTGTTGGTTTTTAAAACAGAAAATTGCTCACTAGAATCAGAGTTAGTCAAGAGACATTTTAGTTTCCATATGTCTTTTGTACAGTAGGTTTTGGGATTGTTAATTAAATAGAAACCGGCAACCCAACATAAATCGTTGTTCTGATGTTTGAACTACCTGTGGTGGAGCATCTTGGTGGTGAAGCATCACTGATGAATTCTGTAGATGCCTCTGTCAGCTCTGCTGCCATGGTTCTGTAGCATAAAATCTAGATTAACTTGAGGAACAATTATTATATAATATAATAATAATTGTATAGAAAATAATAGAAAATAGAATACTGCATGTATTTTAGATCTTGATTAAATCACAAATATAAATAGAATGTTGTAAGGGAATTCTTGAAGAAATTACAGACACGGTGCATTTTGCCCCAATTTTGTATAATGGAGCTCTGTGCAATTGGCCACTGAGCAACTGGAAGGTGCCATTACGTTTTCACACAGGTAACATTATGTTTAAAGTGTGGCTTCTCCTGCTGAAGCCCTCTGGTGGATCTATTCAGAAGTGCACAAAACCATCGTGGCATGACGAGGTACGCAAGTGGACAGAAATGTCTCGCCCAAATAGTTTCTAACATTATGGTAAGTATAGTATGTGTTACACTGTAATCCATTTTTGTTTGTGATTACTACATTAATACTATTGAGAGAAAAATATACGCTGTTTGGATTACTCTTCTGAAATGCATTGAAGGAGTTTTTGAGTTTAAATCACAATTTTGAATGTATGGAAGTTGATTAACTAAGTTGTAAGATAACTCAGAACAAGAAATAAATCTGTTATATATGTACATGATAATAATGCTCACCCATGTACCATAAGACAAGCATAAATACGATGGATGATGGAACTAGACGATCCATTAATTATGAGAGTGTTCTCTGCCTACCGTCTGCTGGGAAGCCTGATGCTGTTCAGTACATTTCACAAATGTGTCTTGTTGTAATACACCCGTGATTACAACATAACATTCTTCCTCTGTTAACAGGACCCAGGCACAGATGAAGTATCATTAACCAAACTTGACTGACACTTAAAGTTACCAGCAGAAGACCATAGTCATGAAAAACATTTAAAGATGCTGCTTTTTAAACTTTTGTACTTTTAAACATTTTTCAGTTTACTGTCTGAGCGAGGGCAAATTTCTCACTCCTCTCCGATACACCTTTGTACAGGTGTGCTCTCAGACTAATGTTTCCTTTTAAAAAGACTTCAGATTAGGCTTTGTATCAGAAGAACTGGTTTGCACTCAGTGTAACATCTGTCTGGAACACACATGGAATGTCACTACTAAGACATTGAAACCAAAGTGAAAGTAATCTTATTTAAAGGTCGATAATCTCTGTTTTCACAGCATGGGAGTACACTGTGGGCAGGCTAATGAAACACACCTGATATGGGGACCTATGGGATCAAATAGTGGAGAACAAACTAGGTGAGAGGTGTGTGACCTGATGAAGTGGGTGATTGTGATCTAGGACGTTATTGTGGCATGTGATCGGTTGATGTGCTGGGGCTGATCTGGGCACCAGATGGGGCGTGATAGGGTCACATTCCTTTGTCTATGTCAATCCCTTAGGCATCCACATATCCAAGTTATATCATGTTTGAACAAAACCATGCCTACTCAAATTATGACTTTTCATCATTTCAATTAATAGTGAGTGTTTTTGGTGCCTAGATGCATAGGTCTGATACATCAAATTCTGGATTTTTATGCCTTATTTTGGTGCTATATAATTTATGTTATTAAAATCCAACTGACATAATGAACATTTAACTGCAATTTAAAATTTTAAGCTCCATTGCAGCAGCCCAGGGGTAAAATACGTGCCGCTCATTTCTTCTCTGAAGTTTGAATAACTTTAAAAATGTGATAATTTCAAAATAAAGATGTAATTTACTTTGAAATATATATTTCTTTGGGCCACTATCTGGACATTTTGTTTTTCTTCTGTCTGCTAGATATCGTCTTACATTTGATTGTTGATTGTTTTCAATGTAATATTTAATGTAATATTAAAACATCTAAATCAATTAACTTCATCACTTTTTATTCAACTTTAATTGTCAATTGCTTGTCGTTTGCTTGTCGTCAGTTGGTGTAACCGATAAATGTCAATTGGCATAACCAATGTTTCTCATAAAAATCTAATATTGCACAAAAAAGTTACTATGAATATGATTTCAGCACTGTACTACACTGTAAAAATGAAATGTAAAATTATTTGAAACCAACTGACCCAAGATTAGAGAGAAAACATTATTGGCATATGGCATATTGGCATTATTGGCACTATGGCATATTGACTTGCTCAGTAGTTTAGAAATAAAATATTTTAAATATAATTTGAAATGATATTTGATAATAAATCACTTCTTCCCGCGGTGTCGTGTTGCGTTTGCTCGGTGCCTCATCTCCAGTCTCTCTCTCTTTCTCTTATCTTGTTCGAGTACTTCCTTCTCAAATTCTATTCTCTCGGTCTGGTTCTGGTTTCGTTTGGGAAGGGTTTTCTGTTTGTTGCGGCGCCTTCCTGTTCATGTATTTTCTCCCGTATTGTTTCTACGGTCGAGTTAATTTTACGCATCTTTTGGGGTTTGTTTTCAACTTCATTCATTTCTCCCGTCACTACGGTCAATATTTAATTTTACGCGTTAAGTTCCTGTTTCATTATGGTGTTTTGTGTTGGTTCTGTCAACCTACTTTCAGTTCCTTTATTTTTTCCGCGATCTGGCACTTGGGTTCATCCTCGTCTCTATTATTACTCACGCGTTGGGTACAGTCCTCGTATCCCAACGCGTTACAACTTCAGCAAGGCAATTCTGTTAAAGAAATCACCTATAAACTCATGGGAGGACACTTCATTGTAGCCACTGCTGTCCAAAAAACACTGCTGCACTTTTGACGTTTGCAAAAGAGCACCTGGGTGTTCCACATCACTCAGAGCCGGCCCTGACCAATGTGGTGCCCTAGGCGAGATTTTGGTTGGTGCCCCCTGCATCATCAATCATTGGGTTGATTGTGTCACTATTAAAGAAACAAATAAAAAGCAAATGACTTAAATATTACCATATAACAAGCAATAAATATAAAGGTGTTGCACAAAAATATTTAAAAACTATTTTACATAACGATTCTAATTGGATAATATGATTGATTGATAAAAACCTAGAAACAACGGTGTGAAATATTCTGATTGGTTGATTTTTTTATTTCAGCACTATTTTAAGTTTTTTTTTCCAGCACAAGTACGAAAAGTGGATTTGAAAGCCGATTTATAGGAAAAATACAAATTATTGGTGAAGCGTTATTAACATATATTAGCCTACATATAATAGATAAAGCATCCTTTTTAAGATCAATTAACCTTCAGAGAAGGCGTTGAAGTCCCTGACGGTTCGCCAATGGTGTTAATTCACCACATATTACCATTATTACCTGTTTTTTGCCGTCTTTCTTCCTCCACTTTTCTCCTTTTTCTACCCTGGGCACCAGAGGACTTCTGCCTTTTTGACGTCTTTTCGAGGAGATGTCACTCTGTGGTGTCTTTTTCCCCACAGAGAAATAGTAAAGCCTGGTTTATACTTTCGCGAGCGACCGTAGCGCGCGGCTCCGCCCACCTCGCGCGACCTGACCAGAGACCGTATATATACACATCAGGCATCAAACGTAATTATGGCTTTGCAATGTTGTCCGAAACGATATGTGGTAGTATAAAGAAACACCCCTCAAAAAAAGGTGAATGAACATTTACCTGACCCATTTTGATGTTGCTTTGTGTTTCAGGTTTGAAAAGTGCTGGAATTTAGGCTAAAGTACATTAAAATGTTGAAATTACGTTAACAAATACGAGCCTCTTGTAATTCCAGGACGAAACATGAGAGAACGTGAAGACGTTAAGATTGGGCGTTTTGAAAATGACCAACCATTAAATAATGTGATAAAAAGCGAATTATTTCGAGTATATATATTAATATTTAACTTAATTATGTTTATCGTGCTGGAAAATATTTAAATGGACTTTGAAAGTGCCGTACAAGTGCTTTAATTCCACCTTGTATAGGTGTATGAACCCGGCAAACATGACTTTGTCCATCGCGCTGAAGCGCGGCGCGCGCGCGAAGTTAAGCCTGGTTTAAGCCTGGTTTAAAGCCTGGTTTATACTCGACGAGGGTCCGCGCGGCGAAAATGACGTAATCGTGGTGGCTCCGCCCGTGCGCGAGGGCCTCGCGCGCTGTCGCGGCGCGAGGTCGTGCACCTCTCGAATTTTGTAACTTCGCGCGCGCGCCGCGCTTCAGCGCGATGGACAAAGTCATGTTTGCCGGGTTCATACACCTAAACAAGGTGGAATTAAAGCACTTGTACGTCACTTTAAAGGTCCATTTCAACATTTCCCAGCACGTTAAACTTAATTAAGTTAAATATTTATACATATACTCGAAATGAATCGAAATAATTCGCTTTTTTATCACATTATTTAATGGTTGTTTATTTTCAAAACGCCCAATCTTAACGTCTTCACGTTCTCTCATGTTTCGTCCTGGAATTACAAGAGGCTCGTATTTGTTAACGTAATTTCAACATTTTAATGTACTTTAGCCTAAATTCCAGCAGCACTTTTCAAACCTGAAACACAAAGCAACATTAAAATGCGTCAGGTAAATGTTCATTCCCTTTTTTTTGAGGGGTGTTTCTTTATACTACCACATATCGTTTCGGACAACATTGCAAAGTCATATTTATGTTTGATG
Organism: Brachyhypopomus gauderio; assembly: GCF_052324685.1. Classification (NCBI taxonomy): domain Eukaryota; kingdom Metazoa; phylum Chordata; class Actinopteri; order Gymnotiformes; family Hypopomidae; genus Brachyhypopomus; species Brachyhypopomus gauderio. The sequence goes on from NC_135229.1 coordinate 14,596,163, forward strand.
CCTGGTGTATATATACGGTCTCTGGTCAGGTAAAATGTTCTTTCACCGGTTTTGCAGGGTTTTTTTATTCTCCACTGCCACCTATCGCCACCTATCGTTTCGGAGAACACTGCAGCGACGCTCGCGACGTTCGCGAAAGTATAAACGCCTACACCGCTCGCGCAGGGTCGCGCGAGGTGGGCGGAGCCGCGCGCTACAGTCACTCGCGAAAGTATAAACCAGGCTTAAGGTTTATACTTTCGCGAGTGACTGTAGCGCGCGGCTCCGCCCACCTCGCGCGACCCTGCGCGAGCGGTGTAGGCGTTTATACTTTCGCGAACGTCGCGAGCGTCGCTGCAGTGTTCTCCGAAACGATAGGTGGCGATAGGTGGCAGTGGAGAATAAAAAACCCCTGCAAAACCGGGGAAAGAACATTTTTACTTGACCAGAGACCGTATATATACACATCAGGCATCAAACGTAAATATGGTTTTGCAGTGTTGTCCGAAACGATACGTTAACAAATACGAGCCTCTTGTAATTCCAGGGCGAAACATGAGAGAACGTGAAGACGTTAGACGTCTGGGCGTTTTGAAAATAAACAACCATTAAATAATGTGATAAAAAAGCGAATTATTTCGATTCATTTCGAGTATATGTATAAATATTTAACTTAATTAAGTTTAACGTGCTGGGAAATATTGAAATGGACCTTTAAAGTGACGTACAAGTGCTTTAATTCCACCTTGTATAGGTGTATGAACCCGGCAAACATGACTTTGTCCATCGCGCTGAAGCGCGGCGCGCGCGCGAAGTTACAAAATTCGGGAGGTGCACGACCTCGCGCCGCGACAGCGCGCGAGGCCCTCGCGCACGGGCGGAGCCACCGCGATTACGTCATTTTCGCCGCGCGGACCCTCGCGCCGCTCGCGGCGCGTCGAGTATAAACCAGGCTGCTTTAGCCTGGTTTATACTCGACGCGCCGCGAGCGGCGCGAGGGTCCGCGCGGCGAAAATGACGTAATCGCTGTGGCTCCGCCCGTGCGCGAGGGCCTCGCGCGCTGTCGCGGCGCGAGGTCGTGCACCTCTCGAATTTTGTAACTTCGTGCGCGCGCCGCGCTTCAGCGCGATGGACAAAGTCATGTTTGCCGGGTTCATACACCTTTACAAGGTGGAATTAAAGCACTTGTACGTCACTTTAAAGGTCCATTTCAATATTTCCCAGCACGTTAAACTTAATTAAGTTAAATATTTATACATATACTCGAAATGAATCGAAATAATTCGCTTTTTTATCACATTATTTAATGGTTGTTTATTTTCAAAACGCCCAGACGTCTAAAGCCTGGTTTATACTCGACGCGCCGCGAGCGGCGCGAGGGTCCGCGCGGCGAAAATGACGTAATCGCGGTGGCTCCGCCCGTGCGCGAGGGCCTCGCGCGCTGTCGCGGCGCGAGGTCGTGCACCTCCCGAATTTTGTAACTTCGCGCGCGCGCCGCGCTTCAGCGCGATGGACAAAGTCATGTTTGCCGGGTTCATACACCTATACAAGGTGGAATTAATGCACTTGTACGTCACTTTAAAGGTCCATTTCAATATTTCCCAGCACGTTAAACTTAATTAAGTTAAATATTTATACATATACTCGAAATGAATCGAAATAATTCGCTTTTTTATCACATTAGTTTATGGTTGTTTATTTTCAAAACGCCCAATCTTAACGTCTTCACGTTCTCTCATGTTTCGTCCTGGAATTACAAGAGGCTCGTATTTGTTAACGTAATTTCAACATTTTAATGTACTTTAGCCTAAATTCCAGCACTTTTCAAACCTGAAACACAAAGCAACATTAAAATGCGTCAGGTAAATGTTCATTCCCCTTTTTTTTGAGGGGTGTTTCTTTATACTACCACATATAGTTTCGGACAACATTGCAAAGTCATATTTATGTTTGATGCCTGGTGTATATATACGGTCTCTGGTCAGGTAAAACGTTCTTTCACCGGTTTTGCAGGGGTTTTTTATTCTCCACTGCCACCTATCGCCACCTATCGTTTCGGAGAACACTGCAGCGACGCTCGCGACGTTCGCGAAAGTATAAACGCCTACACCGCTCGCGCAGGGTCGCGCGAGGTGGGCGGAGTCGCGCGCTACGGTCGCTCGCGAAAGTATAAACCAGGCTTAACGTCTTCACGTTCTCTCATGTTTCGTCCTGGAATTACAAGAGGCTCGTATTTGTTAACGTATCGTTTCGGACAATACTGCAAAGCCATAATTACGTTTGATGCCTGATGTGTATATATACGGTCTCTGGTCAGGTAAAAATGTTCTTTCCCCGGTTTTGCAAGGGTTTTTTATTCTCCACTGCTATCCAGACCCTAAGCGTTCTACCACTTCACATATATTCCGACATACAACACTATTAACCTGCTAGATTACTTCACATCTAAGCAATATATAATCTGGCAATTCGCCAACCTCACAATCTCATTTGCCGTTTCTAATAAAACGTCAGCCATGTCGCTTGTGCTGCCCTCTCTGGATTTCACGGGAGGTACTGTAGTTGTAGCTCCGCCTACTGTTCATTTACATGTATTTGCATGCTGGTGAAGTTGAAAACGAAAATGAAAAGTGGAAAAAGAAAATGAAAAGTGGAAAATGAAAAAGAAAATCACCAGCAGGTAGCGCCAATCCTCCTTTTTAATTTTCATTTTATATTTGTCACATATGACCCGTGCTCGAGTGAAAAATTAAATTGCAAATTAAGTGATTTCATTTTATTTTTAATTTTGTCATAATATTTTCACACATGTATGGAAAAAGAAATGGCAAAACGGTATTTTCATTTTCATTTTAGTGTTTTCATTTTAGTTTTATTATTGGCAGGAAATACCTCCCATACACTGCCACCTATCGCCACCTATCGTTTCGGAGAACACTGCAGCGACGCTCGCGAAAGTATAACGGCTACACCGCTCGCGCAGGGTCGCGCGAGGTGGGCGGAGTAGCACGCTACGGTCGCTCGCGAAAGTACAAAATTCGAGAGGTGCACGACCTCGCGCCGCGACAGCGCGCGAGGCCCTCGCGCACGGGCGGAGCCACCGCGATTACGTCATTTTCGCCGCGCGGACCCTCGGGTGCGCAGAGCGCGTGGGGGAGGGCGGGTTGGCGCGCGGGTGAGAGGTGTCGTGTGTTGTTATTATAAGAATTATTAATTTGACTAATATTATAAAAAAATGAAATTATGATTATGTGGACTTTGCTTGTTTTCACATTTATTAATTGTTCATTTGTAAAAAAAAAAAAACGCATGCACGCGAGCGCCCCCCTGGACAGACGGCGCCCCTAGCATTTGCCTATGTCGCCTAATGGAAGGGCCGGCCCTGACATCACTCCTGGCAAAATATCCTGGACAAATGAAACCAAAATTGAGTTGTTTGGAAGGAACACACAATACTACGTGTGGAGAAAAAAGGCACAGCACACCACCACCAAAACCTCCTCCCTACAGTGAAATATGGTGGAAGGGCATCATGGTTTGGGGCTGTTTGCTGCCTCAGGGCCTTGAATGAAGTCATTATGTTCCCAGCTCAGGGGACATGTCCACTGCCTCATTTTGCAACTCCATAATTTCTAATGCTTGTCCAGTGCTGCATGGAGTTCTTTACAACTGAATGATGATAATCCATTATATATAAAAATGTTCATTAGAAACAGTACAAGCGTAGGCTATTGACATCTTAAAAGGTAACAGCGGACATTTCAAGGACAACGTTGTTCCAAATCCTCACTTCACGTAATCTCATATTAAGACTCGTTGGAGGATCCGTGTTTGAAAGATTCCGCTCTGCAACTTCGCTTTTTAACCTACATCCGGTTTATGTAAAAACTTTTGACAATCATTTTCAGAATCAGTTCGTTTTTAAATTCTCTTTAAGGCTTTATTTTATAATTTCATTTTTGATACAGAACATAATTCTGGAAATATAATGTGTTGTTTTGCAAATATAACACAAAGTGAAGGAAACAATAAAATCCAGTCAACTCGTGTTCTCCAAATACTTTATTAAAAAACAAAAATGCTTTGGACGGAACGTACAGTGCTCAGTTGCAGTTTTTCCCAGTAATGCAGTTGTCCCTGTAATTTACTGGCATTTGAAAATGGATTTGCCTGGATGTTTAATACAGTAAAACCCCGGTAGGCTACTCGACCGTCTCAGTTCTCCACATTTTAGGAGTTCCACGCAATATTTCTAGAAATTGTGTGAGCTCGAACAAAACTTCCGACCCGACTAACGTGACTTTTGTCAAAATACAGTTCGTGTTTCGGTCACATGGTGTTAGTTGGCGTTAGTCAATGGGTTATTTTTTTTTTATTTTGAGGTTGTGCAGCTTTTCTGTATTTTTGTTGTTTTTTGTACTGTTTTTTTAAACAAAAAAAAAACATGGGAGAAAAGCAGAAGAAACGGTAAGAACAACAAAAGAGTTGAAAAAGAGGATCATAGAGAAGTATGAAAAGGACAATCGTGTGACGGACTTAACATTGGAATTCAGTGGTGGAGAACGGATTCATCAATTTTCAATTATTTATTATTGGGAAAATTGATTCTGAATTCGACTGCATCACTTCCGGGATACTGCTGTACTGTATTTGTTTTGCGACCTGGGCATAATTGTGCGCCCTCCAGTGGCTATTACTGTATGACTGTTTACAATCTTCATTGTTAAATACACTTCACCATTAAATGCGCAGGATAACTTCCAGTGTGTGAAAATCACAAATGGTCAATTGGCTCACTTCCCACAAGGTTGGGCTGAAAACACATTTGTATAGTCAGACTTTTTATTAAATACCTCTCAGCCACTGAGAGTTATGGTAACTTGGGATGTTATGATGCTGTGACTACACCACTTATTGTCACTCATGTTTGATGAGACACATGTCTGTGTTTCCTTCTGGCCATTTCCTTTTAGCTGTGCTGCCATAGCTAGATCTATTGGAGTCCATCCTTGCACACAATACATCCCTAATACATGGACGTAATACTTTAGTATTTGGACACGCCTAATAATCTATCCTCACCTTCTACTGAGATACATCTACTCTTAGTGTCATGCTGCCACTCCAGAAACAGCCCGCTCACCCTAGAGCTGGGGTGACCGAGGATCCATGTTTATAGTGAAGTGGCTATTTGGAGTATGGACTGGTTATCAGTGGGTACCCAGTAAGTCTTGGTTTCTTCCTTAAACTGGCCCAGATTGTTTGTCCTTGCTCACCCTCAGTTTGCTCACCAGCGATCTGGACCTAAACATTTGTAAAGCAATCCCCCCCCCACCCCCCAAATGTCTTTTTCCTTCCAAAATGGGTCCTCTGGGAGCTTGAGGGAGCTGCTCCCAGGATTTCACTCTTCTGGATGGCTCTTATAGTCTTGTTGATGGTAGTCCAGGATTCATGTGTGGTGCACTGCATCATGGGCTTTCCTTTAGTCAGTCCTGGCAATGGGCAGGTTGTCTGCTTGTAAACATTCTTAATGAGACAACGTTTTTTCTATGGTTACATTTTATGTGTGCTTGCTTGAGCTATGACTCTCAGGCCGCAGTAAGGTTTATTACTGGCAATAATTGTAAAATATAATATTATAATATAATCGTTGTGAGCTGTTGGATGGATGGACCTCTGTGGAAGACTCTACATTTTATTTACTTATAATGTTCTTACTGGTTTAAGAGCACCTTCTTTGTTTTTGATCATCTCCTTTGTTGGCTTTGTAAACTTCTTTGTTGTTGCCTTTTAATGCAGACGTTACAGAACACACTTGAGTGATTGGATTCCAGTGCAAGTCACAGATCTTTTTACCGAGTTTGTAAAATCCAGTTTTTCTCACGGTACACCTGAAATTACTTGCAGTGCTAGCAGTGTATGCAGTGGGTAGGGCTACACAGTCTGACCTGATTTGCTTGTTTGGTTCTTGCTGTGATGTGGGGAATCTTAGTTCCTCTTTAGGTTTCTTCCTCATGCTCTACAGTTGTTCCTTGTTCCAATATCACCGTTGGCTTGCTCACTGGTTTCTTGTACTGTCATATCTGTAAAGGTGTTGTTTGACAAAGCTGATGTGAAAACTGCTATACAAATAAATATAATGTATGTTTTTGCTATGACACAGGGTCAGATATTCTCTTAAAATCTCTTCCACTACAGCATTATTGAGGTAACTTTCCCCACAGTGAAAGGTTGATCAGTGGACTACAGACTGAAGTATCATCCTAAACCCAATCTCATATAACATTCCAGTACATCTCTTAGATGGCCTCAAATCCCTCATACACTTGCTCTAAGCCATCATTAATAACGAGCCACACATGGTCAAATGTTGAGCACATTTACATATGTATGCCAGCTGTACTATCAGCTAGAGCTCTGAGGACTTGCATCTCTTAGTCAGCGTCAGTGCTAGGTCTTCTGTTTGGATTTGAAAAAGTGGAAAAATATAAATGGCCGATGACACTTCAACTAAAGGAGCACTGTATTAGAGTCTTATTAACTTGTGATGTGTTGGCCTATTTGTTGATGTGATAATATGAAAACATCCTTAGTAAAACAGACAGCCCTTCCAAAAGTATACCTCTCTCTCTCTCTCTCTCTCTCTTATGCACACACACACACACACACACACACACACACACACACACACACACACACACACACACACACACACACACACACACACACACACACACACACACTTGAGAAAGACTGCAGAAATAACAGAACCCATATAAGTGAAAATAAGGCCCTCTTCCTAAAGTCTAGGGATGCACAATTATGAAGATTTTGGCTGAGATGGCCTAAAACAGCAGCAAACACCAGTTGCTTGTGCCATTGCAGTAGGTTAATTTAAACTACATTATACTTCACTATTAGGCATTGACGGATGCACATAGGTCATTTATTTGCAACAGTATCAATTATTATTTAGCTATGTCAGCTAAAAATAATTTCTCAACTAAAATGTTAACAATTATTAGCTTCCTGTTATTTATACACAAAAGCTAGAATTTTGACCAGTATGAATAAATGAAGTGCAGTTCCTGTCAGTGAATTTGAAATTATATATTTATTATATGTATTGTTAATTTTGTTAAAGATGACGAGAAGATAAAAAAAATAAGAAAACAACAGCTAAAACTTCTCTGCTCGAGACAGTGACGCAGGTACAACAGCAACAAGCTCGCCTCCTGCATTTGATTGGGCGATTTGTGTCTATGCTCGATGCTTATTGGTCAGGCCCCATCAGGAACGACCTACTTATTCTGTCTGAGGCGCCATTTTGGTGCAAGTGAGATGAAGACGGGGAGAAGTGCAGATGAGATCTTAGCTGCGGTTTGAGTGGCAGAGTTTGTTTTAACACGTTGTTAAAGTAATTTCTTCACTTAGAGCTACAGCTTGCATAACTTATCTGTGTCAGGCGAAGGGCCATCGCCGTCAAACCCCGAGGAAGTCGGTAATGTCATGTTTTGTTGGTTTAGCGTCGTCGTGGCCGCCATGTTGTGAGCGGTTTCTTTGTTTTGGTGTGTGTGACCCAGATTTGAGAAACCAGACGAAAAAAAGACACATTTATGGTTTAAAATGTTTTTTTAGTTTTACTTCATGTTGCGGTGATTGTGACACTTGCGTCAAAGTCAAATTTGAATAATAAAAAAAAAACTAAAGGTCAGAGTTTTTGTGCAGTCTGGTTAAATTGTGGCTCGTTATGTGGTTTATCGTTGATTTAGTCGGTAATCCTGATAAATATCAACATTAATTAAACGCATGAAGTTCTGACTGCATGTCGTGGGCTGCTGTGTTTACATAGACAACCTGTGAAACACACGCAGTTCCGCTCAGCAGACGGCCGAGTTATATTTACAGTAATAAGATAATGTATTGATTATGTATCAGTGTTGGCCACATGTGTTGATGTGGGGCGATGTTGACAGATCAGCGGCTTCTGAGAGCTCCGTGTGCCGAGGTGAGTTGATGTTCAGCTCGGCTCCGCCAGGCGACGTCGCTCGGTGGCACATGAAAACCTCGGAGCTTGTTGGACACAGACGTGCAGTGAGAAGTGGGTCGACTACTTCGAGGACCTGGAGCCCGATCGGGGAAGAGAAATTAAGAAGTAAAAACATCCGCGCACTCGATTTCTTTACAGCAGAAAGGTAGGTGCGTCTTCAGAGAGCAGGGCGGGGTGGCGCCTTGTCTGGGCCGGCTGCACGTAGCCCTTTGTTGCACAGCAAAACAACACCAGCTATTATATATATATATTTATATAATATATAAAAAATAATATTTCCTAAGCATATTAAAATATGTCCTAAGCATAAAATATTTTATCCATGTTACTTGTGTGCACGCCTGTTTTATTTTGACAGCCTGTTTCTGTTTAGTTGTTGCAGTAATGTGCTGTAATAATTTCTGTATGTTGTTATTGCCATTCTTGGTTAAGGTGACATCCAGCGGTAGAAGAATGGGAGGTGGTGAACGAGGCAACATTCCAGTGTCCCACCCTGATCATTGTGCGTTGAGGAAACCCCACCAGGTTGGCAGGCCCAAGCAGAGGATCCGTAGCCCCAACGAAGGCGTGCTTGCGGCGTCTCCTGCGGGGTCCCACGGCCACCAGAGGGGTGACGAGGGAAGTGTTTTCTCCAGGTCTCCTGAGATGCGGCAGGCCGTGTCCATAGAGAATGCCTCTGTGCATTTTGTTGCGGCATATAATCAGAACTGGGATGGAGCTGTATCTCATCTGAAACACCTGTTAGCAGCTCAGTGTAGCCACAGTTATGCAGGAGCCAAGTTTAGTGACCCCCCTTCCCCTAGTGTTTTGCCTAAACCCCCCAGCCACTGGGTGTCCCTTCCCATGGGCCCCTGTGATGGCCGTGAGATGATGGCCTTTCAGCTGAAGACCCTCCTCAAGGTTCAGGCGTGAGACTCTCCCTGCCCACTCAAAGCCAGTAATGGAATGAAGGCTTCACTTTGGCCTCTTGCCCTCCTGGAACGCTGCAGTAATATAATGTACTTTTAAAAGTTCTTTTAAATTGGTGTTGAGGTGACCATTTTGCAGAAATGTCTGCTGGTGTTAATCTTTAAATGTGTTTTTTTAATGTGTAGCGTTGGCAGGTATTTTGTAGCTGCAGCCTTGTAGGTGGGAGAGTTCTTGGTGGAGTTGCATGTCTCAACAAACGATAAGCTGAAATTCCTCTTTACCCGTGTCTCTCTCCGACACACTCGTTTTGTTCTTTTTTTGCTGGCCGTTAGACGTTAGACTTCTGTAGCTCCCTTCCACCGGGGCGGCGCTGAAAGCTTGATGGTATTAGCACTGCACAGGCTCCTCTTTAATTTCCCCTTCATATAGAGGCCTTGTGTACACCTTTAGCATGAGGTGTTAATCATGTTGGAGGTTTTGCAGAGGACTCTTAGTGCTAGTGAGTATCCTTTGTGGTTTAGGGGAGATGCTACTCAGATGTTCTGAAGGGAGATCATGGCAACATGAATGTGGAAGAACAGGCCGTCGTGAGTTGGTCACGTGAATAACCTCGGACTGACGGATGTAATTGTGGCACACGGGTCTTGTGCTTTCAGCTCCCGTGTCTTTTTTATGCGCTGTGCGCACTGCACTATGGGTGTTGAAATGCAACAAGGTTTGTAAGTTCTTTTGTAGCATTATTCCTGTTAGGTCATCCTTAGGGTTTAAGTTTACTAAAGCAAAGTAGTTAGAATTTGAGTCCCCCTTTGCTTCATCTGTGGACGCAAGTGCCATGGATGCACTGGTAAATTTATTTGTATACAATCAGCAATCGTTAAAGTTTAATCCCTGCCACTCCCCTCCACACCTCCATGGCAGACCGTGCGGGGGGTTCAAGCAGCAGGACCTGGTCTTGGTTATTCCTGGTCCTGTTTCATGGACCTGTTTGCTAGGAGGTGTGGCCTGAGGTGATGGGAGGTGTTTCAAGCACTAAAAATAAAGCATTTATGATGTGTGCTAGGAATGTGCAGGCATTTACTTTCAGATGGAAATCATAACTTGAAGCCTGCCAAGTCTTTATGCATTCTCTCCTTTTGCGCTTGGTGTCCAGTTTGCACTGGTGTTAAATTGTGCTCAAAAGCACAAGAGCTTAACAAAGTGTCTAAAGATTGTGGTTTTTTTTTCCTCTGTCATGGGTATGAAATTCCTCCCTTTCACTTATCTTTGACATTGTAGTATGTGAGTGTGATGGTACTTCCTGCATAAGAGTATTAACGGCCATCGGAAAGATGACAAAACAAAGCTGAAAACTTGGGTTATTTGTAATAGAGCCATGTAAATAATGAAATGTATAAAACATTGTAGCATATTGTACATTGTGCAGGGTTATTTCAACCTTGCTGATAAAGTATTTTTAGTAGTAACACTGAATGTAAGTCATGCTCAAGACGTGGCTTAGTTTAAAATGCTGAAATTATTTTTGTTAAAAAAAAATAAAAAAAAGACTACAGCATGTTGGATCCCCTGCACTGTGCAATCTGCCAGTGATCTTGCACATGACACTTATTTTGTATAATGCACAGTGTAGAGGGTGAAAACAAGCTTTATGTGCAACAAAAAGGAAACAAAGGAACAAAATGTGAAGGGACTTTTACACACCCCCCCCCCCCCCCCCCCCCCGTCTCTCTCTGTGTGTGTGTGTGTGTGTGTGTGTGTGTGTGTGTGTGTATATACACACACACATTTGTAATTGTATATCTAAGCCAAACAATATATTATAGACCTCTTACCAAAACTAATATTTAAGCCACAGGTGTTCAGACTCAAGTCTTTCCTCCGCAGACTGATGTGTGGATACCTGCTGCAGCGTATTCCAAGTATTGCCTATGTATATATTATATAATGAGATAATGTTTTTAGTTTCTATTTCTTTCCTCACGTGAGTGTGTAAAAGTCTCTACATTTCCCTGATAATTTGGTTTGAATATCGTCCCAACCTTTTTAAATGTCACCGTGAAACAAACGTAAAGCCCACTCTATTGTAATTGGTATGTTCTAAAATGGTTTTGAAAGTATTGTATAATTTGGTTAAAAAAAAATAAACTACCTTTCCCTTTGCCCCTCCAAAGTTGTCTTAAGCTTCCTGAAATATTGTCATTCCTTCAGTTATTTTAAGTTTGAATATAAGGTAAATATACAATTAGCTTGCTGTAAATGATTAACTAGTAATAATGGTAATAATATTAAGTGTAGAAGAGTTTAAATGGTTGTAGCCCTGAAATTGTATATAAAAATGTTATGAATGAAAATATTTAGTTTAGTAAATGTAGGCTTTATGATTGCTGTTGTAATATACCAAATCGGCATCTTTGCTGTAGATAATCTTGAAATGATTCATAAGTGTAATCCTGCTGCATCCCTGAAGACACTAGATGGCTTAAGGTGGCGTAATTTGTGCAGGCATAATACTAAAATGCCACATTTCATTTTTTCAGTTCACTGACCAGCATATACAGGGAGTCTGGAGATAACGTTCGTTAAAATGCTCTAAACGTCAGTACAGTGGCCATTGAAGCAGGTGGTTTGTAGAGCATTAGCGTACGTTTGTATCTCATAACGCTTAAGGGTGTCTACATGAGTGATGTAGATGTAGTAATGAGTGAATGATGCACATTAGCAGCAGTTAAAATAACATTAATAATCTGTAGTGAGCTAGAGAACTCCAGACGTGTTTGATTTGTGCTCAGGACTGTTCACGCTCTCGTAAGCACCAGTATGTTGGTAATGTCCAGAGGTGAACATTCCAGGTTCAGAAAGTAAAACAACTTCCCAGGATTTTCTTCAAGCTTGCTGGATTTTCTGATTAGTGCAAAACAGGAAAAAATAGTAGAATCAACACAATCCAGGAAGCCTGAGCAAAATCTTGGTGAGAACTTTCACTTTCTGAACCTGGACTGTCCACCTCCATTCACAAAACGTAAAGCTACAGGAGTTGCCCCTGAAGTGTTCGATTCTAGCTGTAGTGTTGTGGGGCTAATGTCAGATAGCTTAGAGCAGCAGACTGCTCACTACGCTGGATTGATGCCAGTGTTTCTTTCTGGATCAAGCTGATTGAACTCAAACCACTGATTTCACAGATTTGTTATATATTTAGGTTTTGGTTTGAACTTACAGGTTAATAGATGTTCTACAGGTAGGGGGGCGGTGCAGGACCACGTCCCAGAGCCCTGCGGGCCTAGATACCCATGAAAGGTCACTGAATATGAAAGCCACTGCATTATGTGTATTTAAGAAATCTGATCCATTTAAATGCATATATAGTGATTCTGTTATAAACGTCTTGAGGGGAAAAAAATTGTCAAGGATTAAATTGGTGTTTGATGATGTCTCAATGTTTCTCAACCCAATCCTTGAGGTCCACCAGGTGCTTCCTCATTTTTGCACTAACCTAATATGTTGGGAAGTTGGACAGAGCAAAGCTGTGTAACTCAAGTGGGCCTTGAGGTCTGGGCTGGGAAACACTGAACCAGGTCACATTGCAGCAGTATGGACCTCTTACATTTTGACCCTGGTTACAGCCATGAGCAAGTGTCCCAGAATGTGATGGTAATGTAGTTTTTCTAAAATCTGTTTAACAGTGCAATGTCCAGTGAGGCGTTTCATCTCACTTTCCTCATGGTTGTTTCTGGGACACGGGCGGCACTAATAACAACTCTCACAGGAACAAAAGAAAACTTCCACGTCCCACATTTTATACTCTGGCCTCTCAGTGATCTGTGCTTTGTGGCTCTGCGGCAGTGTGATTCTCTCTGTCTCTTTCTACCTCATCCTTGATGTTCACCCTAGAACATCTAGAGACTAAAGGTTTTGTGTACAACTATGTGTATATTAACAGCTACAAACACTATGAGATGATCCTTTACATTGAAGTATCAACTGATGACGTTGTGCTCCTTGACCACAGACCTCTAGTGGAGTTCTGTATCCAGCTTGGGCCCAAAACAGCATGTGTGTGTTTACTATAAGCTGTACACAGATGAGGATGGCAGTCAAGTCTTCCTGTAGCAAGATAAAATATCTGAATAGATTACTGTAAGGAAAGGTGAATGTGATAAAATAACAACGTTGTATATCATAACCTATGATAAATCCAACAAGTATATAACAGGCTTGAGTTACTGTAAAGTTTGTTTCTAAAAACTCGTATTTTAGACAGAATCGTGATTTTTTTCATTTAGTGGTATGCTGGCTTTAACTTGAAATTCAGTCAGTGGGTGTGGCCTTCCTCTGACTCCTTATCGATTATTCAGTGGCTGGTGGCTTATTCTTTATACATGACAATCATGTTCTGGATTTATACATAAGTCAGAAGTATAAAATTCTGTTTTTGCCTCATTGCATTATGTCTTTTAGGAGAATTAATATAAAAAAAATCATTATAAACTAGTAATGATAGAGAAGTGTAGAGAAGGGTCTTTACTGTTTGTCCTGCAAATATAAGCAATCTCACTGATTCCCAAATTTCTGTAGTTACCAAAGTAGGACATGATTTTATGATTTTGGTTTTCAGATTTTACTCTTGTAAAATATTCAGAGCTTTGCACCAATAACATAAGCAAAATACACAGGACACGTTTACTGGTGTGTAACCTAACAACATCATGGGTCCCAGTATACCAGCACAACTGTGACCGACCATCACTGAGTTCTGACTGTGCCAACCAGTTCAGTGGTCTGGTGATCAGAGCACACGCATACCACTTAGAAGACTTGGGTTAGAGACCAGCTGTCCAGTGGGATGGTATCATGAAGGTAAGAGTGAGCCTATGGTAGTGAGGGAATGGGGTGAAGCCCAATCTGAACCCCTGGTGAGGGGCTTGCTGTCAGCTTCTTGCTGTCTTCAGCAAGAGGTTCTGCTTCAGAAATAATTCTATTAGTTAGACTAATTCATCACAAAGGTTTCTTTTTTTTCCCTCACCACCACCCCCTCTCTTTGGAGGACTATTGATACTTTATTGTTTGTAAGTAACACTCATATAGTGTATGTTTGTTAAGGCCAAATCAATTGTATTTTATTTTGAATGTTTGAATGTAACTTACTACCTTAATCGAAGCACTTTTATTTTGAAAGTTTACTTCCTGTTTAGTAGGGGTGGGCGATACTCGGAATTTTGGTATCGATACGATACCGATACGATACTGGTCAGTAACGCCGATACAGATACCGATACCGATACTTCCAAACCGTTGGGGGGGGGGGGATACTTTTTACTTTAAATTATAATCCAATAATATAATAATTTATATTAAACTATATATATTTTTGCTGATGCTGGTCCAGCATGTCGCGTGCCAGTGATTATGCCTCTTGCCAATGGTGGCACGCATGCCATAGGTTGCCGACCCCTGCTGTAGACGGTCAACCAGTTTCAGCTGTGGAAAATTCAATTAAAACAGGCGAATACACCACAATTAAGCCAACTACAGGAAAGTCTGATGTATGGAAGTCATATTCCATTGTAATTAATGGAGAGGGAAATCGGCTTGTTGTGATTGATATCAGAAAGTGTTGGTGTACGTCACCTGACGGCATGTGTTTGGACTGTGGTAAGAAATGGGACAGCGCGATCCATTGCTATATTGCTGTTTTAATAAATACATAAGAAAATTTCAAGTACTAAATCTAATTAATTCAATTCATATTAGGATTGCGGGCGGGGGGCGACAGAAATGTGTATGTGGCGGGCGGGTGTGGGATTAAAACAAGCGATTTTTTGGCCGGTGCGGGCGGGAGCGGGACTAAAACAAGCAGGTGCGGGCGGGAGCGGGATTAAAAAAGCAATCCCACGCAGACCTCTAAACTGCAGCAAAAGAATCGATATTTTCGCCATGGTATCGATCCGATACCGATCCTCACCTTTGTATCAATACTATCAATATAAATATCGATCTGCCCACCCCTACTGTTTAGCACAGTCCTGAATGTAAACAATGTAAGCGCGTGCGAATATGACAGTTATAGCGAATCTTCAAGGTTCTTTTTACGTTGGCAGCCCCTCCGAAGAGGCAAAAAGCTCTTATGGTGATTGAATGGGCATGGTGATTAAAAAATGGTTACGGTGATTGCTGACTTTGAGAAGTGAAATAAAACCCATAAAACCATCTGTAAGTCTCATCGTGGGGGTTCGTTCATGGGGGTATGCTACAGTAAGAGCTTTACCTCAGTTAGCTACACAAGCTTCCCGTGAAGGCTAAAAACAAGGCGCCGACGCAACGGAGACTAACGGCTAAAGGCATCGGTGAGCTACAAAAACGGAAAATGGACAGCACTGAAGAACAAACAAGTAAGTTACAAATGGAGGCTGCTGCAGAGTTACCTCTGCCCAGATGTTCAGAGAGGCCTACAGTGCTAACGGAGAAAATGCTAGCTTACCAGACCAATGAACTGATTAAAAAAGAGAAAAAATTGCTAAGTCTATATGAACAGTGGAAAGAGCTAATCAGAACATCCAGAGAAAGCCTAAAGAGTGGCTATGTGTAATGGCTGATGATATCGAAAGGGGTTTGCATGGCGTGATGAAAGCTTACAAGGAAATAAGGGAGCATGCTACACCATCTGACACAAGATGCAAAATGTATTCATGTGAAGCAGTAACTAAGGACTTTATTAAAATACTTAATGAGCGTATAACAGCAATAGATGGTGATTTTGATGCAGACAGAGAACATCAACGTGTCCCATCAACTCTTATCATATCAGTATGCTCATTCCATCTATGGAGCTGCCTCTCAGTCAAATGTCAGTAAACAATCGGACATCTCAAGTGTTGCAGCCAAAAGGATAGATGCAGCTGCAGAGTTAGCGACAAAGGAAGCAGAATACAAAATAGTTCAAGAATAACTTAAACAAAAGGAAAAAATAAGGGATATGAAGGAACAACACAGAAAGGAAATGGATGTATATAAGTCAGAACTTGAGCGCTTAAAGGCAGTAAAAGAAATGCAAGCTGCTCGCGCAAAACTTGAAATCTACAACAGTGAAATGAATGCAGATTTGGACCATAAGCAGATACAGCAGAATATGCCTTTCTTTGCTGACCACCAATCTGTTCATGAAGCACCAGATGACCATAATGAACTTTTGCTGCCATCAATGCCACCAAATGTTTTGTCAGCCTCCACATATCCTGTGGTGAATAATTCAAACCCACAAGTCATCGCTCAAACAACACCTACAGACATCTCCCAGTTGGCCCAAGCAATTCAAAACAGTATAGCCATAAACAGGATCCCAGTGCCAATGCCCAAAGTGTTCAGTTGAGATCCAATCAACTACATTGAATGGAAGACCTCCTTCACTTCACTTGTAGACCGCAAAGGTATTCCACCTGCTGATAAGCTCCATTTGCTTAAAGGGTATGTTGCAGGCCCAGCACAAAGATGTCTTGAGGGCTACTATGCTGGGTGTCAACTCTATTATTAGGAGTCACAGAGTATCAATTGCTGATAAGTTACCACCTCCCCTGAGTTGTGATGTTGGACTCCTCATTTAGCCCCAAGACAAGTTCTGTTAGAAGAAGGCAATGAACCCTATGCAATCCACACGGACCTAGGGTGGAGTATTGATGGAGGCTTCACATCGGCTCTCAGTGAAACTGAGCAAAGTTTGTGTCACAGAGTCACAGTAAAGGAATTACCTCCTGTAACTCCCTTAGACGTGATTAATGTTCTAGAGTCAGACTTTAAGGACACAAATGCAAGTGACAAAACAGTCTCACAAGAGGATCTTATCTTTTTAGACAAGGTCAAGGAAGGAATAAGGAAAAATGAACAAGGGCACTGTGAGATGCCTCTACCATTCAAACAAAGACCACACTTATCTGACAACAGAAGGCTTGCAGAAATCAGACTTGAAAACCTAAAGCGAAAGTTCAAGAAAGATGAAAAATACAAAAGGGACTACATTGCTTATATGAAAGATATCAGAAAGGTGTGATGTCGAAGAAGTACACAGTGAAGGAAAACAAGGTGAACAGAGGTACATACCCCACCACGGGATTTATCATCCCAAGAAGCCAACTAAACTGCGTGTTGTATTTGATTGCTCTGCCAAACACAATGGTACAAGTCTGAATTTTAATCTTTTACAAGGGCCCGACCTGATGAATAACTTAACAGGCATCCTCCTACGGTTCAGGAAACACCCTATTGCTCTAATGTGTGACATTGAAAAGATGTTTCACCAGTTTCAGTGACCGAGACTACCTGCGTTTCCTGTGGTGGAAAGATGGCAACACAGAGACACAACCTCAGGTATACAGGATGAAAGTACATCTTTTCGGTGCGGCATCATCCCCAGGGTGTGCAAATTATGGACTAAAATACTTAACCAAAGAATGCTGTCTCACGCATCCTGTCGGCTCCGAGTTCATAGAGAAAGACTTTTATGTGGACGATGGCGTCACAAGCACAGACACAGTTGAAATGGCAATACAGCTCGCACAAGAGGCCACAGAGATCTGTAAACAAGGAGGACTTTGCCTACATAAATTTATGTCAAATAGTCCTGCTGTTCTTCAAAATATTCCACCATCTGAATGTGCAGTAGACACAAAAACAAGGGACTTGACATTCAAAGACATGCCACATGAACGAACCTTAGGCATTCAATGGAGTGTTGAAATGGACTGTTTCAAATTTGATAATACTTTAAAGAACCAACCACCAACACGACGAGGCATCTTATCTACTGTTGCATCCATCTTCGACCCCCTTGGCTTCCTGGTGCCATACGTGCTCAATGGTAAACAAATTCTTCAAGATATGTGCAGCCAAGGTATTAACTGGGACGACCCCCTGCCTGAAGCACTGAGACCAAGGTGGGAGAGCTGGCAAAGTGACTTTGTCAACCTAGAAAGGATAAATATAAGTCGCTGTTACCTTCCTGCAACTTTTAGAGAACTAAAGGAAATAGAGTTGCACAACTTTTCAGACGCAAGTACAAGTGGTTATGGACAATGCAACTATTTAAGAGCTATAAATGCTAATAAGAAGATTCACTGTTCACTAGTAATAGCCAAAGCCCGTGTTTCTCCTACCAAGCTGACTACAATCCCCAGACTCGAGCTAACTGCAGCTGGAGTTTCAGTCTCTGTCAGTAACATGTTGAGAGAGGAACTTGGTTATGCTCAAGTCAAAGAGTATTTTTGGTCTGATTCAAAGGCAGTTTTGGGCTACATTAACAACGACGCACATCGTTTCCATACTTTTGTAGCAAACAGGGTCCAAAGGATTCGCCAAAGTACAAGCCCTCAGCAATGGTTTTACGTGCCATCAGAAGAGAACCCAGCTGATAGTGCATCTAGGGGTAAAACTATCTCTGAGCTTCTCTCATCTAACTGGTTCAGTGGTTCGTCTTTTCTCTGGGGAAAAGATCTACCCACAATGCAGGGTGAAGAGCTGAATCTGTCCATTGGAGACCCAGAAGTGAGAAAAATACAGACATTGATAACTAAAGTAACAGAGACATTCAGCCTTGCAGAGCGTTTGTTAAAGTTTTCATCATGGCCCAAGATAGTGAAAGCTGTTGCACGTCTCATAAGATGGGCAAAGAAAGTCAGATCAAACGCACTTGCTAATGTGACTGAACAAGAAAGGGCAATACATGTCATCATTCAAGACGTGCAGAGACAAGTATATGAAAATGAAATAAAAACGTTAAATAAAGGCAGTCAGCTCCCACACCACAACAAACTGTTCCACCTGGACACTTTCATGGATACAGACGTTCTTCTCAAGGTGGGAGGGAGACTCTCATCCAGTAAAGACTCTTTCAAACATGCCGTTGTCATTCCTAAAGAACATCATGTGACCAAGCTCATAATAGCTTACTGTCATGACAATGTGAAACACCAAGGAAAGGGCTTCACCATAAATGAAATCAGATCTAGTGGCTACTGGATCCCTGGAATGAGCAGAACCGTTGCTTCTTTCATCCGGCAATGTGTCGTCTGTCGCAGACTGCGGAGAGCTCCTGAGGGTCAGAGAATGAGTGACTTACCAGCTGAACGTTTAGAGCCTTCTCCACCCTTCATGTACAGCGGTATGGACTGTTTTGGCCCCTTTGTAACTAGAGAAGGCAGAAAACAGCATAAACGGTATGGACTTCTATTCACTTGTCTTTGTTGCCGTGCCATTCACATTGAGTTGTTAGAAGACTTATCCACTGACACATTTATTAATGCGTTAAGGTGTTTCATTGCCATCAGAGGTGCAGTCTGCCAAATCCAGTGCGATCAAGGAACAAACTTTGTTGGCGCACGAAATGAGTTTAAGGCTGCCCTAAAGGAATTAGACACTCAAAGACTAAACGCTTATCTGTCCCAAAAACAGTGTGACTTTGTAATGAATGCACCTCATTCCAGCCACGCAGGTGGAGTATGGGAACGCCAGATAAGGACTGTCAGAAGTGTACTGAATACAACTCTAGCACTTACTCATGGTAGACTTAATGACGCTTCATTAAGGACCTTGTTCTATGAAGCTATGGTCATAGTCAATAGTCGCCCACTGACTGTGTATAACCTTAACAATCCTGACAGCTTAGAACCACTTACCCCTAACCATCTGCTCCACATGAAATCCAGCACAGTACTGCCCCCACCTGGTGCCTTTCCATAGGAGGACCTCTATGGAGCAAAGAGATGGCGTCACATGCAGTTTCTGACTGAGCAGTTCTGGTGCAGGTGGAGGCGTGAGTATCTGCACAATATCATCGCCAGGCAGCACTGGCATTCACCAAAGAGAAATCTCAGAATTGGTGACATTGTGTTGGACATTGATGAACTGTCACCAAAAGGTGAATGGAAACTTGCCAGAGTCCTAGAGACTATCAGTGGCAGGGATGGACTCATGAGAAGAGTAAAAATCTTCTTTGGAGATAAGAGACTGAACAGTTATGGTCAACGCTCCAGTAAGCTTTCTATTGTAGAGCGTCCAGTTCACAAGCTAATCCTGATATTAGCTTAGTAAAAGATTAGTAATTAGATTAGTAAAAGTTCCAATCAGGATTTAGACCAAACCACAGCACTGAAAAGCTTTACTCAGGGTAGTGAATGATCTACTAATATCGGCCGATAATGGGCTTGTCTCGTTCCTTATACTGTTAGATCTTAGTGCAGCTTTTGATACTGTAGACCACAACATTTTGCTGGATAGACTAGAAAACACAGTACACTGTAAAAAACATTTTTTAACAGATATTTACTGTAAATAAATACAGTATTTTTCTGTCTTTTTCATAATAAGAGAATATACCTGTAAAATACAGGAAAATGACTTTTTTAAAGAAAACTCCTTTAAATATACAGTCAAAGTCTGTAAATTTAAATTACAAGAATTTCTTGTTTTATAACAGGATTGTATATTTTTTTAAGGGTCTTGAGTTTTAATTTAGTAATTATTAGTGTAAAAATGCAGTTTTCAGTGTAAAAACACAGAACAATGCCTTTTGTAACTTCACAGTAATTTTCCATTTTCAAACAGTAAATTCATGGCATATTAAAATTGCATGTTATCAAAGAAATTATATTTAACCAAAAACAGCAGCCTAACATCTACATTTGACCAAAGCTGGAATTATAGTGAATTAAGATTTGAAGTAAAATATTATGTTAAATTTCCCATTTCCAATTCTCTAAATATACATTAATACCTCTGCTACCAAACCAGCTGTAAAATGAATCACATACACTAAGTACTGAACAACAGCCTTTTATTTGAAATGACATTTAAAGCAACAAGTTTAGAACGCAATACTGCTCCACTCTGCTCAAGCAAGTGAATAATATAAAATATTTGGTCCCTCAATCCTCTATCCCGGGCAATCAAGGGCTTTTCGTGAGAAGGCGCAAAGATATAAGGCATTAGAAGATTTTTTTCAGAAAGGCCCATAAGATAACCTGTTAAAACTTTGCAATATATAGCAATAAGTTTGCGGAGGGGGGTCAGAGAGAGAGAGAGAGAGAGAGAGAGAGAGAGAGAGAGAGAGAGAGATCGACAGAGATCGACAGAGATCGACCCACCCACCCAAACATTCATCCATCAGGAAACAGATCAGCAAACAGTTCTGTGTAGTGATTGGACAGAATCGTGGGTGCCTGGTCTGTTCAGCCAATGAATGCCGAGAATTACTAGTTTGAATTTGAGCGCCAGGTACCTGGAGACGTTACGTTCAGTTATTCACGGAATCGCAGGTAAAAGCGAGCCCGACTGAAGCACCGAAGCACCAGTTCACGCCAAGTGTCTGTGTTCAATATCAACTGAAGGTACGTCTTAGTTTTTTTTTTTTTTTTCTTTTTCAAAAATCGCTGCTTTGCCGGGAGTGTTTAATTCTTTTATTATGAGTAGCATTCTGACGACAAGTTGTTGTCTGACACGTTGTGTTATAGTAGTTTATTTTAATCTGTTCATGGCGTTTTTAATCACATTATTTAATGGTTGTTATTTAATTGGTTCAAAACGCCCAATCTTAACGTCTTCACGTTCTCTCATGTTTCGTCCTGGAATTACAAGAGGCTCCTATTTGTTAACGTAATACAAGAGAATTGTTCAGTCAGACAGATGTGAAACGAAGTAGTTTCAATTTCAAGTACTTTAGCCTAAATTCCAGCACTTTTCAAACATGAAACACAAAGCAACATTAAAATTGGTCAGGTAAATGTTCCTTCCCGATTTTGAGGGGTGTTTCTTTATAATTCACATATCGTTACGGACAACACTGCAAAGAATGTGACGAGAGACGTGAGGAGTCGCGCGCTACGGTCAGTCTCGAAAGTATAAACATAGTTAAAATGAGCACAGCCAGGCCAAGTGTTTAATCAACTTTAAATAAATACTTTTAATGTCTTTTTTTAGGTTGTACAGACAAACAGCATTTTACAGAGTATACCTAACTTTTAGAAAAAACTGCAAGTTTTTGTGCTTTTATGTTGGCTATGTTGCTTCTGTGATGCTGAGCTCTAGCTATAAAAAGTTTGTGCTATTACCAGAAAAGAGAGCTTTTGTTTGTATTTAATTTTTAACCTTATTTTTCTATTATTTACTTATGTTTTATTATTATTTATTATTACTAAATGTTGAGAGAACACAGCCTTGCACAAAATGTTTGCACTATTATTACTTGTACACGTGTTATCTAATTTTAGATTTCATCTATTGTTTCTATTGTTGAATAAACCTGCAAAATATTTGGAATTATTCTGGATTCATTACACAGTAAAAAACAAAACAAATTAACATGCTGCTGTTCAGAGAGACATTACATTTCTGTATTTGAATCTTAATTTATTGTGTTTCACATCGATATCAGGATATCCAACAATGTTAAAGTGTTGAAATGTAAATTAATTAGACCGGCAGCCTCCTTAAAAATAACGCAAACCAGTATCCTTTGCCAGTGTGGTAGTTTTTTCCATGTACGGAATGAGGGAATATAAAAATGTCAGATCTTTCCCTTTTGTTCATAGTTTGCTTTGACAAGCTCTAAAAGCAGACAGCACTCAGTGGAGTTCTTTCTGACCCTACCGATACTTGTCCATCCTCAAAGCAAAGTTGGCATCTGTGGTGCTCTTTCTTGGCATGACACCCTGCTGCTCACAAATAGTTCCCTCTTGTCTAAGTCTAGCTTCTACAACTTTCTCCCAGATCTTCAATGTGTGGCTCATCAACTTAATTCCATTGTAGTTATTACAACTCTGTACATCATCACCCTTGTTCTTAAAAATGGGCAGCACACCTCTCCTCCATTCCTCTGGCATTTTCTCACTCTCAACCATACCATTGAATAGTTGAGTCAAAGACCTCACTGCTATCTCTCCTAGAGATTTCCGTACCTCCACTGGTATGTCATCAGGTCCATCTGCCTTCCCTTCTTCATCCCATCCAAAACTTTCCAAACTCTACTTTGTTCCATTTCATTCTCTTCATTCATTAGCCATTAGCTCCTCAAAGTACTCCTTCCATCTTCTCATCACACTCTCCTCACTTGTTAAAACATTACAATTCCTATCCTTAACAAGTCTAACCCAGCGCCTTTAACAGCTCCTCTATTAACTCTTTACCACATTCCTTCCTTCTTCAGTTTCCACCATTTGGTCTTCTCTGGTTTGACGTTTTTTTGGCATCATTCTACACACCACCATACGATGCTGTTTGGCCACGCTCTCTCCTGTCACAATCTTATAGTCTCCAATCTCTGTCAGGTTTTGTCTTCTACACAGAATGTAGTCTACTTGTGTACTCCTCCCTCCACTCTCATAGGTCACCCTATGTTCCTTTTTGGAAATAAGTGTTGACTACAGCCATTTCCATCCTCTTGGCAGAAATACCACTATCTGTCCTTCCTGGTTCCTTTCCTTGACACCAAACCTACCCATTGCTTCCTCATCATCTGTTTCCTTCACCATGTCCATATAGGTCTGTCACAATCACCACTCTTTCCTCACTGGAAGTACTTTCACTTCATCTAGATCCTTCCAAAACCTATCTTTTTCCTCTTCTTCACATCCAACCTGTGGAGCATAACCACTGGCAACATTCAATGTCAGACCTTCTACTTCTATCTTCAGACACATCACCCTATCTACACTTGTTTCACCTCTACTATGTTCTTTGCTAACTCCTCTTTCAAGACTAGTATGTGCACACAAATCAAGGCACCAGTATGTGTAATACTATTTCACTACTTAACTTGATAAACAGCTATGTTTTCTGGTTCTGTATACAAACATTTGTATGACTTTTAAATGGTCCCATGATGAGCTTACGTGCAGTCACTTTTGAAAGTTGTTCCACTTTAAGCAATCACAAACTCCAATAAAAGCCTGGTCAGAAAAGGATGGGTTTACTTTAGAAACTGAATAATGGGGCAAGAACTCTACAGCTGCAAGCCCTGTAAAAATGTCAAAAAGTCAAAACCATACACAGCTGCCAAAATCAGGCCCAATTCTGACCAACATGCCTAGTATCTTCCTGGATGTCAAACAAAACTGTCTGATATTTGGGGTTATTGTGATTTCAGAATTGTTTTGCATTTTACGTTACAATGTCATGCATTCTAAATTGATTAAAAAGTGCACACGATGTCCCAGAATTACTATATAGATTACAGGTTAAAACAGAAACATTTGATTTTCTCTTTTCACAGATGCGGCAGTGGGCACTGGTTTAATGATGCTGTAACGATCTGCGCAAGGCAGAACAGGGAGGCGGACACAAACGCTGAGGAGAGCGAGATTTATTCTAAGGAATTCCAAAGACGTGGTCAAGGTAACAGGCGCGGGTCAAAACGGGCAGGCAATCCGGACATGAATTACAAACACAACTAGGAGGACTCACGGACCAGGCAGGAACACACGGAGATCATGGGGAAAACAACGAGACATGAAACGGAAAACTATGAACGTTAGAGATCACAAGGAACATGAATGCACAAAACAACCGATAACCAGACATGGGAAATACAAGGACTATAAATACACAGGACTAGACTAGGACCAGGTGACAACACTGATGACAAGGGCGTGGAAGACAATGGGAAACCATAGAAACAGACAAGCTGGGCGGGACTAACAGGCAAGGAACTACAGACACGAGGAACAGGGAAACTGGAGTGACAGCTAGGAGAGGGGGCGTAGCCCTACGTGACAGATGCCTAACAAGATCATTGAGAGAAACTGCCATAATGTTCAAAACCTGGAGTTATGGAATTTTCTTCTTTCTGGATGTGTCCTAATACGACATCTTTTTTGATAAAGTTAATGATAAACTGTTATGCAGTGACAGCTAACAGTGAGAGAACTGGGACTGAACACAAGTGCACAGTGATAATGAAGTGATGTTGTTCTATGAGATATTTGATGTGATCGTTTCATATAGCTAGGCGCAATTCTTAAAATAATTTCAGCACCTTTACCATCTTACTGTTACTGTTGAAAATGCCTTAAACAACTGTGTGTAAGCCCTTAAATCTTCTGTAACGATTATTAAAGTATTAGATTCTGTGATTGGCCCTTGTGCTTTGTATTAGCCAATTAAAAGTTCTCGTTGTAGAAGCATATTCAGTGTAGCTAAATTTTTCAAGTTGTTGATTTTCTACTGGGTGTGTAAATGAAACAAAAACATTTTTCTCAAGCAATCCTAATCTGAATCTTTTAATTGGCACGTGCTGCTACAGTCCATACTACACAATAAACTGAGAATGATATAAGATAACTAGTGCTGTTAGTTCACATTATTGTTTATATTTTAGAATCCCATTTAATATAAATCTTTTCAACTTCGAGAACATTGTAAAAATCCATAGTAACCATCTTTTTGTGTTTTTTATATATTTTTTAGAGTCAGTTCAGTTGTCATGGTTGAAGTTCAACTGTCAAAATAAAGAGATTGAAAGTATGTATTATGGCTGAGCTTTTATTATTGCTTTTATTGTTTTGGTTAATGTTTTTACATTGTTTTAAATGTTGTTTGTTAATTTATGTAAGTACACCATTCTTTTATCTGCTGAAATAAAAGGTAACTGTAAAATGTTCATGTAACCTGGAATTTAAAGACCAAAATAACCACAAAAATATTTGTTTACAGAAATGTATTGTAATATTGGTAGTTTTAACAGAAACTTAAGATGTTAATACATCCCAAGCACCGTAAATTAATAGGAAAGAGTAGCATATTTATTGGACCATTGGATGTTAAATTAAACATAACTTTTGAAACTACAATATCAAAACCCAGAACTTTCATTTTTACCTTTTACTTAGTCTGATTGTGTGATTTGTGTGTGACTTGTGTATTTGTCTGTATTTTGTGTAAGATTTTTCCAGTGATTGATGTTTATGTTATTTTTTGTTTTCCAATTCATGAGGATGACTTTTTTGCAATGACTAGCGACATTAGGATTGTTCTATTGTTTTGTGGTGTTGTGCTAATGGTTGATATGTCTCCTAGTAAGCATAATGAAGGTGTTGGATGAATTTGGGTATTTAGTGCTTGAGATAGATGAGTAGTGACTTAATTCCAAAACTGGTTAACTGGAGTGCAGTGCCACATAGCACGGATATAATTATCAACAGTGTTCTGATTGCAGTGTTTACAGTTTGGTGAGTTTGTGAATCCAATTTTATACATTTTGTATGTGGTATAGTGTACTCGGTGGATAACTTTATACTGGATTAGTTTTGTAAGTTAGTATTTGTGATAATGCTATAGTTATTATTACATATCTGGATCCAGAAGTTCGCATTAATAGTTATTGATAAATCATCTTCCCATTGCTTGTACGGTAAGCTAATGTTAAGATTTAATTGAGATATAATTTTATATATTTTGGATGTTTTATTTGCTGTAGTAATGTTAAGAAGTTCTGAGATTGGTATTGAGGGCTAGAGTAGTTGGATTGATTTTTGAACTGATGAGTGATTTTAACTGGTGATATTGTAAGAACTGAGTTCTTTCGATGCCGTATTTCTGGGTTATTTGTGGTAGTGACATTAATGTGGTATTGTTATACAGGTGTTTGAGGTGCGTGATTCCCTTACTAGTCCATGATATATAGTTTAATGTTTTTTTATTAATTGTAAAGTCCGGGTTATTCCAGATGGGTGAATGGATGGTTGGTGTTAGTGCCGAGTTTGTTAGTTTCTGAAAATTCCACCAGGCTGTCAGAGTTGTAGCCACAGTTGTATTATAAAAGCATGGGTGATGTTTAATTGTTTGGCTGATAAATGGTAAATTGTATATCTGTATATCTTTACATAGTGCTTGTTCTAAATCAGTCCACGATCTATCTGTACTATTAGGTTTTATCCATTTTAATATATATTGTAATTGATTTGCCAGGTAATAATTGTGGAAATTTGGTGCCTCTAGACCGCCATATGATTTCGAATTCTGTAACGTTGTGAGTTTGATTCTAGCTGGTTTATTCTTCCAATAATAATCAGTTATTGTGGTATTTAAAGTCTGAAACCAAGTGAGTGGGGGCTGAATGGGAATCATTGAAAATAAATAATTAATTTTTGGTAATATTGTTGTCACGTTGAGGACCCCGGCCCCTCCCTTTTGGGCGTGTGTCAACGTTGTCCACGTGCTTTGTCTGCGCCAGTGGATATCCGTGGTTGGGGTTATGTCATGTGATTAATAAGTCTCACCTGTGACTTGTCTCGTAATCACGTGGGGCTAATGTGGTTTGTCTATTTAATGTGCGCTTGCGCAGTGTCCTGTGCTCGTCGTTGTCTATGGTTTACACATTGTGATTGAGTCCATGTTCTTCGTGCGCTTTGTGCGCTTTATTTGTAAATAAAGTACCGTGACGTCAGTAGACAAGGATTCTCGTGTCTCGTCCTTCGTCCAGCCCCGAGTGTCACAATTGTCATTTTAATCGTAGCAATTCTGCCAGCCAGTGAAAGAGGAAGTGTAATCCAGCGGTGAAGATTGTCATTTATTGTTTTAGTTAATTGGTTGTAATTAAGCTTGAACAATTCTGACAGCTGGGGAGATATCTTTATACCCAGATATGTGATGTAATTGGTACATACTGGGATAGGTAATGTTTTCAGTTCATTATCACATTTATTTATATTTATTGGGAGAATTGCAGATTTTGACCAGTTAATTGAGTACTCTGATATTATTGAATAAGTTTCAATTGTTTGAATTGTTTTTGTTATTGAAATATGTGGTTTTTGTAGAAATAGTAGGATATCGTCTGCATATAGACTGATTTTATGTTCCATGTTAGGTGTTTGGATTCCTTTAATGTTTGTGTTTTGTCGTATTGCTGCTGCTAGTGGTTCTATGAAGATAGAGAATAGATAAGGAGAGAGTGAGCATCCTTGTCTGGTCCCCCGGTGTAATGTGAAAGGTTGTGATATTACCCCGTTGGTGTTGACTGTAGCCTTAGGTGCAGTATATAAGATTTGTATCCAGTTAATACATGATTCTCTAAATCCGAGTTTATATAGTGTGGTAAATAAGAATTTCCAGTTTACTCTGTCAAAGGCTTTTTCTGCATCTAGGGTTACAATTGCTGTTGGTATGTTTCGGTGTGAGGTGTAGTCTATTATGTTCACTAATCTGCGCATATTTGTGGATGAGTGTCGACCTTTGAGAAAACCCATTTGATCCTGATGTATTAAATTATGAATTACTGTTTCTACTTTGTTGGCTAGCACCTTGCTGATTATTTTTGTGTCTGTATTCATTAATGATAATGGTCTGTAGATGGTTGGGTAGGGTCTTTGTTTGGTTTAAGGTGAAGGGAGATGATTTCCGTATTCATGTTTGTTGGAAGTTTTGCATTTTGTTTGATTTCTGTTATTGTTCTGTAAATCACATCATAAAGGTTTCTGAAACATGAGAGAGGTTACCAAGCCCAACTGCTGTTCAGTTAAGCTGAAATCTCCAGAAGAACTTGAGGGAACAATGTGGAGCCAGTGAGGAACTCCTAGATCCTCCATTCAAGGTTCTGGCTCAGAAAATGCAACCAAAGCTGTGAAGACTTAATCATACATTTGAGGGCTGTGCTGTCATTTGAGCAGCTTCTCAAGCACATGCAGGCAAGCTCTTGTGTGTCATGGCCATCAGCCACTGTAGTTCCACAGGCCAGTGGACATAATGAAGACAGCAGTGGGGAACCGTCAGGGCCCTCTACGCCCTCTCAGAGGGCCTAAAATATTCTTAAAACATTATATATATAATTATCCAGTTTTATTTTATCTACTTACAGTTTTACAATCGACATCTAAACAATTACAAAAATATAAGCAAATAAATCATTCAACCGTGTCTATTCAATCTGTGTTGGAAGGTGAGGGGTTAAGTGGAAGCCTGTGAGCCTGTGTTTCCCCCTATCAGGACTGTGATGCCCGCTGTTCATTTACAGAGGGCCTGGCAATTATAATTCAGTGCAATACCAGTTTCAAATGACAGTAAAATTGACCAATCATATCTTCCCTCTTAGTGGGCGGGCTTAACTGTATGACAATTTCCGCCCGCTGTGGCGACGCTAGCTGTCGTTAGCGTACCACCGCTAGCTAGTTTCGATTCATTCCTTTGATGCCCTTGTGCGCGTTGTTTACATATTCTGCTTCCGAGAACCACGAAGCTGTGAACCTTATTTTGTTTGGAAACTTATTTTGCTTAACAAGTTATCTAGTTATTATTGCGTTTCTAAAGCTATACTGTCGTCTCGGTTTTTTCTTTATTCTTCATTGCAGTTTATTAGGAGAGAGAAAATTTTTATGTACAGTTCAAATTACAATTATAACAATATGCAAAGTGATAATTATTGGGGTTAGGTGGACCAAGAAAAGAGGGGGAGAGAAAGAATAAAAAGGGAAAAGACAGAAGGGCAGGGGGAAAAAAAAACCAATAATAATTTAATCTGTTTCCAAAATGCATCAGTAGAGGGTTTTCCATCCACCGAGTTTTTGCGCATTTTGAAAATGCGCATGAAAAAAGCTGGATAGAAAAAGTCCAAAATTCGAAAAAAATGCCCCAAATATCGCAAAAAGATTTTTACGCTAGGAGGAGGTAGAAAAGTTAGACTATCGCATCGCCAAAATTCGGAAAAAC
Source organism: Brachyhypopomus gauderio (assembly GCF_052324685.1). Taxonomy (NCBI): domain Eukaryota; kingdom Metazoa; phylum Chordata; class Actinopteri; order Gymnotiformes; family Hypopomidae; genus Brachyhypopomus; species Brachyhypopomus gauderio. The sequence continues at coordinate 14,625,774 of NC_135229.1, forward strand.
TGGATGGAAAAGGGTTTTTCGCATAAACGATGACGTATCATGCCTCAAGTCATGTGGTTCTGTACATGATCGCAATGTAAAGATGGCAAATGCATACAAAACAGTTCTGGAGAGAGCAAAAATTGAATTTAACTTCTCCATGTATAGAAAAGAAAAAGAAAAAAATGTTTCAAAACCTCAACGTGCAAAAATGCGTAACTGCCAGATGGATGTAAAAACCGCAATTGTTTGGCGTCCTCTCACGTGATGTAAAGTTTATTCGCATAACTGTAATGAATGGAAACAAGGCTTAATTCGCATTGTTTTCTGCCGAAACTGCGCATTATTTTTTCGAAAGATTTGGATGGAAACCCGGCTAATGACTGCTTGAGGAAGCTGTTCTACTTTGATACTTGAAGAAAAAAATCATGCTCAATAAAATGTAGGCTACTCGTGTTCAACGGTTTATTCAGTTAACCATGAATTTGTAAGCCTACATACTGTACATTAAATAACATGTTTATTCAGCTAAACATGATATTTGAAATGTAAGCCAACATTTAGTACATTTAACCTCACGGACGTAATTTTCAAAAGTCAGTTTTGGTCCTCTAGTTTTAACGCTTAAAAAGAAATATTTAAATAGTGACGAATCTAGCGCTAGGACCATGCAGAAAACGACCGCTCCGAGCTCCGCTCCGGTAACACTTTACGTTCCTAAAAATGAATTTTCCATGAAGCAAACCTGGCGACTTCGTGGCTGCATCCATATAAAAACACGTACGATTTGTAATTCGTTCTCGCCCCTACTGTGCAGTTTGGTTAGGAATACAGCCAAGCTAAACTATCAAGTTGAAAGTCATCATAGTTTGCTTACCCATTTTGACCCAGTTCCCAACCCAACTTTAAGAATAGATTAACGGCGATAATTTTATATCGCCCGATAAGAGTATCAAATTAACGACCGCCGTTAACAGCCCACCACTAATATATATATATGTATATATATATATATAAACACAACCAGCTCGAATGACCACAGCAAAGTAAAGCAGAAAGTGTACCCAAGACATTTAGCACAAATGACGTGATGTATGTGTGAGTGTGTGTTTATGTGTAACCTAGTTGTGCAACATAGGATAAATGTACAGAATGTACTTACCAGCAAGGGTAGAAAGCTGCGACAACATTCCCCCAGAGGCCAGAGGCAGGCAGAGAGAGACCCCGGAATCCCACCTGCCCACGGCCCCCCCAGGTTTAATGGTCACGGTTTGCTACTGAAAGAGAGCCTGTGGGAAGTGTTTGACTAGGGTATGTGAAACCACCCAGGAACAGTGTGTCACACTAATGTGATGAACCTAGTGTTGAGATTCAGCACCATCTCTCAGCCCCATATCTACCCAGAGGAGATGACCCTCAAGATTACTGGACCCCACACACCACAATAACCCCTCATCTGTTCCAGCTGGCCAAGATACATGTAGACAGATGTAAATTGCAGAAACTCTGAGAATTTTTCAGGGACAATCAACACAACATCCATGTTTATGAATTGTGGGAGGAAACCCACACATACACAGTGAGAACATGGAAACTCCACTCAAGCAGGGACTTGAACCCAAAGACCTCAGGGCTGAGAGGCAAACGTGCTAACCACCAAGACCCCATGCTGCCCAAATTAAAGTGCAGTGTCCATCCTAATCCCAAGATATTTGATTGGTAATCAAACAAGCAAATAATTACTTACCTGGTCCCAGTAAGCAGGACATGAAGCATGCTGCTCATGGGGAATGAGCCTCAGGCAACCTGTGAATCTGGCTGTTTAAAAGCAAAGATGAGTTTCATCATCTAACAGAAAAAAGATGAGCTAATGATAGTGAATGGGAGAATATTGTGACGGTGCTAGGTATGCAGACTGACCGGCCCTGCCCTCATCAGAGAGGATGCTGGGCAATGTGTGGAGAAGGGAGAATAGTTATAGACATTACTAAATTAAAGTGTTAATTGATATTCAGTTGTTATGTTGTTGGAAGTTATGGTGGCATGGGGAACACGCTCGGGGATACTGAAGTGTGAGATCAATATTTTTTTTTATCAGTAACGTGAGGGCGTTCAAATAGAGCAACGTAAAACTACTTAGGTCAAAATTTACTCGAGTAAAAGTAAAAATTACATATTTCAAAAACTACTCAGAAAATTACAAATTACTCATAAAAAGTACTCAATTACAGTAACGTGAGTAAATGTAATTCGTTACTTTCCACCCCTGCTTAATATGCCGTGTTTCCAGTTAGATTTGAGGTATAAAATGATGTTGAGTCAGGCTAAAATCTGGTTCTTCTCTTAGGGAGCGACCTATTCTTCATTATGCATTTGTTATTTCTCTGGCCCACCATCAATAAGGCCTTCAATAAGCCTCTGAAACTGCCACTTTAAATTTGTTCACCTATATGCCCACTGCTCAGTATGCCATGTTGTGTGCTGGTATTTCTTCTTCCGCTTCTTTTGTGTTCGAGAACAGCATTTCTGTGTTTTTAGTTTTCAAATCTAAGAATTTGTTTCATTACGTTAGAAATGCTGACAAATTCAATCATCATGTACAAATTGCATACAATTGGAACGACTTGAAATAGAAACCATTTTACAAAAGGAATGCTTTAATTATATTTTTATATTTTTTCTACATTCACAAAATCAGTATGGGAAACAATAACCTCTTAATGTATGCTCCTATGCTCGTTTGTTTAATCTCTCTTTTAAAAAAACACACCCTTTTTGAATAAGGAACCAACTTCAGCCGCCAATTAAGGAGCAGCAATTAAGTAACCAAACGAATCTGAAATTGTGAATAAGTAACCAACTTCAGCGTCATAAATATTTTGCAAAGGTTTTTGTTGATATTTTATGTAAAATTGTAATTCTTAATATTTCCAGAAGTAACTGTTACTGAATTATATTTTCTCATTGTAACTGTAATGAATTACAGTTACACTTTTTTTGTAATTAAATCACGTAAAGTCGTTACATGTAATTCGTTACTCCCCAACACTGGTCACTAATACCAACTGCTTGTGTACTGCCATTTCTTGATGAGGCAGGTAAGAGTTCTGTCGCCATCTAGTGGTCACACCAGTCATTTCAGCACGCATTGGAGGACATTGTCACTGAAAATGTGTGTGTGTGTGTAATAATCTATCCATTTAATCTACTGCAGTTTGTTCCCAACATTTCAGCATACTGCAGCCCATCGGTTCAGCACCATACATTTAGCAGATGCTCTTATTCATAGCTACTTACAAAGTGTTCACAGAATACATCCTAGTAGCATAGATATGTCAGAATTCAACATACCCTTGAACCAGACTACTAAACTACAGGAATCAATGCCATTACCTAGTGTAAATAAACACAGATTCAACCATAAACAACATGAATTACAACTGAAACCTAGAAGTATAAATAACTGTAGATAAATAAACATACAATGTAAAGTACAAGGACAAGTGTTATCTGCAGTGTCAGCGCTCAGTTAAGTACTCATTATTTCAGACACTCTCACTCTCTTTCTCTCACACTGTTTATAAATGCTTTTCTTTTCTCAATCTGTCGTGATCTAATGAAAGTGAATGAATGAATGTTCGATTTATATAGCGCCTTTCTGAATACCTAAGGCGCTTTACAATTTAACACAAGTACAAGTCACAGACAACCAATCACACACCGGCGAGAAGTGGCAGCCAATCGCACACAGCGTTCTCTCTAGCGGGATCCACACCCCCTGGGGGACTGAATGGGGTGCAGGAAGGGGAGAGAGGACAGACCCTAGTGGCAGAGCACCATCCACCACTGGGCACACAAGCATACACTCACTCAGACAACAACTTTTTATTGAACAGAGAGACACAGACACACACTGTTACGTACCCCGTCTAGGTAGGGACTAGTAACAGAGAAAATGATAGTGATGAACCGGTATATGATAACCTGTGACGGCCAAATGTCCAAAAACACCCACAGAGAGAGACCAAATTGAATAGTTGAAAGATGTTTTATGTAGTATGTAAATATATAGGATGTATATTGAATGACATGAATATTAACACCAGGTAAACTTCAGGTTGACCCTCACTGAAAACGAAAACGAACAACAAAAGAAAACCCACTAACACCGGGACTACTAATAAACCCGTCTCAAACAAACGTGAAACAAAAACACAATGTCTCTCCTAACTCCCTGACTAATCAAACACACAGAACCAAACCCATAAACCAGAAACAAAACAGCCAGTCACCCTTACTACTGGTGCAATAGATTATATAAACAGAAATATACAAATGTAGACAGCAACTAGAACGAACCAACAATCGAATTATCAAATCTCAGAAATCTCAGAATAAGCACAAAAGCGAGGCGTAGCCTGCTTCGTCCATGTCCACATCCACCTTTTATGCTTCTTTTCCATCTTCCTCCGTCGTCACGGTAAGCCGCATCAGGTGTGGAAGGTGAAGAACGGACGGCCCCTGTAAACAGTCTTAAAGGGGCAGACTCACAAATACAGGCATAGCAGACAATATGACAAAATGCACAACACACAATATGACTGAGGTCATAACAACACTCAGGGAGAATTTGTCAGTGACTGCCAATATACAAAACCTCCATGTTTTTGGACTGTGGGAGGAAACCAGAGATCCCAGAGGAAACCCACGCAAACACAGGGAGAACACGGAAACTCCACTCAGATAGGGACTTGAACCCAAGACCCCAGTGCTGATAGGCAAACGTGCCACCAAGCCACCATGTTGCCCATTTAAGTTCTCCTGCTAAATTTTCAAATATTAATATATATACATATTAATGCCTTATCGTGGGGTCAGCATTCCTATGCTCCCTGATACCAGGATTGACAATTAGCATAAAGGAAAATTCAGGACTGTTGTACCAAATCACTCCCCTTTGGTGAGTCTGTGTAGAGAGATATGTGTGTGTGCAGTGGCGTATTATTATCATTTTACTGAGGTCGGTTTGAAATGATCTTTTGAAAACCTGAGCGATTAAAAACAATGCCCTGAAATGAGCCACCACCTCACACACACCCGACCTCTCTCTTCCTTTAACACCAGATGCGCTGCAGCAGCAGTTCAGTTCAACGAGTGGAAGGAAGCGTCTTCAGCACAGCACACACGCTCACAGATAGACTTCTTCTCCCGTGCCCACCAGCCAGGTCACATACACATCAAGTCAAATCGTACCGTTTGCCCTCTAAGCCCAACGTGAAATATTTTCTTGTGCAGTTAAATGTCTCATACAGCACCAAACTACTAAGCATTTTAAGCCGATGGTCACCTGATAAACTAGTCGCACTAGCCCAAATCAATGATAGATAACGTGAGGACGACCACATACAAATAATTAAGGTAGAGTTTGCAAATCTATGTGTTAAGCTGAACGTTTTCTGTTGTATAGGTTTTGTTAGGCAACATAAATTAACACATTCGTTTGTGAAAGAAGAAACGGGAAGTTCCCCATTACCTGTGAAAAATGCCCATCTGCATTCATGTAATGACAACATTCAGTAGCCTATAACTCCTTCTCCTAATTTTTGGTCTTTATACTGTCTTAATTGTAGGCCTGTATTGATTTACTAATTGCAAAATATATGCAACAAGGCCTGCAGACAGTGGAGGGTAAACAGAAGTTAACTGAAGTACTTAACATTGACTGTATATAGTTAATATTGGATATGAATTATATCAGTTGGCTGCGTGACTTTTTTCCATTGAAAACTCACGTTTAGAGAATGTTATAAATAAAAGTCAAAATTCATTCAACTTGTGCTTGTAATTTTTTTTTATAAAGTATAATGAAGTGTTCCACGTGTGCTTCACAACCAACCCCCCCCCCCCCCCCCCCCCCCCCCCACCGAGCACTTGCCCCCCAAAATGTCTGTGCACGCCACTGTGTGTGTGTGTGTGTATGTGTGTGTGTATCACCAAACAAAAGAAGAGGATCATTTCATTTCACATAAAACTCTGAGTTCATTCCTACAGTTCATGTCCAGCCACATGTAGCCTTCATCTCGTGTTTCTATGGCGCCACACTGGTGAGACAGGGGAAGCTCTGGCTGTCTCCCTCCCTTCCAGTTGGTCCAAGATCCCACAACCATCCCATTGGACCAAATCCAGAACCCAAAGAGTCGGCTCTGTCTAAGCCCCACCCACACAGGTCCAGAGACGTTATTCCTTCTGAGTTCAGACTCCACTTCTTTCTGGTCGAGGTCAGACTCAATGCGTAGGAGACCAGACCTGTTACCTTCCTGACAGTAGTCCAGAGCTTTCTCCCAGATCATACTGTCCTCACTCACATGGATGGACGCTGACAGAGACACAAACACCAGAGACACGTCTTCATTCTACTGATCTAGACTGCAGAGAACATTTTAGTGTTGGTAACATCAATCACTTACTGTTGTAGCACAGAGCAGAGGCAGAATCATTACACGCTGCTGGAGACCATTCATCCTTCATCAGTTTTACACAATCATATGGCTGAGGGACACGAGATCTCCAGTTCCTGTAGGTGGAGAGACCTCCATCAGCCCACTCCCAGTCATCACACAGCAGGCCGATCCAGAAGGGGGTGGTGCTGTTCTTCCCATTCAGATTCACCTCTTCATTTTGCTCCTGATCTCTGATGCTGACCAGATCAGTGTATTTCTCCCTGCAGTATCTCTGGGCTTCATACCAGGACATTGGCTCAAGCACTAACTGATAACTGAACATGGCTCTAATAACATCTGTAGAGGTCAAAGGTAAACACAGTTTATTTATGTTTATGCAATTCAAGTTATGAGGTAGATATGAATGAGGATTTTATCAGTTCCAGTCAGGTTGTTACCATATTTATAGCACATGAAATCTCTTTTCTCTGAGCATTCATGTGTGTCCCATCCACCATCATCGTTCATGACAGCACAGTGGGCCTCTGCACTACAGCTCCTGTTCTCTCTCATGTTTATGAACACGACTGCATCACCATTAGACCATTTATAACTGGGCTGACTGTGGTGGAGCCCAATCCAGGCAGCACATAATCCAGCCTCCTCAATCAGATTAGCCAGTACACTGTTGTCTTCCTCACTGTACACAGTGACGAGGTCGGTGTAGTTTCTTCTACAAGCTGTCTGAGCCTCAGACTGAGTCAGACTCTCATCCACAATAATGTGGAATGTTCTGAGACGACTTCCACCTGCAGCAGAAAAGACTGGAAAAGTTTCTCTTCTTAGTGACTCAGTGATGAAGTGATGTTCTTCTATGTTCTGATTAGAAACTGTCAGGAATGTTCTCCAGTGCTTTGGGCGTGTGTTGTGATACCTGTGGCATTACTGTGGTAGCACAGAGCAGATTGACCATTACCACAAGGCACTGAGTGCCATTTCCCTCCTAGCAGTGTTGTACAGTCTCCTGTTGTCTGAGGCTGATCAGTCTCCCAGTTCCTGTAGGTGGAGAGACCTCCATCAGCCCACTCCCAGTCATCACACAGCAGGCCGATCCAGAAGGGGGTGGTGCTGTTCTTCCCATTCAGATTCACCTCTTCGTTTTGCTCCTGGTCTCTGATGCTGATCAGATCAGTGTATTTCTCCCTGCAGAATCTCTGGGCTTCATACCAGGACATTGGCTCAAGCACTAACTGATAACTGTGGCACGAATCTGCAGTCATTAAATAATTAACAAAATGATCCTTAATTATATGTTTAGAGTTAAAGGTGAAGATATCAATAATTATAGTATTTAATATTATTAAAACTTCTATAGTAAATATTTACCTTGTTTATAACACGTAAAATTCTTTTTCTGTGTGCAGTTAACACACTCCCATGAACCCTCAGCCGTCATAGCAACACAGCAGCTCCATGTCCCACAGTCTTGTATTGAGTCTCTGAATGTAACTGCATCACCATTAGACCATTTATATCTGGGCTGACTGCGTTGGAGCCCAATCCAGGCAGCATATAAACCAGCCTCCTCAATCAGATTAGCCAGTACACTGTTGTCTTCTTCACTGTACACAGTGACGAGGTCGGTGTAGTTTCTTCTACAAGCTGTCTGAGCCTCAGACTGAGTCAGATTCTCATCCACAATAATGTGAAATGTTCTGAGACGACTTCCACCTGCAGCAGAAAAGACTGGAAAAGTTTCTCTTGTTAGGTGAGGTGATACGTGTTTATGTTTACACAACCCAAACGACACCCAGTCATGGTAGCACCCACCTTTCATCTGATGTTAGACAAGCAGACACGCTACGATGTAGACACACTTCAGAGATGTTAACGATCAACATTTGTAGGCCAGACACAGATGTCTGCGTGTTATCAGGCGTGTTATCAGACGTATCAGACATGATATCAGGCGTGGTATCAGATGTGGTATCAGCGGTATCAGACATGATATTAGGCGATACCTGGCAAATCAGCTTAAGAAATTGGGGCACCTGGCAGGTTACAGTATGCACGTCTGCTCTCATAGCGCTAGCTGTGATACTAGTATGTACTAGAGGTGTCTTCAACTAAGCATTTTCATAGTGGAATCAGGGGTTTTTTTATCTAGAGCGCCTTAAACGGGATCCCGTTCTCATTCAGGACCTTTTTCCACTTCAAAGTAAAAACCTAAAACACTCAGATAAATGAATAAACATGGTAGGTTGGCTTTATTCAGCTTTTATTTATTTACTTATTTATTTTTTAATGAAACGTTAGAGAACATTAACAAAAAAAAGTCACCGTCAGTGCGCATATCGAACTGTCACAGGCACTGTGCAAAATGTCAAAAATATTTTAAATAAAATATGCCTGCCTGAAAAAATAAAAAAAAATGTCACAAAACAGCAAAAAAAATTTGAAGTAAAGGTTCAAGTAACGGGGTTTAAAAAGCAAACAACAACAAAAAATGTTTATAGGCCTACTTGCCGAGACGCACCGCGACGAGACGACACAACTGAAATGACAAACGGCTGAACTGTTTTTTTTTCGCCTTACACGTTTTAAATGGTATGCCATGTTGGTTGTTGTCGTGTGAAATGAAAGACGTTGATGACATAACTTGCACTTTACTTTGTTTGATTCATCGTTATCTTTTTCAAAACACTCCCACACTTTTGAAGTTTTTTTAGTAGCCATTATAATCTCGGTAGACGCTGACTATCCTGTAGCGTGTTCAGCTCCGCTCATTTGGATTGTGCAACTGCAGGGTGTGATTTATTAATGTGTAGTAAGGAAGATGCCTATTGTTAATGCGCACACATCATTTAAAAATATTTATTAACAGAAATTAGGTTTTAAATGATTTTATTTGACAAAAGGCTATATATAACGAAAACAAAGACATTTCATGTAACAACTAATGCTTAGCAGCATCCTTGGGCACCCCCATGCAGTTAGAATGGTACAGAGGGTATAGTTGACTATAGTCGAATCAGCGACTATTGCAGGTCACCCCTAGTACAGACATAAAAATAAATTTATTATAATTTTTTATAAATAATTTTTAAAAACTAGTCAAAAACTTCACTTAAATATGTGTACGTGTGTACAGGAGTGTTGGGAATTATATTTTAATCCCTTCATATTTTGTGTGACGCTGGAAGGAGGAGGCACAACGAGCATCGAAGAGTGCAACATAAAACGTTTAATAATCACACACACACACACGTGAAGCTCTGTGCGGAGGGCAAGCAAAAACACCACACTCACACAGGCACGAAACTTTAGACAAAGACGAGCACAAGACCTTGCGCGAACGCACATTATATAGGTGATTAACATATACTCTCGTGATCTCGAGACAAGGCACAGGTGAGACTACGAACACGCTCACAGACAACCCACACCCACGGAACTACAAACATGGACATAACTGCACGCAGACGACATAACGACACGCCCACAGGGAAGGGTCCGGAGCTGTGACCGTGACATTTTGTTTACATTACAGTATTAATCAAGCAGCTTATCATAATACTTATATAGTTTAACTGTTCTTAAAGTATTAATTAAATTTCTTATATTAATCACTTTGTTTTGCTTACATTATTAATCAAATTGTATATGATCAAGAATGTTTGTGAAAATGCTTGTAAGGTCTCTTTCACATTCTAGGTGTTTGCAGTGTTTGTTAAAAACAGAATGTGTAAAATGAGTCTCTGTAAGTCAGTTTGACCAGGTCAGCAAGTGAAGAGCACTCTTCCAAAGTAGGGAAGAAAACAGCTGTAGGTTTAACGTATGGAATGTGGTCCTATGTTTAGCAGGAAAGAGAGCATGCCTGAAATCATATAAAATGGGGGAGAAGCAGACAGGTGTTAGAGCTGCACATGGGGTGACACGAATAGGCTTAGGGTGTTGCATTGTGAGCTCTCCAGAGATCTCTGTAATTAATATTTGTTTACTTTTAATAAAAGGTTCAAGACAAGACTGGTAATGTTTTTTCTTGCAATCAACGAAACATGCTGCGCTAAGGTAAGAGAAGATTAAAAGCGCGATAGGAGATAATACAGTGTGTTTTGTTTAAGTCCTCACTGTTGAGTTGTTAATTTTATAAGCATTAGATTTTCCTGACATGTAGGCCTACATATTTCATCATATTTCATCAGTTGTCATGAAGGTTTTCTTCAGTAAAATGTTACACCACCTTCTCCTGTCAGCTCTGGTGGGTGGAGGCTCCACTGTGGAGATGAGTGTACTGCACCATCTCTGGAACAGCAGGGCTAGTGTCCCATCATGCCTCAGTGAGATGAGGAGGTCAGTAAACAGGTGTGTCAGGGCAGTGAGACAGGGGCACTCAGCTCCGACTGGTCATGTGGTTACAAGTACACAAAACCAGACAGACACCACTTAAAATGACATACATTAAGTCTTTCAAATTAACAGCTATTAGCCTCCACCCATTCATATTAGCATGTTAGCTCTTACTTTAAAAACATGGACACTGAAGCTAGTAAGAGATGGCAGTCCTGTAGAGTGAACGAAGCTGTGTAAGCAGAAAGAGAAGGCCAAAACTAGCACAGAGATGGGGAACTTGTGAGAACTTTTGTTACATGAGTATGCTCTTACTTGTGTACAGCACTGTGGCCAATGACATTGAATTTAAAGTGCTCTTTAAATAAAATTTGAGTTGAGTTGACTTGAGCTTTGAGTGTTAATAGATCACTGGACCAATCCATTTTCTTTTCATACTTTAAATAAACTTTATTTGAATTTAATATCTTAGCCATGCCTTTGACTGTTTTTATCCAACACTAAGATTCAAATTTCAACAATAGTACTAATCACACCCAGGATGAGATTAGAGGTGAGACCTGCATTTACACTCCCACAGTGGGGTGTACAGAAGGAGACAATGCTGCCGTGTGAAAGGCCTTTTACATTTTTTTAATTTTAGGTTTTTTTTTTTATTCCTACATTTGTTTTTAGTTCATTTCATGTTCATTAAAATTTTTTACATTTCTAGTTATTTTCTCTAGTTCCTTAAACATGGAAATATGGTTAAAATATGCTATACATGTAAAGCTAATTATTATAGTTAATTTCATTATTGTGGTTCTCATTATTATTACTATTAGTAGTAGTAGTAGTGGTAGTAGTAACATTAGTAGTTTTCAGAAACTCCACCTTAAATCAACTCCCACAGTGGAGAATGCAAGGAGACCTACATTTACACTCCCACAGTGGAGAATGAGAGACCTGCATTTACACTCTCACAGTGGAGAATGAGAGACCTACATTTACACTCCCACAGTGGAGAATGAGAGGAGACCTGCATTTACACTCTCACAGTGGAGAATGAGAGACCTGCATTTACACTCCCACAGTGGAGAATGAGAGACCTACATTTACACTCTCACAGTGGAGAATGAGAGGAGACCTGCATTTACACTCTCACAGTGGAGAGTGAGAGGAGACCTGCATTTACACTCCCACAATGGAGAGTGAGAGGAGACCTACATTTACACTCCCACAGTGGACAGTGAAAGGAGACCTACATTTACACTCTCACAGTGGAGAGTGAGAGACCTACATTTACACTCTCACAGTGGAGAGTGAGAGGAGACCTGCATTTACACTCCCACAGTGGAGAATGAGAGACCTACATTTACACTCTCACAGTGGAGAATGAGAGGAGACCTACATTTACACTCCCACAGTGGACAGTGAAAGGAGACCTACATTTACACTCTCACAGTGGAGAGTGAGAGACCTACATTTACACTCTCACAGTGGAGAGTGAGAGGAGACCTGCATTTACACTCCCGCAGTGGAGAGTGAGATTAGACCTACATTTACACTCTCACAGTGGAGAATGAGAGGAGACCTACATTTACACTCCCACAGTGGAGAGTGAGATTAGACCTACATTTACACTCTCACAGTGGAGAATGAGAGGAGACCTACATTTACACTCTCACAGTGGAGAGTGAGAGGAGACCTACATTTACATTCCCGCAGTGGAGAGTGAGATTAGAACTGCATTTACACTCCCACAGTGGAGAATGAGAGGAGACCTACATTTACATTCCCGCAGTGGAGAGTGAGATTAGACCTACATTTACACTCTCACAGTGGAGAATGAGAGGAGACCTACATTTACACTCCCACAGTGGAGAGTGAGATTAGACCTACATTTACACTCTCACAGTGGAGAGTGAGAGGATACCTACATTTACACTCTCACAGTGGAGAGTGAGAGGAGACCTGCATTTACACTCCCACAGTGGAGCAGAGGTGTCAATTCCAGGTTCAGAAAGTAAAAGTCCTCACCAGGATTTTGCTCAGGGTTCCTGGATTGTGTTGATTCCACTAATTTTACCTGGATTGCACTAATTAGAAAATCTAGCAAGCTTGAGCAAAATCCTGGGATGGACTTTTACTTTCTGAACCTGGAATTGACACCTCTGCAGTGGAGAGTGAGAGGAGACCTGCATTTACACTCTCACAGTGGAGAGTGAGAGGATACCTACATTTACACTCTCACAGTGGAGAGTGAGAGGATACCTACATTTACACTCTCACAGTGGAGAATGAGAGGAGACCTACATTTACACTCCCACAGTGGAGAATGAGAGGAGACCTACATTTACACTCCCACAGTGGAGAATGAGAGGAGACCTACATTTACACTCCCACAGTGGAGAGTGAGAGGAGACCTACATTTACACTCCCACAGTGGAGAGTGAGAGGAGACCTACATTTACACTCCCACAGTAGAGAGTGAGAGGAGACCTGCATTTACACTCCCACAGTGGGGTGTTCAGAAGGAGACAACACTGCTGTGTGAAAGGCCTTTTACATTTATTTTATTTTTTTATTTTAGGTTTCCTTTTTATTTTATTCCTACATTTGTTTTTAGTTCATTTCATGTTCATTAAACATTTCTAGTACATTTCTAGTTATTTTCTCTAGTTCCCTAAACATGGAAATATGGTTAAAACATGCTATACATGTAAAGCTAATTATTATAGTTAATTTAAATATTGTGGTTCTCATTATTATTACTATTAGTAGTAGTAGTAATGGTAGTAGTAACATTAGTAGTTTTCAGAAACTCCACCTTAAATCAGCTTTAAATTCACATGGATAATTGGGAACCAGCAGGTTTTCAGGAAATGTTATTAGTCAATATTTACCTGAGTGGAGAAGGAGAAGGAGACAGATGTTGGCCATGGTCATACCAAACCTTCACAACATCAACACCAACAACACCATCAGGCACTGAGATCCAACCTCACCCACAGATGTTTGGTGCTGAGGGGCAGCACACTGAACACACAACATATTCTGATTATCACACAGTAGTATTATCACACACTTCATAAAAACATTTTCTTAATAGAACAGCTATGTACTGTCAGTTGAATAACTACTATACAACCTTAACTCGGTTAGTTGAATAGAGAAAATCATAGAGCTACTTACCTGAAAATGCTGCTTACCTGAAAAGGTGTTAATATTGAATGGAGGTGGAACACTCAAATCACAGCCCTTTAAACATCATCCTGGTGACCTTGAGCAGGTGACATCAGAATGGTCCCGTGTTTAAAGTGAACATCAGAGGATAATCATCGTTGTGAGCGTTCACGAGGATAAACATCGTTGTGAGCTCTTTATTTCATCAGAAGATTAATGACAGCTGTTGCCTAGAGACCATGTGGCTATTACAGACCTTGTGGATTAATTATTAAACCCAACTGTATCACTTCTACCTGTAGGAGGACTGAAAGCTGATAGCAGGATCTATGATGAAGACTATCTGTCCTGGTCAATACACATATCAAGAGTTTCAAACATTTACAGGTGCTCAGTCTTAACAATGATGTACAAATAACTAGTGCCACATATAAAGAACAACGTAAAAAATGATTAATACACATAAACAACACATTACAATTCTATACAGTACAGTACAGTACACATTGGCCAGTATGGAGGTTTAGGCCTTCGGCTAATCACATAATATAACCATGTTGATTACCTGTTTTTTCTCAAGCCATTAAAACACCATGGTAATGAATGTGCTACACATCAATAGGTTGCTCATCAAAGATATTTCACACAATGAAGCAGATCCTAGTTTCTATCCATGGCCTCAACTAAAATTATAATGAAAAATTTAGTAAAAATGGCGTCTGGTAGAATATTTGTTTGTTTGACCATTTTTTAAAACTTCAAATCATTTCCTACTATTACACATACGCTGGCGTCTTCATTAGAAATGTTTGTTGTTGGAAACACCTTGAAGGTGAGTTGTCTCAAACGATTGCTCTTTTGCTAATGTTCCCAGTGGATAATCTTCCAACTCTTCATCAATGGATAGTTTCTGAGCACACAAATGTGCTGGCTGGACATTTTGACATGGCAGACAAAAGACACTGACACAGACATGCTACATACTGACACAGACATGCTACATCCTAACACAGACATGCTACATACTGACACAGACATGCTACATACTGACACAGACATGCTAAATACTGACAACTATGTGTGTGTCCACATGTTGACCACCTAATTCACCTCATTCATATCCAGATGACAGTGTTCCTGTGGTCAGAGGACCTGTGATGAACAGGATAGAACAGGATATGGCTAATAAAAATGTGTATACCATCAGATGGGCCACATTCACTAATCACACACCTATAAAACTCCTTAATAAATGTGTATACCATCAGTTGGGCTACATTCACTAATCACACACCTATAAAACTCCTTAATAAATGTGTGTACCATCAGATGGGCTACATTCACTAATCAAACACCTATAAAACTCCTTAATAAATGTGTATACCATCAAATGGGCTACATTCACTAATCACACACCTATAAAACTCCTTAATAAATTCACTAATAATAGTCCCTATACGTTGGCCAGAGTTTTGATACAAGGGCGATGTATCTAATGAGGTGGGATTATTCCTTGTGTACTATAAAATCTTCATCAGTGTAGAAGTGAAATATACTGCTAAAAAATAAAGGGAACACTAAAATAACACATCCTAGATCTCAATTAAGAAAAATCTTTGAAATCAGTTGAAAATCTCTCATTTCTACCTGTTGTCTGTTCCATTTGCACAAGAGCAGTTGAAATTGATTCACAATCAGTGTTGCTTCCTATCTGAACACGAAGTGTGGATGACTTGGAGTTACATTGTGTTGTTTAAGTGTTCCCTTTATTTTTTTGAGCAGTGTACATCTGAACAGAAGACACCAGCCACAGGCGCCACTGAGAAATGCACTTTAGACTTAAAACAAGAACTTACACTGTTTTGCAGAATATGCTCTGGATGTGAGACAGGGAAGAATGTTCGGATAATTTATAGATTTTTTTTAAGAAAAAAGGATGTAACAGCTGAATTTAACCAGGTAAGATGAAAGATGTGCAAAATATGTAAGAAATAATGTCCGTGTGTTCGACGGGTTCATGTCTGATCTGCATGATGCAAATCCTCTGATGGCCCTCGGCTCCGTGACATTCTCTCTGTGAGCAGGTCTGATTTCTTGGAGAAACATTTGCATATTATTTGCTTATCATCAGTTTCCCCTTTCCCACTGACTTCATTTCATGGCTATGATACGTAATTAAATGCAAAACTCTTATCGCTCTCATGTTTTGTATAAAGGACACACATTAAGGATTGTGTTAACAGGAGTGTTGCAATATGTCTTCACTTCAGGTTAGGAATCACTCTGTTTCAGTGGATATGGTCTGTGTGATTCAGATAAAAAGTAGAATTTCTGTTGAAATGTGAAATTTGCTAAATTCTATTAACACTATTAATATAATACTTTGTCATCTCACATACTTATTGTAATTGCAGAGTTCAAACAAACTTCATTATATCAACAAAATTAACAGAGTTAAACAAAACATGCAGATACAGCATTTAATAAGAATAGGTGTGATTGCAGCAGTAAAAGAACCTTATACATTATTATTGATCATTATTATTGATCATTGAGAATGTAATCTATGTTTAATGACTTTTTAAAAGTCTGTCTGTGTTTTGAATCTGAAATGTATCTTTTTAAAAAAAATAAAGAACCAGTAGTGGTTTATACAGGTTTAAATGCTGAGACTAGGCACACACTTTATCATTGTGAATCCTTAAATTTAGAAGCTGACATGTGGAGTCACCTGATGAGGTTTTACATGTGTAAGTGCTGCTGATGTGATGTGGTGTTGGAGAAAAAGTTCCAGATGTGAAGATCCCAGGGTATCCACATCTCCATTACAGCAAATGTAGTCTTGATTGAAATACTTCAGATTACCTTTTTATCTTAAAATTTACTTTTAATTGCTTTTGTAACCTTTTCAGAGAACACAAAGCTAACATATAAAACAAGTAGATTAAACAAAATGCAAATGATAGAAGATAAAATGTTATTCAACATGGAATCTAGAACAGAAAGGTATTAAAAACTGGAGTTGTGAAAACATTCTACATGAGCACAGTGACACAGCGGCTGCGTTAGAGAAGCAAATGTACATAAGCATGTAGAGAACACAGTACAAATGAAGCACCCCTGTACAGTATCAGATTATCATAACCCTAACACTAACCCCTAACACTAACCCCTAACCCTAACACTAACCCTTAACCCCTAACACTAACACTAACCCTTAACCCCTAACCATAACACTAACCCTTAACCCCTAACACTAACCCTTAACCCCTAACACTAACACTAACCCTTAACCCCTAACACTAACCCTTAACCCCTAACACTAACCCCTAACCCTAACACTAACCCTTAACCTCTAACCCTAACACTAACCCCTGACACTAACCCTTAACCCCTAACACTAACCCCTAACACTAACCCTAACACTAACCCCCTAACACTAACCCTTAACCGCTAACCCTAACACTAACCCCTAACATTAACCCTTAACCCCTAACACTAACCCCTAACACTAACCCCTACGCAGTATCAATGTCAGATCATCATATTTAGGTCACGTTATAATAATTGGATTTCTTTTAAGTTGAGCAGTAAGGTGTGTGTTCTTATGTACCTTTAGATTTACTATATAAAAAACACAGGCCCTACAGCAGAGGTCCTCAACTGGCGGACCGCGGTGCTCATTCCTGATTAACTGGATACGGACCCAAAAAAAAAATTTATTAATTTTGACGGGAGAATAAATTTTAAACCGGAGCATTTATTTCAGCGCTATTGAAAAAAACACTCCGGTGAGACCGTGAGGGGGAGGAGAGGCCCGAGGGAGGGTGTTTCTCCATGTTCATCAAAGGAGAGTGCAATGGACTACTCCCGGTGCGAGTCCCCAGTAGAGCCCATGAACTGGAGCTTAGGCGGTGAGGAAGAGATGGAGACTAAAGACGCCGCTCACACTGCCAAACCAGGGGAGCGATCGCCAGGAGAGGGCGAAGTTCACCGATGGGGTCCTCGGAGAGGGGGAAGCGAGCGTCGGCAGGCCTACCCTGCAGCACGCCCCCCGAGGGTTTCCAAAGAGATTGGTAGCGTGCCCACCGAGAGGGCTGCAGGAGCGTCCGCCAGCCGCGCCGCACTCAGCGGAGGGTTTGCGGCGAAGGCGGGAGGAAGACCACCCACCACAGCACCTGCAGCTCCCGGAGCGTTCTCACCTCTGGAAGCCCTTCTACAGGCGCAAACCCTGGCTCCGTTTGTGTGTGTGTCTGTGCCTGTGTTCATATCCATCCCTGTGTATCTCCCAAATCCCCTTTTCCCTTTCGTACCGCTGTCTATTAATGTACCAGTTTGTGTTTTGGTCAACGTCCCGTTGTGTGTGTCTAACGTGTTTTCCCCTGTCTTCCCAGGGAGGGTGTTCTAGGCTGTTCGTTGCGGAATCTCCACCGAGGGCGGTCATCTCCTAGACACAGGACTGAAGGCTCCGAATCTGCCCATTGGTGTGGGTTCGGGGCATTCAGTTCTGTTGGCACCCCGGGACGGGTAGTGCCCTTGGTGGGGGGCTCTGTCATGGTACAGCCCCTGACGCCTCCCCTTTGGGCGTGTGTTTATGTCGTCTACGTCTGGACGTCTGCATCTGTGGATCTCTGTGTGGGTGTGGATATGTCTGAATGTGTTCATCAGTCTCACCTGTGGATCGTCTCGTCATCACTCGGGGCTCATGTGGTTTTGTCTATTTAATGTGCGTTCGCGCAGTGTCCCGTGCTCGTCTTTGTTAAGAATCATACACGTCATATGTTTAATTGTTATATGTGCACTATCCGCGCTACTTTTATTTAATAAAAGTGACGTTAGTACAACGGCCATCGAACTCGTGCCTCGTCTGTCTCCCTGTGCCCACCGTCACAAATCATTTGACTATGTGATATTACAGGGGTGTACTCACATCTGCTGTGTACTGTATTAAGCAGGGTGGGGTGGTTATTGCAGCACTGTAGATTATGAAACAAGTTGGAACATGTGGTGTGTCAACCCGGTCTCATTCCCCATGCGTATGAAATCGTACGCAAAACTATGCACTGAAATGCGTACTCATCGGTACGCAGCGAGATGCATACAAATGTTACGCCGCTATCAAATACATGTAAATACTCGCCGATTCCCGACCAAAACGATCCCTAGGCTATAGTAGGTGTCCAAAATGATCGTAGTATCTACTCTGTACAGTATATTAAAGCAAACGCTAAAAAAGACTAGACATTTGACGTTTTGTGAGTTAAAAGAGAGAGAGAGAGAGAGAGAGATAGAGAGAGACACACTTCTTGAGCGTAATGCCCAGTGGGATTAGGTCAGAATTCTTCACTAAAAAGACCAACATAATCGCTTTATTAATTTTTTTTATGTATTTAAAATGTTTCTTATGTTCTATTAGTGCGTTTTATGTTTAGGTTTGTTCTTAAACTGCTGCAAACAATTGAGAGAGAGAGAGATGTTTCATAGTTTAAGGAATGTCTTTGGCTCCTTTTCTCTGTGTAGAGACAAACGTAATTTTCACCTAAACGTATTCATTCTTTTATTCTCTGTTTCTGGTTCTTCTCGGGTTCTGATACGCCTAAATGAACTGATTAGTATCCAAGCTTAAATAATGATGGATTAAAAAAAGATTAGACATTTGACCTTTTGCGAGACCACGTATGGAAACATCCCAACATATTGTGACGGTGCCGGGCACACGGACTGACAAGCCCGCCCACACGCCAGCAGAGGAGGCTGGGAGATGAGAGAGAGACACTGTAAATTGTAAATTGTCTGTTTAAGATAAGTGAGTTCATAGTTATTTTGATGTTTCTAGTTATGGTGGTTGGGGACGAATATGTGTTAGGTCTGTGGGGAAAACATAGGAACACCCTCATCGTGGAGTGAGTGCAGTTGAATGGGGTAGTTGCCATAAAGAGCAGCAAGGGGTATGTTCAACAACCTAAGAGATTCTCAATAAAACACAATTCTTGTTAAAATGAGATCTTCGCGTGAGACTCCTTTTTTCGCCGCCACGACAATATGTATGTATTTATGTGCTCAGACAAATACTCTTACTGTGAAGTTCTGCTCACATTGGTAAGGTTGCTATCCAATTTGAGCGCGATTGCGACCATCGATATCAAGGGTTTGAAGCAAAGATTGGTTAAGGGCACTACATTTCATACAGCCTTAAGTGAAAGAGAGCGCCTCCCAGCTGTCGGATTGTGTGCACTTCAGCCCGAGCCACTGGACACAGAATCACAGCGCGCTTTCCCTCCACATGGTGAGTGTCTAAGCAGTCCGGTGCTTAAACTTGCTTAGTAAACTAGTGTAAACAGGTTCTGTCGACCACGCGAGACAATGAAGAGTCAGGTGTCAAAAGGTTTACAATTTATTCAAAACCAGGCTCTTAGGAGAAGGAAGGAGGAATCAGAGGTTGCCACCCACCACTGGGACCTTAAATAAACCCAAGAGAGCACACCAGATCAATCGAGATTAAGTTCCAAGTGCAATAATATTCCAGGCTCACAAATGGCACCACTACAAACACCGCACACGAAATTCATACATGGCACTCCATATTAATAGCTACCCACACATCAAATGTCCCACCAAGGCCCAGTGGTAGGCGTACACACAATGGCTACAGCCTGCAGTCCCCAATACTGGTCAAGTTAACATTAACATTAAAGTAATTAAAAATACGCCATTACTTTATTGATCTTAATCTAGAGCTAATTTTAAAAAGGAAGGCCACCACAAACCGCCGAGAAGCAAGGACTACAACTACGGGACCTCGGGCTGAGCCACTTGGGGAAGGCCGAAGGTGTGCAGAGTTCCAGCACAGGTCGGCCGCCCTGGCGTGGACAAACAAACAGAACTAACACAAGTAAACAAATAAACACACACAAACTAAACTAATAAAGGAGACCAGAGCTTAAGCCTGTTCTGGCCTGATACTGGCACTCAAAGGCAGCACCAATCACAAACATACCTAAATTACTAAGATTAACAAAACAACAACCAACTGCACACCATCCACCTTACCCACTGCTGACACGAAGGAGACCAAAAAAACCCGCTGGGGCCCTCCACAGGCCCAGCTTTTAAAGGGTCCTCTTCCTCTCCCCATGAACCCAGCATTTCACCGCAGCAAATCCCACAGCTCCCCCTTTGTCCTGGCCCCATTATTGCACCCTGACTCCCAACCAGTCCATTCGGTTACACTAGCTTAGATTAGCTAGCATGCCTTTAATTAACTTGAGATTTGATTAGTATCACAATTTCTATAAAGTTATGTTGCCCTCAAAATAAGTGATAGAAGTTTACTTTTGACATGCTAAGAACGCATGTCTGTGTTTAACAGGTGAAAAAGTTCTTTGCTAGCTTGCGTTAGAGCTGGCCTAATTATGTGCCTCTAATTATGTATACCTAAATAATACACAGGTCTAGACTAACATTACTCAAACTGTATGTTTATTATTGAATGATATCGAAATTACATTTCAGCTAGAGCTGATTGATATGTGAATTGTGAAAACATGAGTTAAGATTTTTTCATGATACGTGGCAGTATTTAATAAATATGTTAAAATATTATCAGAGTATAAAAGCACAATGATATTTTTTAACATTTCACACACTGTGCACTACCAAATCTAGTTGGAGTGGCCTAATTGTACTCTCTTTTTAAGCAAATGTGAAAGACATCTGTTTTATTACTAACAGTAGCTGCAATATGCTCAGAAATGTTATATGTAAACATTAAATATTTTGACATCTTTATTTTATTTTCACAGACCTTTCAGGTCCCTCCTCACATCCATCTCACTATCCTTTATAGCAACCCAACGGCACTTTTAAGAGCCACTTGTCTGTCTGTCTGTCTTTCTATCCATCCATCATCTATCTGTCTGCCTGTCTTGCTGTTTATCTGTCTATTTGTCTTCAGTTCTGTTGTCTCTCTGTATAGCTATCTATCTATCCATCCATCCATTCATCCATCCATTTATCTATCTATCTATCTGTCTGGTATGTGTACTAATTTTTATTTTACAATCATAGGCAAAGAAAAGAAGGTCGGCAAAACCCGTATCTGGTGGTGTTGGGTGGAGACAGAGGGATAATTCAGGACAAATTATTCCAAAATTTCCCCCAAAGACTCCTAACTCGACTACACGTAATAAATGTTCTTTTTGGTCTCCAAATTTGAATTGTACAGGTCTTCTGATAGTTGAATAATGAAAATGTACCTTGGTCTCAACAACCAACTGCACACCATCCACCTTACCCACTGCTGACACGAAGGAGACCAAAAAAAAACCCGCTGGGGCCCTCCACAGGCCCAGCTTTTAAAGGGTCCTCTTCCTCTCCCCATGAACCCAGCATTTCACCGCAGCAAATCCCACAGCTCCCCCTTTGTCCTGGCCCCATTATTGCACCCTGACTCCCAACCAGTCCATTCGGTTACATCCCTCACCACCTTTTCACAGCACATCCTCGTGCTGCCGGTCAGTTGTCCCCTTGCCCATAACGCTGGGGTGGGATCCCCCTCGAACTGCGCTGAGACCTCCGCAGCTCCTCAGACTCCACAGCCACAGAATCTTCCACTGGTGATGCAGTGGACGGACCTGCACGTTGCCAAGGGGGCAACCATCGGGTTGGTGGGGGCATCCACATGAATGACTGTCTCCTTGGCTCAGGTTTGCCACGTTCTTCCTGCGCTAGGGCTTGTAGTGACAAAGGACAAGGACGAAGCAACCGCCTATGCAAAACTTTCTCCTTCCCTTCCCCCCGTTCAGGCTTGACCACATACACAGGAACATCAGGATTAGGTTGTTTTACCACTACATAGGGTACATTATGCCAATAGTTTGCAAGTTTACTCTGCCCTTTGGGACCCACATTGTGCAACAGCACCCTTTCTCCCATCATTAATGGACCCAGCCCCCCCTTGGGCATCATGTTGCCTCTTTTGCTTCTGTGCTGCCCCTGCATTCAACTCACCTGCTCTTTTATAAGCAAAGTACAGGCGCTCATGGTGTTTCTGGACCCACTCTCCAACTGTGCTTGATTCTTCCAACGGACCCCCCAGAAGAACGTCTACTGGTGCACGTGCATGTCTTCCAAACATGAGATACGAAGGGGTATAACCTGTAGAGGTATGCACCGTGTTGTTATAAGCGTGGATCATTTCTGGTAAGTAATCTGCCCACCTGCCCTTCTTTTCCTCCACCAGATTACGCAACATTCCCAGCAGGGTGCGGTTGAATCTTTCTGTGAGCCCATTACCCTCTGGGTGGTATGGGGTAGTGTGACTCTTTTTGCAGCCATACAAGTCGCAAAGTTGTTTCACCACAGCCGCTTCAAAGTTTGGTCCTTGATCAGCATGGAATCGGGCGGGACATCCAAAATACTGGATCACCTGTTGCCACATCACCCTCACTGTTGTTTTTGCGGTCTGGTCCCGAGTTGCAGCAGCCCAGGTGAACTTTGTGAAATGATCAGTAAGGACCATGATGTTTTCCAATCCGCCTACTGAGGCTTCTAGGGACAGGAAGTCCATGGTAATCAGCTCTAAAGGGTAAGAGGCTGTAATGGGTGCCAAACTAACTGTTGAGTTAGTGGGCTTTTTTCTTAACACACACTGAGGGCACTCTGAACACCACCTCTGGGTGTCTGCAAACATATTGGGCCAGTAGTACCTGGTTTGGAGTGTCTTAAATGTCTTATCTGCAGCAAAATGTCCCATATGCTCATGGCAGCTAGTGAAGACTTCTTGCTGTTGACTCTGGGGTAAGATGAGCTGGAAATGGAGGGCATTCGTTTTTGAGTCCTGGACTCGCCTGTAGAGTACCCCCTCTCGCAGCTGTAGACGGGGCATTTCCTTCAACAGGCGCAACACTTGGGGACTCTCTAACTGTCGTTTGGCTGCCCGCAATGGCTGTTTGGTCTGCAAAAAAAACAGAACTCGTGAGATTGTTGGGTCCTTTTGTTGTCCCTCGGCCCACCTGTCAGCAGACCAGCCTTCTCCAATCCATGAAGCTTTTGCTAGCTCGAGGGCGGACTCTGCCTCACACACCCCCAACAAGCATGCCTGGACCACCTCCACAGTCACATCTTGGAAGCCTGGAACCTCCACCCCATCCTGTTCCTCTGATGCCTTTGGGGTTCCAAGGGGGTAACGAGAGAGCACATCAGCATTGACATTAGACTTTCCGGAGCGATGTTTCACCTGGAACTTATAGCTTGCTAGTCGCGCCACCCAGCGCTGCTCCACCGCACCTAACCGAGCTGTGGAAAGATGGGCCAGAGGGTTATTGTCTGTATAAACTACAAAGTCTGAACCGAGCAAGTATTCATTAAATTTTTCTGTAATGGCCCATTTCAGTGCTAGTAGTTCCAGTTTAAAAGAACTGTAATTGGCATCATTACGCTCGGCACCTTGCAGGCCTCTACTTGCATAGGCAATAACTTTTTCTTGGCCCTCTTGGACCTGTGAGAGTACTGCACCCAGGCCTTGGTGGCTAGCATTTGTATAAAGGAGAAAAGGCAAACTGAAATCAGCAAAGGACAGGATTGGGGCCTGGGTCAAGGCTTGCTTTAGACCTAAGAAGGCCAAATCACATTCTTCTGTCCAATGCCAAGCAGGCCCTGGCACTCTGGGTTTGGTCTTCCTTGCTGGGTACCCGCCTAAAAGTCGGTGGAGAGGGCCTGCTGTTTGGGAGAACCCCTTGACGAATCGGCGGTAATACCCTGCAAGGCCAAGGAACGCTCGTAGCTCAGTTGGTGTAACTGGCACTTTCCACTGCTGGACTGCTGACACTTTACCCGGATCTGGGGCTATTCCATTTGCAGACACGATGTGGCCAAGGTACTGGACACTATCACGGAGAAGTTTACACTTGTCAGGTTTCAGCTTCAGGCCCTGGGCAGAGAGGCGGGAGAACACATAATCAAGACGATCAAGGTGAGTATCAAAATCAGCCGCAAAAACAATATCATCTAAATAAATTAACAGTGATTGGTAATTATGTTCTCCCAAGCAACTCTCCATAAGGCGCTGAAATGTAGCAGGTGCATTGCATAATCCAAAGGGCATCCTTTGGAATTCAAAAAGCCCCATGGAAGTGGTAAAGGCTGGTCTTTGTCACCCACTTTGACATGCCAATAGCCAGACGCCAGATCCAGTGTAGAATACCAGCTGGCCTTCTTCAAACTGGCTAGAGCTTCTTCTACTCGGGGTAAGGGATAAGAGTCCTTCCTAGTAACTTGGTTCAGTTGCCTGTAATCCACGCAGAATCGGATGGAACCATCTTTCTTGCGAACCAAGACTATGGGTGATGACCATGGGCTTGAGCTTGGCTTGATGACATCAGCTTCCAGCATGCGCTTGATCAAGGCCCTGACCTCCACGTACAAGTTTGGGGGGATCTGACGATACCTTTGCCTGATGGGAGCTGCATCTCCCGTAGGAATTCTGTGAGAGATGGTGTCTGTACAGCCGTAATCCTCCTCATGCTGAGAAAAAACAGCTCTATGTTTGTTGAGCAAAGTGGCCAATTTGCTCTTCTGTTCTGCTGACAGAGCAACTCCTTCAAGGTCGAATGGTGGTAAGGGATCCATGTCCGTCTTGCTACTCGAGTGTAGGTTTGGTTCAGCACCACTTGACATCTGAGCCTCCACACTGTCACCTCTCACAATTTCAAATGCAGGTTCATCATCAAAAACTTCACAAGAGTCCAACAAAGATATTTTGCCTAATTTTTGATAGGGGTAAATGACTAGAGGGCCATTGCTGATGTTGCGCACTCGTACCTGTGTCCGTCCGCCCCCAACCGTCACCAGGGCCCGAGCTACCAGGAGTCCATCTTGCGTGGGCAGTGGCTCCATCAAGGCTTCATACCCTCGACCTCCTGGTCCGCCCCTGGCTCGACAGTTCAGTAGCAGCTCCCGGTTACCAGGTATAGCCACAGGACGATGGCTGGCAAGACGGACATATCCGACAAAGCCATCCGGGGTGACGAATCCTTGCTCCTTCTGGCAAACGTGCATGGCCTCCTGCCACAGGGTCTTGCCAGGATCATTTAGTTTTGGTGGAATCTTCACTTTGCAAGGTGCTGTGTTCTTGAATAAAACTTGCCATACTTGTTTAATCGCATTCATTCCTACAAGACCTGATACTTTTAAACAGCTGTCTTTTACTACGATCACCCCCACGTTCGACAATGTCACCCCAGCAATGTCCATCTGAACTTCTACGTACCCCAGGTAGGGGATCTCCTTACCATTCGCCGCCTTCAACTTCAGCCAGGAAGCTGGATCTTTCAGGTGCTGGCCGTCTTGGCCAAAGTGTCTCTGTAGCCACTCTTGGCGCACCATGGACACCTGGGAGCCAGTATCTAGTAGGCAGGAGATTTCAATGCCATCCATAGAGACTTGGATCATGGGGCAGTGCCCTACAAGGCCAATAGGGGGCACGGGTGTTTGCAGATCACATGCTTGGGTCACTGTGGGGGAAGGATCATTTGCTGTTTGGCCCACTGTTAGATCCACAACAGTGGGGCAAGCTAGTTTAAAGGGGCAGGGGGGTTTTGTTTGGGGCACTGGCGTGCAATGTGGCCTGGGGTTCGGCATCGGTAACAAATAGGCCGTCCCTGTTCGTCATACTCATTGGGCCTGGACTGGACCCTCATTTTCTGTTGCCTAGGGCCTGGTGAAAAACTACGGGATCTTTGTGGCACAAAGGAGGGAGTAGGTATCTGAATTGGCTGTGACTCAAGCTTCGCCTTGCGGAACTCCTCCCTTATTCCCTGCAGGAGAGATTGGGACAGGTTATTCACTTGAGTCTCTACCTCTTTCACCAGTTCTGACTTAAGTTCAATTTCAAGTTTTTGTAAGTCATCTTCCCAAGGCTTCTTAAATGTAGTTGCTTTCACCGCTCCACAACATACTTGCTCATTTTCCTCCAGGTCTGCCCGTAATATAGCTTCCTTCTGCACCTCTGCAAACTTAAGATTGTTATTCAATGTTACCTTCATTCTTAGCTCTCTCTTCAGGCCGTCATCACAGAGCCCTGCAACAAACTGATCACGCATTAGTATCTCCGGGTTCAAGATATTTTGTGCATCATGGATCATCATCTTCTGCCAGGACTCCTGTAGGCGGAGGGCAAAAGCCCTCACACTTTCTTCAGCCTGCTGCCTACAGTTGAAGAACAGCGAGCGTGAACCAGAAGCAGGGACAGCACTAGAATACAAACTTGCCAACTTTGTGAATACTTTAGCAACAGTATCTTTCTCATCAGCAGACAAAATGGCCACTTCTCTCTTCGCGTCCCCCTCCAAACAACTTACTACCCAGTCTAACTGATTTTCAGCAGGGACGCCATACATTCTAAACCACATTTCAATGTCATTTTTCCACTGTTTAAATGTACCTTCATTTGTCCCTTTACCCCCAGAAAATTTAGCACAAGGCATCATAAATGGGAAAAAGGTAGGCACTGAAAAAGACCTTGGTCTCCCCCCTCCTTCATTTTCACTCTGAGACATCTTCAATCAACTTACAATTAAGTTGGTCGCTGCCGAACTACGCCAAAGATGTAACCAGGTTCTGTCGACCACGCGAGACAATGAAGAGTCAGGTGTCAAAAGGTTTACAATTTATTCAAAACCAGGCTCTTAGGAGAAGGAAGGAGGAATCAGAGGTTGCCACCCACCACTGGGACCTTAAATAAACCCAAGAGAGCACACCAGATCAATCGAGATTAAGTTCCAAGTGCAATAATATTCCAGGCTCACAAATGGCACCACTACAAACACCGCACACAAAATTCATACATGGCACTCCATATTAATAGCTACCCACACATCAAATGTCCCACCAAGGCCCAGTGGTAGGCGTACACACAATGGCTACAGCCTGCAGTCCCCAATACTGGTCAAGTTAACATTAACATTAAAGTAATTAAAAATACGCCATTACTTTATTGATCTTAATCTAGAGCTAATTTAAAAAAAGGAAGGCCACCACAAACCGCCGAGAAGCAAGGACTACAACTACGGGACCTCGAGCTGAGCCACTTGGGGAAGGCCGAAGGTGTGCAGAGTTCCAGCACAGGTCGGCCGCCCTGGCGTGGACAAACAAACAGAACTAACACAAGTAAACAAATAAACACACACAAACTAAACTAATAAAGGAGACCAGAGCTTAAGCCTGTTCTGGCCTGATACTGGCACTCAAAGGCAGCACCAATCACAAACATACCTAAATTACTAAGATTAACAAAACAACAACCAACTGCACACCATCCACCTTACCCACTGCTGACACGAAGGAGACCAAAAAAAACCCGCTGGGGCCCTCCACAGGCCCAGCTTTTAAAGGGTCCTCTTCCTCTCCCCATGAACCCAGCATTTCACCGCAGCAAATCCCACAGCTCCCCCTTTGTCCTGGCCCCATTATTGCACCCTGACTCCCAACCAGTCCATTCGGTTACACTAGCTTAGATTAGCTAGCATGCCTTTAATTAACTTGAGATTTGATTAGTATCACAATTTCTATAAAGTTATGTTGCCCTCAAAATAAGTGATAGAAGTTTACTTTTGACATGCTAAGAACGCATGTCTGTGTTTAACAGGTGAAAATGTTCTTTGCTAGCTTGCGTTAGAGCTGGCCTAATTATGTGCCTCTAATTATGTATACCTAAATAATACACAGGTCTAGACTAACATTACTCAAACTGTATGTTTATTATTGAATGATATCGAAATTACATTTCAGCTAGAGCTGATTGATATGTGAATTGTGAAAACATGAGTTAAGATTTTTTCATGATACGTGGCAGTATTTAATTAATATGTTAAAATATTATCAGATTATAAAAGCACAATGATATTTTTTAACATTTCACACACTGTGCACTACCAAATCTAGTTGGAGTGGCCTAATTATACTCTCTTTTTAAGCAAATGTGAAAGACATCTGTTTTATTACTAACAGTAGCTGCAATATGCTCAGAAAAGTTATATGGTAACATTAAATGTTTTGACATCTTTATTTTATTTTCACAGACCTTTCAGGTCCCTCCTCACATCCATCTATCTCACTATCCTTTATAGCGACCCAACGGCACTTTTAAGAGCCACTCGTCTGTCTGTCTGTCTTTCTATCCATCCATCATCTATCTGTCTGCCTGTCTTGCTGTTTATCTGTCTATTTGTCTTCAGTTCTGTTGTCTCTCTGTATATCTATCTATCTATCCATCCATCCATTCATCCATCCATTTATCTATCTATCTATCTGTCTGGTATGTGTACTAATTTTTATTTTACAATCATAGGCAAAGAAAAGAAGGTCGGCAAATCCCGTATCTGGTGGTGTTAGGTGGAGACAGAGGGATCATTCAGGACAAATTATTCCAAAATTTCCCCCAAAGACTCCTAACTCGACTACACGTAATAAATGTTCTTTTTGGTCTCCAAATTTAAATTGTACAGGTCTTCTGATAGTTGAAAAATGAAAATGTACCTTGGTCTCACATTGCTTTTTGTTCCAAACTCAGGTAAATGGAGCAGTTCTGAAGTGGCTGAACCAGTATTTCAGCAGCCTGAGCCAACACATTATGGTCAGTAGAAATCTGTTACACAGATTATACATACATAACTGTTAGTCACACATTTAATAATTTAGTAATTTTTTTGTCTTACATTTACAGATAGTGCTCAAGAACTTAATGCACTGCAAGACCTTCTCAGGGACGTTCCTCCACAAGGGAAGGGCACTGTGCCACTCAGCTGGGCTGAACGGCAAGCTCAAAGCTCAGAGAAGTGGAATGCTTCTGTCACGTAGGGCCCCCTCTCCTAGCTGTCACGTAGGGCTACGCCCCCCTCTCCTAGCTGTCACGTAGGGCTACGCCCCCCTCTCCTAGCTGTCACGTAGGGCCACGCCCCCCTCTCCTAGCTGTCACGTAGGGCTACGCCCCCTCTCCTAGCTGTCACGTAGGGCTACGCCCCCCTCTCCTAGATGTCACGTAGGGCTACGCCCCCCTCTCCTAGCTGTCACGTAGGGCTACGCCCCCCTCTCCTAGCTGTCATGTAGGGCTACGCCCCCCTCTCCTAGCTGTCACGTAGGGCCACGCCCCCCTCTCCTAGCTGTCAGGTAGGGCCACGCCCCCCTCTCCTAGCTGTCACTCCGGTTTCCCTGTTCTCATGTCTGTGTTGTTCCCAGCCCGTTGATCCCGCTTTACAGATGTTTGCTGTACAGAGATTGCTTCATCTACCTCAACAGTGTACCTGTTCTCCCAGTCAGGCTGATCTGTGGCAAAGAGGTCATCCTTGTTGGTAAGTACTTGATTCAGTTAAATTAAATGCAAAAGACTGAATTCATACTGCTTACATGTCTCTTTTTGATTTCAGGACGGTACCAACTAAATTTGCCAACACTGGGCTGTTCTCAGTGCATGAAAAGCTGGACCACTGGACTTGATGAACTAGTACAATGTGGAAATTGGCCTGCTACCATCAACCACCAGACCATCTTCCATGTAGACCTGTTCCAGTTTTTCCAGGATCTGAAGCAGCTGGCTCCTGGGCTTTCTCGTCATGCATTTATTGGAATGCTTGATGAAAGAACAGTCTTTTGGCTGAGTTAGCGTGCATCATATTTCTTTGTTGTAGATCAGGGCCAGTCTTATCCACACAGGGTCACTGTGGCTGCAGATGGTCTTATCAAGCAGAACCTATTTCTATTTGTTTAAAATGTGCTGTAGAATACATATATCTTGCATTTTACAGTATTCTCAAATTTGTGCATAGAAGGTATGCGACCTTGGTTGGGGTGAAAAATGCCCACATGAGTTTTTTTTACATGCCCATTTGCAGGTTAAAATGTGTTGGTGGTTCTTGTTATATTTTGAGGTAAGGAACTCTGGAGACGGCAAAATACTGCAGCAGGATGGCGTTCCTTCTCATACTTCAGCCTCCACATCAAGGTTCCTGAAAGCAAAGAAGTTCAAGGGGCTCCAGGATTGACCAGCCCAGTCACCAGACATGAACATTATTGAGGATTGACCAGCCCCGTCACCAGACATGAACATTATTGAGGATTGACCAGCCCAGTCACCAGACATGAACATTATTGAGGATTGAAAGATGAAACCAAAAAATCTTGGTGAACTCTGGAAGTCCTGCGAGACTGATTACTTTGCCATTGCAGATGACTTCATCAATAGTTTGAGTCATTGCCAAGATGTATGGATGCAGTCCTCCAAGCTCATGGAAGTCATATTGATATTAACTATTTTTCTAATGTTATTGTGTATTCAAAATAAAGTATGTGTATAATGTCAACATTTTTTTGTATACAAGACCTAATTAATGATAAAACTCAATGATACAAAACTTCTTTTGGTATAATAAGCATAATCTAGAGGGCTTTGTCTTTCATATAAGCTATTTCTGATTTCAATTGATCAACTACAAGTCAAGTTATTTGTTGTTGTTCCTACAACTTGGACAAGCGACAGGACATTTGCCAGATACTGTGTCTGTGTGGGTGTGTGTGTGTGTGTGTGTGTGTGTGTGTGTATATATATATTTATATATATTGACCATGGTTTGTTACATTACTCATAAGGATATTGGGCTAAAGCTGGAGCTTGGCCCCTTAGTTCCAGTGAAGGTAATTTTACAGTATACAAAGACATTTCACACCATTATATGATTCCAACTTTGTAGTAACAGTTTCAGGAAGACCTTCCCCTGTTCCATGACTGTGCACAAAACCACAACAACTGTGGTCTGCACAGAGCCCTGAACCCAATTGAAAACCTTTGAGATCAACTGGAATTAAATTGTGAGTCAGACCTTCTTGTCCAATATCAGTGCCCGATACACAAATGCTGTGTTGAATGAATGGCCACAAATTCCCACAATCACATTCCAAAATCTTGTGGAAAGTCATCTCAGATTTTATTTTTGTACCATGAAGTGCATTGCGCAGGTTTATAGACATGGCCCTGTTCTATACTAGCTGTGTACTTCAACATAAATGGTAAAGTTGTGTAATTATTAAAAAAACACCTGCTGTAACATCTCACTATTTGGTTTAGTGGCAACTGATCAGTAACATGATTGGATATAAAAGAACCTCCCAGAGAGTCTTTCAGAAGTAAATAAGGAAATCATGGAGATCTCATCATCCAGGCCAGAGGAAGAGAGGGACCATCTGATTTGTCATCAGGACAAAGGACACCCCAAACTGTTGAGCATTCTGTTTTTATTTACATTTTTAGGGTCATAAATCATCTGACATAATTCATCATCATGTCATCAAACAATTATGTGTTTCCTACTTCGTGCCAGCACTTTGGGGAAGACCCTGACCAGTTACAGTTTTTCACATACAGTGATGTGTAACTTTGTGTTCCGTGTAAGTTTGTATGTGTGTAACATGTATTGGATATACCACAGAATGTGCTGCATTCTTGAAATCAAAAGCTTAGCTAGTTTCCATCAGAATATACAGTCTGCACTGACTGTGACTTATAGTTGCACTGACAACATGACTAAGTATTTTGACTGTCTTGTTCATAGACAATGGCACACAGACTAGATATTCTGATGGCACTGACAAATTGACTGACCTAAATATTTGCTTTTGGGGCAAAAACAAATCAATCAATCAAATCAATCAAATTTTATTTATATAGCGCTTTTTACAACAGTTGTTGTCACAAAGCAGCTTTACAAGTGCCGAGTCCTAGCCCCCAATGAGCAAGCCAAGGGCGACAGTGGCAAGGAAAAACTCCCTAGTTTTTTGCATGAGGAAGAAACCTTGAGAGGAACCAAGACTCAGGGGGGGAGCCCATCCTCCTCCGGCCGACACCGGTCACCATGACAACAACAACAATTTAAATAGAAAAAAATAAAGAAAAGGAAAAGATGTAATAATGTCCATCATGGTGTAGGCTCATCCGGTCAGGCAGTAGGTGGCTGGCACTGGATGGATCGCTTGTCTCTCCTCACCTCATTTTTCCTCGAGCAGGCGGGCAGCCATGTGGAGAAAATAAAACAGGGAAAATTAGCTCTGTATATACAGGACAAATACAGGACAGATGAAATTAAGCACATTTCTGGAGTGTGGCAGCAACTCTGGCATTAAGTTAAACTATTACAGCCTAGCTAAAAAGGCAGAACCAGAAGGTAACATAGGCTTGGGGGCATTCTGAGACAATGGCATCCGTCCACTGCACTGTCAACAAACTTGAGTGACCACGAGCAGTGACAGGATGACAGCACCAGCACCCCAGTCTACCATAAAACCCTTCATCTATGAACCCCTGGATCTGTACCTTTATCTAAGGGGGATATTAATTATCAAACGCTAGACTAAATAAGTGGGTTTTCAACCTAGATTTAAAGATTGTGACTGTGTCAGAGTCCCGGACACATTTAGGAAGATTATTCCAAAGCTGGGGGGCCTTATAAGAAAAGGCTCTTCCCCCTGCTGTTACCTTGTTAATTTGTGGAACTAATAACAGACCAGCACCCTGTGATCTTAGTTGACGTGGGGGTTCATAGTAGGAAATAAGTTCCTGGAGGTATTCAGGAGCAAGCCCGTGTAGTGCTTTATATGCTAATAATAGAATTTTAAAATCAATACAAAATTCAACTGGGAGCCAATGCAGGGCTGATAGGACTGGTCTAATATGCTGAAATTTTCTAGTTCTGGTCAGAACTCTAGCTGCGGCATTTTGAACTACTTGAAGTTTATTTAGATTCCTATTTGAACATCCTGACAGTAGTGAATTGCAGTAGTCTAGAGCTAACAAAGGCGTGCACCAATTTTTCTGCATCATCCTGTGATAATGCATTTCTTAATTTGGCAATGTTGCGGAGATGAAGAAAAGCTATCCTAGTAGTATTATCTATATATTTATCAAATGATAGGTCGGAGTCGAGTATGACGCCTAGGTTTTTGGCTACTGTGCCAGGTGTAATGGGATAGTCTGCAAGATTAAGCATTAAATTTGGAATTTTCTGTCTTGCGGCCTTAGGGCCCACAAGGAGAACTTCTGTTTTGTCCTCATTTAATTGTAGGAAGTTTAGAGACATCCAGCATTTAATATCTCTTACACAGGCCTCAATTTTTCCTAAACTGAGTTTGTCATCGGGTTTGGCTGATATGTAAAGTTGAGTGTCATCCGCATAGCAGTGAAAATTGACACCATGTTTGTTTATAACTGTGCCCAATGGTAGCATATATAATGTAAATAATAGTGGTCCTAAGATGGAGCCTTGCGGGACCCCATATTTAACCATTGTACGTTTGGATGAAATATTATTGAGCTCTACAAACTGATAGCGATTTGTTAAGTAAGACTGAAACCATGAAAGGGCTGTGCCTGAGACTCCAACCCAGCGTTCTAACCTTTCTAGCAAGATCCTATGATCAATTGTGTCGAAAGCTGCACTAAGATCAAGAAGCACTAACAGTGATACATAGCCTTGATCTGATGCAAGGAGGAGATCATTTGTTACTTTAACTAATGCTGTTTCAGTACTGTGATGGGGCCTAAAACCAGATTGGAACTTTTCAAATGTGTTATAAGTTCATTTAGATCACATATGTCAAAGTCAAGGCCCGCGGCCGGATCTGAATTGATTATCTATGGCCCCCTGGATGATATTTAATTACTATTAGAACCGGCCCGCAGGCTACAGCCGCCCGCTGGTGTTTTGCACGCACAAACACTACATTCCCCACAATGCAACGGTAGCCCGCGAAGTCACTGCAGCGCACACAAGCGGCAAAGGTCCGCTCGGCGAAAATGACGTAATCGCAGTGGCTCCGCCCGTGGGCGAGGGCGTCGCGCGCTGTCGATTCGCGAGGTCGTGCACCTCTCGAATTTTGTAACGTTGTGCGCACCAGCACGTTAAACTTAATTAAGTTAAATTTTTATACATATATTCGAAATGATTCGACATAATTCGCTTTTATTCACATTATTTAATGGTTGTTTATTTTCAAAACGCCCAATCTTAACGTCTTCACGTTCTCTCATGTTTCGTCCTGGAATTACAAGAGGCTCGTATTTGTTAACTGTTCAGTCAGACAGATATTTGTTGTGAAACGAAGTAGTTACAATTTCAAGCATTTTCAAGTACTTTAGCCTAAATTCCAGCACTTTTCAAACCTTTATTACTTTATTCATTTAATGTACAGGACATGTTTTCTTTGAAGGAAGTTTGTTTTTATCTGTTTGCTTGTTGAAAAATTTTTTCACTTGAAATTACTGACAGTAATAATAATAATAAACACTGTGTTAGGTCTTGGTTCAATAGGCTATGTGCAATCGTTTCAATGTTTTAATAAACATTGAACCAGTCCGGCCCTCGGCTTGTAGCAAATTTGGTTTTTTGGCCCTCGGTGCATTTGACTTTGACATCCCTGATTTAGATGGATGTCAAATTGAAAGGGTAACTGAAATAAATTTTCTTGGTGTAATAATTGATGATAAAATAAGCTGGAAATCTCATATTAGACATGTACAAGCTAAAGTATCAAGGGGAATTGCAATATTATATAAAGCAAAACAAGTTTTGAATTACAAATCACTTCATATTTTATACTGTTCCTTAGTTCTCCCATACTTAAATAATTGTGCAAGTATATGGGGCAATAATTATAAAACTGTTATACAACCATTAATTATTTTACAAAAGAAAGCAATAAGGATAATACATGGGGCTGGCTATAGGGATCATACCAATTCACTATTCCTGTTGTCAAAATTACTCAAATTTACAGATCTTGTAGATTTGCAAACAGTAGAAATAGCATTTAAAGCAAAAAACAAATTATTACCAGCAAATATTCAGAAACTATTTATTGAAAGGGAAGAGGGTTATCAATTAAGGGGACAGTTAATTTTTAAAAGAAGAAATGTTCATACAACACGTAAAGGGTTCTGTATTTCGGTGGTTGGAGTAAAATTATGGAACATTCTGAGTATGGAACTAAAGGAATGTCCAAACATGAAAAAATTTAAAGAAAAGTACAAAAATAATATTTTTAAAAGATATAGGGAGGCTGAGTGTGCCTGATTATTATTTATGTATATACATTGTAATAAATGGGAATTTAGGGGGGTTGTGTATATGTTTGTATGCGCTTGTACTTATGAGTGTATGCATATACACTGTATATTTATGTTTAAAGTTATATGATACAAAATATATTCATAGAGTTAAATGAAATGGTAGTTTCAGTATTTATGAAATGTAATTAATTGAGGGGGGGGGAATAATATTTTTTTATTTTTTGTAATAAGCTTTGGAGAAGGGTGGGATTAAATATGTTTTATACTTCTTCCCATTCCTTTTCAAATATGTAAAATTGTTTTGTTATCTGTTTTATCATTTGTTTTGTTTTTGGTTTTCCATATTTGAAATAAACATTGACATTGACATTCCTATGCAGATATAGGCATAATTGCTGGGCAACAGCTTTTTCTATGATCTTAGATATAAATGATGTGTTTGAAATGGGTCTATAATTAGATAGCACAGTCGGATCAAGATTTGGTTTCTTGATCAGAGGTTTGATAATTGCTAATTTACATGATTTGGGCATGTGACCTATTGTAATGGATGAGTTAACTATAGTTAGAAGAGGTTCAGTTACAGCTGGTAATACCTCTTTTAATAACTTTGAGGGAACTGAGTCTAATGTGCAGGTAGTACAATTTAAGGAAGAAATTATTTTCTCTAATTCTGATTTTGGGAGTGGATGAAAAGCATCAAGTTTTTCTCCCGGTATGTAATTTAAATCAATATCAACCAAACCAGATGACATACCAGTTGTATTGCTAATAGAGGGTTTTATATTTTGTCTAATATTCTCTATTTTATTATCAAAGAAATCTATAAATACATTACTAGTGAGGTTTACTGGAATCTGAGGTTCTGTGCCTGCTTGATTTTTTGTAAGTTTAGAAATAGTATTAAAAAGAAATCTAGGATTGTTTTTATTTTTCTCTATCAGTGAGGCTAAGTATGCTGAGCGTGCTTTAGTGAGTGCCCGTTTGTAGTCAATAATGCTATCCTTCCAGGCACAGTGGAATACTTCCAATTTAGTAGATCGCCATTTCCGCTCTAATTTACGTGCTATTTGTTTTAAGTTTCTAGTTTGGTCGGTGTACCATGGGGCGAGCTTTTTGGATCTAGCTTTTTTATATTTTAGTGGAGCTACTATATCTAGAGGTGATCTGCAGGTATTCTCTAAGTAGTCGGTTAGACTATCTAACTCTCCTGGATCGGATGGCGAGTGGGCTAAAGCAGTTAAGTCAGGGAGGGTTTCAATAAACTGTGTTGCTGTTGATGAATTTATTGAGCGCTTTATACACTGCCGAGGAGACGGGCGGGTATTTATGTTAAGGTGAAAATCGAATTTTACTAAATAATGATCGGAGATTGCTACGGTTTGCGGGAGTATGTTTATATTATCTACGTCGATACCCAGCGTTAATATTAGATCTAGGGTATGATTTCGATAATGTGTAGGTCCTACTACGTTTTGTTTAATGCCGACAGAGTTCAATATAGAAGTAAAAGCCCTTGTCAGTGGATCCTCCGCATTATCAAAGTGTATGTTAAAGTCTCCTACCATTATTATTTTGTCACTACATACTGCTAAATTTGCTGCAAAATCGGTGAAATCGTTTAAGAAATCTGAGTAAGGCCCTGGTGGTCTGTATACATTAGTTAGGGAGAATGTACTTTTATTTTCAGATGGACTAATTACATTAATAGACTGCATCTCAAATGAGTTTGAGATATCTAAGTATTTCTGATGAATTTCTAAACAATCACGATAGATTATACATATTCCACCTCCTCTGCCTGACAGTCTAGGTCTATGTATATAACTATATCCCACAGGAGTGGCTTCGTTTAGAGTTAAATAATCACCAGATTGAACCCACGTTTCAGTTAGACAAAGAATATCAATTTTCTGGTCTGTTATAAGTTCATTTACAAAAACTGCTTTTGAGTTGAGCGATCGAATATTGATTAATCCAATTTTCAGATCGGTCATATAGGTTGTAATAATTTGATGTGAAGTCTGAATATTAGTTAAAAACTTCGGGCGGACTATTTTCTTATGATTTAGTTTAACCCGGGGCACAGACACAGTCTCAATCCTAAGGGAACTTGGTGACGCCTCTAAGCAGCTCGCAGACAGGTTTAAGATGCTAAGCACTAGCATAGAAAGCCCCAACGTCGCTCATCCCCAAGCGATCCCAAGCCAGTACCGAGACCTCGCGGAGGTGTTCAGTGCGTCTAAAGCTGCGCAGTTGCCGCCACACCGCCCGTGGGATGTCACCATCACCCTGAGAGAGGGCACGACTCCCCCTAAATGCAGGATCTACCCCCTGTCATAGGAAGACGAGCGGGTGATGGACCAGTACATTAGAGAGGCTTTGGCACAAGGCTATATCACTCCCTCCACCTCAGCCAGTGTCTTCTTCGTGAAGAAGAAGGACGGTGGTCTGAGGCCCTGCGTAGATTATCGAGGGCTCAATTCCCTCTTGGTTAACTACTCGTACCCACTGCCTTTGGTGCCTTCGGCTCTGGAGGTGGACGCGTCCGATGTAGGGGTCGGGGCAGTGCTCTCCCAGTGCTTTAAAAAACATTGTTCGCTTAAACCCATCGCCTTCTTTTCCAGGAAACTCAGTTCGGCCGAACGTAACTACGGAGTCGGCGATCGCGAACTGTTGGCCATGAAATTGGCTTTTGAGGAATGGCGACACTGGCTGGAGGGGGCTAAACATCCGTTCACGGTGATCACAGATCACAAAAATCTAGAATACATCAAGTCCACAAAACGTATGAATGCGATGGTCGCTGTTCTTTTCCAGGTTCCGTTTTCAGGTCACGTACCGTCCCGGAGAGAAGAACACGCGCACAGACGCTCTCTCTCGCTCCTTCCCCGAGAGCAGAGAGTCCACGGAGAAAGAGCCCGTCCTCCCAACGGAATACTTCCTAGGCGCGCTGGACTGGGAGATTGATCGGGCGATCGCGGCAGCCAACCCACACCCCCGGTGTCCTCCTCACCGCAGGTATGTCCCTCCTGCTTAGCGAACCCCTCTCATCAGTTGGGCGCATTCTTCGCTAGGTACAGGTCATCCCGGATCAACAAGGACGTCACAGGTGCTGGGAGCCCGTTATTGGTGGCCGGGACTGCACCGAGAAGTCATGCGGCACGTGGCCTCCTGACCAGACTGCGCGAGGAGCAAGGTGCCCCGTGTGTTGCCCGCAGGTAAGCTACTGCCCTTGCCCATACCTATTCAGCCCTGGACTCATATAGCTGTTGATTTCGTGACAGACCTGCCTGTCTCGGACGGAAACACCACCATCCTCTCCGTAGTGGACAGGTTCTCCAAGATGGTGCGCTTCATATCTCTACCAGGATTACCTACGGCATGGGAGACGGCGGAGATTCTGTTTAAAGAGGTGTTTCGTCAGTTCGGGTTACCAGAGGACATCGTCTCAGACCGCGGGCCTCAGTTTACTTCTCGGGTGTGGAAGGAGTTTTTGTCCAAGCTGAATGTGACGGTCAGCCTTACTTCAGGGTACCATCCTCAAGCAAACGGGCAGGTGGAGCGCATCAACCAGGAGCTTGGACGGTTTTTACGCGCGTACTGCAGTGAGTACCCGGACACGTGGAACACATTACTAACCTGGGCGGAGTACGCACAGAACTCCTTGGTACAGTCGAGTATGGGCAAAACACCATTTGAGTGCGTGTTGGGCAGACAACCTCCTCTCTATCCGTGGAACGCCGCCTCCTCGGACCAACCCGTAGTCGAGGAGTGGTGCCAGCGAAGCGAGAGGGTATGGGCAGATACCCATCGTAAGCTGGAAGCCGCTGTAAGGAGGTTCAAGGCCAAAGCTGATCGCCGACGGAGCGAGGTGCCCGCATACAGAGTCGGCGACAAGGTGTGGGTGGCTACAGGAGACGGCCGCCTGGGACCTAAAGGGAAGCTAACGGACCGTTACACAGGTCCGTACACCGTCTCTAGACCGATAAACCCCGTCACCTACCAAAAACACCTACCTGAGGACCGTAGGGTCTCGAGGACGTTCCACGTGTCTGCGTTGAAGCCATTCCGGGAGGGCCCGTTGAGCGCGGAGGCCATGCCGCGTCCTCCTTCGCCGCTGCAGCTACCAGATGGTCCGGCTTATGGGGTGAGACGTCTTCTGAGCTCCAGGCGCAGGGGCGGGGTGCTGCAGTATCTAGTCGATTGGGAGGGCTATGGACCGGAGGAGAGGTCGTGGGTCCCTGCCTCCCAAGTGCTGGATCCTTCCTTGCTCGCCTTCTTTCATCGCGAGCACCCGGGTCTTCCTACTCCGCGTGGCCCGGGACGCCCGAGGAAAGCTCGGCTGGTAGGATCCTTGGGGAGGGGTTCTGTCACGGTGAGTCGGCCCAGACGCCACCAGAGGGCACCCCAAGCGACCCGCACACGCACCAACACGCCCACCATCTCACAGCCCACACCCTCATGTTGCAGGACACTCCCACGCTCCGAATCACCTGAGTTCTAACACCTGTTTCTTGTTAGGCTTTCCTCCTTATATTCCCACAGGTCGCTCCTTCCAGCGCTGCTCATTCACCTGCTACTGCGCCTCGCTACGTGGGAGAGTACAGCTACTACGTCACGAGTGTTACTCCTGTGGTTTTCATTCTGTTGCTTTTCGTTTTTTGCCTTTGAGCCTGAGTCTTTCTGTTCTATTATACAATGGATAATAAACCAGAGCCTACACCACCTCTGCCTCCTGCTGCCTCTGTCCCAGCGTCACACTTACATTGTAAAGTTTCATATTGCAGTAACTTTTTAAAATAACACAGTGTAAAGTTTTATATTACTCAATCCTACCACTCAAAGAAATATTTATAAAATATTACAGACATGAAGAAAAACAAGTCTCTCTTTTCAGTGAATTAAATAAATCTCTTAAAATCTCTTATTTTAAGTTTGACAGGATTGATCATCACCATTAGTGGAAGTCAGGGGTTGTGAGAAAGTAGAAACCAAGTTTGAGAAGAGGAAGCAAAAATCTTATTAGTCTAAATTCACAACATTATTTACTTGTCACATCTAGCTCCGCCCACATCTGTCAGTCTTGTTTGTGTCTCCAGTTTAGCTCCTCCTGTCTGTCAGTCATGTCAGTTTTTGCTCCATGTGTCTCATTCTGTCTGTATTGTTTATGCCTCTTTTGAGTCTTGTGGGTCAGTGTATGAATCTTGGTGAGGTCTGTGTAGGTCATTTAGCACTGCTCAAGGTTATGAACCCATTGTTCTACGTTCTGGGGGGTATTCCACGAAGCGAGCTAACTCAGTAAGCCGGGCTTTTTAAGACAAGCCTGGCTTTTTAAGACAAGCCTGGCTCATTTTGCTCAAATTCGGTTCCACGAAAGAGGCTAGACTTGAGCCTCGCTCAGTTACTACAGCAACATATACGTTTGAACCATTGACTGTATATATAATGGACGGTACGTCACCGTTGACTCCCATTGTGAGTTTTTGATGCCACCAAGATGGCCGCACGGACGCTGCCATCTTGAAAATTGGAGCCAGAGCATGCGCATTAGAACCGGTAGGCAGGACAGTATCTCCGCCAGAGACCGTATCTCCGCCCCGACATTCGTTAGGATACGCCCACCAGTATAGAAACTTTTGATGTTTTACAAAATAAACAAACATAAAAGGTTTTAATACTGCTGTCGAGAGTTTTGCTGTCGAGAGCTTTGATGTTGAGCGCGTTCACATTTGAGCGTCTGGTATTAGATGTCAACCAACGCAGCTATTAACTGTCAATCACCTTATCGCCACACCCCTTTAAATAATACTTAATAACTTCTATAAAATCTGTTTATCATAGAGAAAAACACTGGGAGAGATATTAACGCAATGGGGTGTTATAGAATTGACAACATATAATTGCTCAAAAAACTTATTTTACGTGTAATAAAAATTCAAAGTTTCTCGTCCGGCCCGTTCACTAACATGGGAATGGGCAGGGTTAAAATTTGTACTGCAGCCAGCCACTAAAGGGCAGCTGACTAACGGAGGCTTCACTTTTCACTCGCGTCATCCAGTCCACTTATATATACAGTCAATGGTTTGAACTAACCTGCTCCGTACCAGGCTAGAGTTGAGGCTTAGCTTAGCGGGACCACTTCTATTAGCTGAGCAGCGTGATGTCAGTCTCGCCATCCGGGAAACAAAATTGAGGAACAAGGTTCCGCTGCAGTTCTATCCATTAAATTGCTGTGGATGTAGCATATCATATTATATCTTTTTACATTTAATTGAGTACTGTAATTATTAGTTTGGAATGATTGCAGGTTCTCATTATCAAAATTTAATAATTATATTTCCAAATGCAATTTATATTTCGATCTTCAGAGTACATATTCATTGTTAATCATTGAGGTTTTTGCACATTTTAATGTATTGGTTTAATCTTAACAAATTCAATTCAGTGTAATACAGTGTCTAATCGCAGTTATGGTCCACAAACATACATTAGCATAAACTTTATATCACAAAAATAAAATTCTTTGTACCTGAGTATTAATAGTAACTGAGTAATTTAGGCAGGGCCGGCGCCAGAACATATACAGGGAGGGGGCGTCAGAAAATTTCGGGGGGGCGAACGTAAGAGTTGTTGAGCGGGGGGGGGGGGGGGGGGGACGTAAAATAAATGGGTCTTATTTTACATTGAGGGGGCGGGCAACGCCCCCATTCGCCCCCCCGTGGCGCCGGCCCTGAATTTATGTGAAGATACTTTTAGGTATATATTTATCCCCATACTTCCTCTTTTGTGTTCAAATTACAAGCAAATCATATCACTCCGCAATTCACATATGTTCAGTATAAATAATGTAAATGTGTGGTTAACTTAATGGTGCAAAAAGAAAATGGATACAGACAACTACCTTACCAAGATTTGCATACAGGTGATACAAATAATCCAAAATGTAGGCTATAAAAAGAGCAGCTAACAGTGAAGGCTGAAGGCTGATTGACCATGGCATGCCAATTTGTAGAAAATCCAGTAGATGAGGGAGCATGTGTAGTGCACAGAGCATTCATGCTACCAGCTTCAAGGTCATTCCAGGACAGGACAGATCCACTGGGCTTTCCGGATGACTACTTATTTGAGTGCTGCAGGTTCAGAAGACACGGTATTATATATCTCTGTAAATTACTGGGGCCATATATTGAGAAGACCACTAGACGTAGTAAAGCTCTTACCAAACCCCAAATGGTCTGTATCGCTTTGCGCTTCTTTGCCAGTGGCGCATTTCTGTACAGCATTGGGGATGCAGAACATCTTAGTAAGGCAACGGTCTGCCGCGAAATTCGAAAGGTTTGCCTTGCGCTTAAGCGCTTCCTTAATATATTCATTAAATTCCCTGGTCACAGAGGCATCCTTCCCATAAAAGAAGCTTTTTCAGAACAGCAGTAACTTGGAGTTAAATTTATATGACTTTAACAGATGCTCTTATCCAGAGCACTTACAGAAGTGCTCTGTATTCATCTT
Organism: Brachyhypopomus gauderio; assembly: GCF_052324685.1. Taxonomy (NCBI): domain Eukaryota; kingdom Metazoa; phylum Chordata; class Actinopteri; order Gymnotiformes; family Hypopomidae; genus Brachyhypopomus; species Brachyhypopomus gauderio. The sequence goes on from NC_135229.1 coordinate 14,669,328, forward strand.
GATCAACTATTTCATGCTAAAATTCATTCAATTCAAAACGAATTGAATTCTCCAGGATTTCCAAATGTCATTGGTGCTATAGACCAGTGTTAATTTCATTGACGAATAATTTTCGTCATAGTTTTCATCAACGAACCTTTTTTCATGACGAAAACGAGACGATAACTAGATAAAAACTATAAGAAGGGATAAAAACGATGACGAAATTAATGGTCATTTTTGTCAACGAATAAAAACGAGACGAAAATATTGGCCAGCGACGACATTCAATCAGACCTGATTTAGTTTAGTGAAAGGTAGGGATAAGTTAAGAAGAGATCCAACCGTAACTACTTTAGCGTACACGGAGAGGCGGGACAAACCGGGTAACCGTCCAATCAGAACTAACGTCTTCACATCGCTCAGAACCCGTTAGGACCAAACCAGCCTGTGAACTGTGGTCACTCATGAAATTCAACTCTAAGTTAACTCGACAATGTCAGCAGGGAGAAAGATGAGCAGCGATACATGGACACATTTCTCCTTTGACTTTGAGAAAAAGATGACAGTGTGTAAACCATGTGGAACGATGATGTCGGGAAAAAAACGACAAATGAAACGACATCTGCGGGCTATGGCTGTCAGGTCCTGCACTCCCCGATCTCGCCACCAGAGGTCTGACTCCCCTGAGTTCTAGAGCGTACCAGCTGTCTGTCATTACGCTTGATTGTGAAGCGTATTTAACACTGCCAGCCCCCTTGCTCATTGCGAAGTATTGCCGTTCTTTCTTAGTCAGCATACCAAGCCTTTATCTCGTTAGTCTCTTTGTGTATGATTCTGCCTGGTTCTTTCGACGTTGCCTTTGCCTTACCTTTGACATCTCCTCTGTTATCTGGATTACCCGACCCCTGCCTGTACGACTACGTTTCTGGATTGTCCTTATTAAACCTTGACCTGCACATGGATCCGAACATGCCTCACGAGTCTGATTCGTCACAGAATACTTCGCCTACCCTGGATCCAGCAGGCCTCTCTTCTCTACTGGTGGCCGTTCAGTCCCAGGGCCGGTTGTTGGGTAGCCACGACCAACTCCTTCACCAACTGAACACAACCATAGGGACGTTGGCCCAGTACGTTCAGGGTCTAGCTACACCCGCCGCTCCCGCACCTGCAAGCCCCGCACCTTTACCTGTGTTTGAACCACAGCCCAGTGCCTCACCCTCAGTGCGTATGGCCGTTCCAGAAAAGTACGATGGCTCCCCAGGTTTATGTAAAGGATTTCTCCTCCAGTGCTCTCTGTACTTCAGGGTGTTAGCGGCGGCTTTCCCCACGGACGCATCACGGATCGCTTTCGTTATCTCACTCCTTACTGGGAGAGCCTTGCAGTGGGCAACCGCGGTATGGAGTGTCACAGACCCCGCGGCACAGACCTACGCGGCTTTCGAAGGGTACTTTAAGGAAATATTCGATCACTCCAGTACAGGAGAAGATCCCGGGGAGCAGTTACTCCAGTTACGGTCTGAGTTAGCGTGCAAGGATGAAGATCTCTCCCTCTGGGAGTTAATCCGTCTGTCCATTAAACTCGACAACCTCATCAGATCCCGAAGAAACACTGCTAGGTCTGTTCGTCCGGCACCTGTCCCAGCGACCAACCCGTCTTCACCAGAGCCCATGGAAATAGGACGCGCACGCCTCACTCCTACAGAACGACAGCGACGCATCTGAGAGAACCTCTGTCTGTACTGTGGAGAGGCCGGACACTTCAGAAGCGAGTGCCCGGCTGTACCCAAGGACCGACCCACGCTGCGAGTGAGTGCGTGTGCCAATCCACTGCTTGACACTGGAAAGTTTACGGTGCCGGTGAAACTAACCTGTTGTGTCGCACCTTGTCTCGTTTCAGCCCTGATAGACTCCGGAGCAGCCGGTAATTTTATCGACAGGACTTTTATCAATGAATTATCTATCCCTACCGTCACTTGCCCTGTCCCTATGCGCATCAAGGGGATTGATGGTCTTCCCATCGGCTCGGGGGAGGTCACTGATCGCACCATCCCGGCCACCAGTCCCGGCCACCATCCCGAGGAGTAGAGCTTACCCCCTCTCCTTGCCCGAGACCAAGGCTATGGAGGACTACATCACGGAGGCACTGCAGTCAGGTTACATTCGTCCTTCGGTTTCCCCCACTGCTGCTGGCTTCTTCTTCGTGGGTAAGAAGGATGGGGGGCTGAGACCCTGCATAGACTTTCGTGGACTTAACGCCATCACGACCAAGAACCGCTATCCTTTGCCCCTGGTGCCCTCTGCTATCGAACAGCTTCGTAAGGCAAAGATATTCACAAGGCTAGATCTCAGGAGCGCATATAATCTGGTTCGTATAAAGGAGGGTGACGAGTGGAAAACGGCTTTTATTACCGCCACTGGACATTACGAGTACACAGTGATGCCGTATGGATTAGCCAATGCTCCGGCCGTATTCCAGGCTTTTATGAATGAAATCTTTCGTGACATGCTAAACCGTTACGTGATCGTTTACATAGACGATATATTGATCTACTCTGATGACGAAAAGCAGCACCGCCATTACGTGCGTACGATTCTCTCACGGTTACGGGACAACCGGCTGTTCGCCAAGCTGGAGAAATGTGCTTTCCACCAAACGTCGGTGCACTTTCTGGGTTACCATATCGGCCCACATGGGGTGGCCATGGATGACGCCAAGTTGCGCGCGGTTACCGATTGGCCACGGCCGCGGAGCGTCAGGGACCTCCGATGTTTCCTGGGTTTTGCAAACTTTTATCGCCGTTTCATTCGGGATTACAGTACAGTCGCAGCTCCTCTCACCTCTTTGCTACGGGGCGGGATAGGCACGCTGCAATGGAACGAACGCGCTCAAAACGCCTTCGAGAACCTGAAAGAGATTCGTCACTGCGCCCATACTGAAACACCCTGATCCTGCTCTGCCGTTTCTGGTCGAGGTCGACGCATCAGATACTGGTGTGGGGGCGGTTCTCTCCCAACGTCATGGCTCTCCACCCAAATTGCATCCATGCGCATTCCACTCACGGAAACTCACGCCCACCGAGAGGAATTACGACATCGGCAACAAGGAACTGTTAGCCATCAAGTCGGCCCTAGAAGCCTGGAGACATTGGCTAGAGGGCGCTGTTCACCCATTCATCATATTAACCGACCACAAGAACCTTGAATACATTAAGGCAGCAAAGAGGCTGAACGCCAGGCAAGCCAGGTGGGCTTTGTTTTTCACACGTTTTAATTTCACGATCACTTTCCGTCCTGGTACGAAGAATTCCAAGGCCGATGCCCTGTCACAGATTCATGAGCCAAGCAACGCTTCAGAAGCCCCAAAGCCCATGCTCTCACCCTCCGTCGTGGTGTCACCTATACAGTGGGATCTTGACAGGCAGATCACGCAGGCTCATGCTACCGAGCCACCTCCGGCAGGTTGTCCCCGGGGCAAGGTGTACGTTCCCCTCGCTTTGCATGCTGAGCTCCTGGAATGGGCCCATACGTCTCCCAGCTCAGGTCACCCGGGTATCCAGCGCTCCCTAGGCCTGCTCAGGCGCAAGTACTGGTGGCCTGAGATGGCCCGCGATGTCACTGGCTTCGTGGAGAGATGTGATGTGTGTGCGCGGAGCAAAACCCCCAGACAACTACCTACGGGACTGTTGACACCCCTGCCCATTCCCAAACGCCCGTGGTCACACCTGCCTGTGGATTTCGTCACTGACCTGCCACGCTCCCAAGGCAACACGTGCATCTGGGTAGTCATGGACCGTTTCTCTAAGGGATGTAGGCTCATACCGCTGCCTAAACTCCCCAATGCTATGGAGACAGCGGAGGCCATCTTCAATCATGTGTTTCGACTCTTTGGGATTCCTGAAGACTTAGTGTCTGACAGGGGTCCGCAATTCATTTCTCGTGTGTGGCAGTCCTTTTGCAAATTGCTTAATATATCTGTCAGTTTGACTTCAGGTTACCACTCCCAGAGCAACGGACAGGTGGAACGGCTGAATCAGGAGTTGGGCAGGTTCCTCCGATCGTATTGCAGTGACCGGCAGGAGGACTGGAGTCGGGTTCCTTTCCTGGGCTGAGTATGCACAAAACTCTCTTTCCCACTCCTCCACTGGCATCACGCCGTTCGAGTGCATCCTGGGATTCCAATCCCCCATGTTTCCTTGGTCGGGTGAGCCTTCTGATGTCCCTGCAGTTGATGACTGGTTCCACCGCAGCGCACGGGTCTGGGAGGAGGCTCATGTCCATCTCGGGCGCGCCATCAGGAGCCAAAAGCTACAGGCGGATAGACGGCGCCGCGCCAGCCCTACCTACTCCCCTGGTCAGATGGTGTGGTTGTCCACTAAGGACCTCCGCCTTAAGACGCACTGCAAGAAGCTCAAACCCCGGTACGTGGGTCCTTTCAAGGTCATTCGGCAGATCAGCCCGGTGTCTTACAGGTTACAGCTTCCTCCACACTACCGCATATACCGCCGCCCTTTCGGTGGGGGATGGTGTCAGGTCCTGCACTCCCCGATCTCGCCACCAGAGGTCTGACTCCCCTGAGTTCTAGAGCGTACCAGTTGTCTGTCATTACGCTTGATTGTGAAGCGTATTTAACACTGCCAGCCCCCTTGCTCATTGCGAAGTATTGCCGTTCTTTCTTAGTCAGCATACCAAGCCTTTATCTCGTTAGTCTCTTTGTGTATGATTCTGCCTGGTTCTTTCGACGTTGCCTTTGCCTTACCTTTGACATCTCCTCTGTTATCTGGATTACCCGACCCCTGCCTGTACGACTACGTTTCTGGATTGTCCTTATTAAACCTTGACCTGCACATGGATCCGAACATGCCTCACAAGTCTGATTCGTCACAATGGCATTGCTGTTTTTACAGCACCCAGTTTTATATAGAATGTAATATGTATTCATAACAAACTCCATATGTTTTTCAGGTACAGCGGGCTAACTGGTCATCAATGTTTTGTTATTGTTATGCTCAATAACTATAAGTTAAGGTCAATAAAGTTGTTTGGAAATTTGTTTTTGGGATGGGAAGCAATGGGAAGACGACATTGTAGAGATGTGAGGGACATGTATGCAAACTAGGGCTGCAGGAAAAAATCGATTCGAGCTTGAATCGCGTTTTTAACATTGAACGATTCAGAATCGATTCTCATTTTCAAAAAATCGATTTATTTGGGGTGCGTGTGTGCCTTCTCAGCCACCGTAGTGCTAGGCAAAACAAGGCAACAGCTTTCACTATGTACAGGCATGCTAGTAAAGCTACAGCGGGTTGTGTACGGTATTAGTTGTTGCGCCGCTAAAGTATGAAGTCCAAACGGCTTCGCGGTCTTTGAAAGTAACCATTTAAAAACACTTTAGATTTTACCGTCAACCCGGCCCAGGTTAGAATGGGCTTGATCGTTTGCACACGCATAAAGACGCTACAGATGATATTCGGGAGTTACAGTGATTATAATTCCTGGTAAAATAAAATAAAAATAACTTAGTTCATTGAGCACTCTAGTTTTGTCCTATAATACTGCTGTAATACTGCAAAGTCGTGGTCAGAGGTGAACTTCGTTATAGCCAGTGTTTATTTTATTTAAAATAATTATTCTTGAGCCACTGTGTCTTTGGACATAGATAATACCGTTTGTTGTGATGGATAATTAAAGTCTAACTCTTATTTATGCATAGAAACGTAAATCAACAATATCATCTGTAGCGTCTTTATGAGGATAAATGTGGCAAGTCGGAATTTGACGCAACACTGTCACACATGAACACGGACGTAGTTTTGGGGGGGGACGGGGGGGACATGTCCCCCCCACTTTTTCAAAAGCCGGTTTTGTTCCCCCCCAGTTTTTACAGTTAAAACCAAATATTTAAGTAGCGACGAAGTCATGTCCCCCCCACTTTTTAACGGTTAAAAAAACAATATCCAAATAGCGACAAATCTAGCACTAGGATCATGCAGCTCCGAGCTCCACTCCCCCCCCCGCTCAACAATTTTTGTTCACAGCGCTCAACAATTTTCATTCAACCACCCCCCCCCCCCCCGCTCAACAGTTCGCCACCCCAGGTTGTGTCCCCCCCACTTATGAAATCAAAACTACGTCCATGCACATGAAATGCTACAGACACCGATCAGAAACTGATCAGTTCAGTTAAATGTATTCAGTTCAGTAGATATATGCGGCTTTTAGAAAATACGGTATATATATTTTTTTCATCTGTGAAGTGGAAGTTCTAGCAGCTAATGTAAGCCTACCCATTTTATTAATGTAACAGCACTTTTATTTTTGGAAGCCCTTTCATATATATTTTAAATTTTTGTGATTTGTTAAGGAAAAACGTGTAATTTTGTTTCTGGAAGTGGCATGTTCTCAGATATAGACTGCTAGCCTAAGCCTAATTCTTGTACAAAGCAATTTGTTGTTTTTACAGAAAGAGCAGTATTTTTGTATAATAAAATTTTTGAGTAGTGGCCAGTTCTGGCAGCTAGCCTAAGCCTACCAATTTTATTTATTTTACTACAGTTTTATTAGTTTAATGTAGTGTTCTGAGTGTCAGCCTCAAACAGACATGTTGTCTTGGATTTACTTTTGTGTGTTTACATTTTTGCAATATGTTGATAAAACCTTTACAATTATAATATCTTTATAAATGTACTCTGCTTTCATGCCACCGGCCCGGAGTAGCTCGTTTTGAATTGAGAATCGTTTTTGAATCTGAAAATAATCATTTTTGAATCGAATCGTTGGGATCTGAAAGAATCTGGAAAAAATCGAATCGTGACCCCAAGAATCGATTCTGAATCGAATCATGGGATTCCCAAAGATTCGCAGCCCTAATGCAAACAGTTACTTTAGTTAATGGAATATTTTGTTTGCATTTGTTCATTAACACAAAACAAGACACCTTTTTTTTGGAAAGAGAAATTTATTGATTGTCTTGCTGAGCCTGTGGACAGAAGAAACTTTTACTTAGCTTGCAAAAACAAGCATATTAAAGTGAGACATTTTTGCAAATACTCACATCTTTCTCCATTTTCTTTATTTCAAGCTCCAACTTCCGTATTTTTAGTTTTTTGTATTGCAGATCTGCTTTTTTACATTCGATATCTTAGAGCAAGTACCTTTTGTAGATCTCACTAATCTCAGATTCCTTCAAGACAGAAGTATAGTCAAGATTGAGAAGTATTTATTCATGTTAAACTGCATAACTACTACTCACTTGTTCTCTTGTAGAGGTGTGAGCTCTGGACATGGAGGCCTGAGCTCTGTTGTTCCATTTCCTTTAAACACAACACAAATCATGAGATCACACAGCACATTAACAGACAGATACATAGACACACACGCCTTACAGCTGGCCTTTCTGAACAGGCAGACACTGTGTCCTCATCCTCCTGTACCATCCTGGATGGTCTGCAATCTCCCCCTGCAAACAACAAATTAAGACACATAAATTTTAACGGTCCTCAGGGTTCAGTCATAAGAAATAGGCTGGTTTATGGTACTCACATCATTGCCAAATACAGGAGGGTCCAAAAGAGTCAGCACACCCCCCACCACTATAAAATGTGTCATCAAGTATACAATAAAACTACGATGTAGCCTGTAAGAACAAAAATGTAAAATCTGAGAAACAACTGAACATACCTTTAACATAAGGCTGTGTACAAAGCCGGAGTGGCTAATCGGGAGATTCGGGAGGATTCCCGATGGGCCGGCTCATGTCAATCTCTAGTTTGGGCCGATTGGGAGGGAAAATTTTTTTGGGCCGGATTTGTGCATGAAACTCCCGTGCTGAAAAAGGGACCCACTCCGGCCCTGGCTGTGTATCATGAGGACAGACAGGATCAGATGATGTTCCTCCTTCAGTTCCCACAATGATGGGGCGTCCACTGTTTTGCTCTAAAGCAAGGTCTTCTGCAGGAGTGAGGGCTGCTACAAGAGGCCCACCACCAGTAGCAGCAGCGGTTTTCTTTCTGGTTGCTAAAATATTTTATACAGTTATTTAATATGGACATTTTCCTGCACATTGGACTAATCAAGTGTACTAACCATTCTAGAGTATAATCACCTTGACCTGCTGCCACTTTCTCTTAACCCCGCTCATGTTACTTCTAAATCAGGAAATTATTAACATTATTAATTTACTATAACACTTTTAAAATGCCAATGAATGGATTAAATTATATGCTCACGCATTTAATCTGTCTGCAATATTCTGCCAGGCAGCTTCTCTGGCTTTATTAATACAGGACGTGTTGCCTTTCTTCATAATAACGTCTTTATATTCCTGATAAAGACGTATGAGTAGCTCATGTTCAGTAGAAGAAGCAAAAACACTGCTCTTTCCTTCAGCTCTTTCGACATTTTCTTGCCTTTTCGAATATCGATTAGTGAGGCTGTTTAAATACTGTGTGCACGCGCATGATCGCCGATTACAAAAGCCTGGCTTGAATTAGCGGGAACAGGTTGCGTCTGGATTTCGTTAGTGGAACGGAACTAGACGGAAGTTAATTGTTTGGCTAACTCAAGCGAGGCTCACTCTAATAAGCGCCGCTTTCATAAGCTCGCTTCGTGGAATAGCCCCCAGGTTTCTGTATTTCTGTGTATACCTGGTTTAGTCTGGTTGTATGTCTAGTGTGTTTAGTTGGTCTATGTGCATCCCTTCTGTAGAGTCTCTGCCTTATACATCATCTGTCTGTGTTCACTGTGTGTGTTAAGTTATATTCTGGTAGTTCTGTCTTCATGTTATAGTCTTGGTGTTAGTCCTATAAGTCTGTTCGTCATGCCTCGCTGTCGTCATGCCCACCGTGTTGTCATGGTGAGTTTAAAAGAGGTTGATAATGTTGACAGTGTACTTCCTGTAAATAAACGATCAGGGGGGCGCTAGTGAGTTCGGATGGAGTAGGACACGTTTTGACTTCGCTCTGTTCCAAATTTCTTTTATTTTCCTCGGCATACATACATTTGGAGGAGGCTGTCCATTGTCCATCGACATCATGGCGGCCATTCAACAGCTAAGCGAGAAAGTTGATCACAAATTCGCCTTAATGTCAAGCCCAGTCTCCGGTCTCCAAGAGATGATGGAGGTAGTGAACACCAGAGTACTGGGAACTGAGAAAGCTGTTAACGAACACGACAAACATATTAATGCGCTGGAACTTCAATGTTCATTACTAACCGAGGATAATAAACGCATGCTTGCTAAAATGGAGGACCTGGAAAGTCGCTCCAGAAGGCAAAATATTCGCATTATAGAAATTCGGGAGAACGAAGAACAGGGGTGACCTACAGAATTTGTCTCGAAACTCATTCCCAAATTGCTCAGAGGGGACAGCTTTCCGTCGCCGGTAAAGGTGGACCGGGCACACAGGTCGCTGAGACCCATCACACCCTCCAACCCTAGACCATTCATCGCCAGGATTCACCATTACCAGCAGAAGGAACTGATCCTCCGGTTGGCGAGGCAGCGTTTCCCATTGGAATACAACGGTGGCAGGGTGTTCATATTTCCGGATTTCTCTCCAGACATCATCAAGAAAAGGCAGGCTTTCGACGCGATAAAAAATAAATGCAAGCAAGCCGGGTTCAGGTATGGCTTTCGCTTTCCTGCACGCTTCAGAATAACCGCTGGCGACTCATCAGACATCTTCGACTCGCCTAACGACGCTGAAGCTTTTTTAAAGCGGAATTCTTCCAGCAATACGGACGATAATTAACACACAGTTCTGTCAGACATGCAGCTCTTATGGTATTTTATTTTTGCGCTTGATAAGTGCTCAGAACTTTCAGTTGTGTGTTGCAGTACCATATATATGCCGAGGAACTTTATAGTACATGGAACATTCAGTTACGGGAACTGGAGCGTGGCGACGACTTCCACGGTTAGCCTAGATCTCCACGCTTATAGAAGTTTCTTTTGCTGTGTGCACTTTGTTTGGGAAAGTGCCACGGGGTGGGTGGGGGGTAAGTTTGTTCGTATTTGTGTTCACCGCTTTCCCATTTTTCTTGAATATATGTGTAAAGCCTCAGGTTATTTTGCCACTGTTCTCTTACTTTACTCACAGCTACTTAAAAACTAGACATTTAAGAACAGGTACCTTGTACTATGACGGATAGAAAAGCATCTACGCTTAGCGGGGGTCTGCGCGTTATCTCGTGGAACGTCCAGGGGATGTCCAATCCTATTAAAAGGGGTAAAGTTTTTGCCCATCTAAAACGCTTATCTGCAGACATCATGTTTTTGCAAGAGACTCACGTCAGACACTCCGAAGGATCCAGATTGTGCACAACCTGGATTGGTGCAACATACCAGTCAAACTTTCAAAGCAAATCCAGAGGAGTAGCAATTTTAATCAAAAAGTCTGTACCTTTTAACTGTGCTTCACACATTGCAGACCCCAATGGAAAGTATGTCATTGTTACAGGATCAATTAATTCAACCCCGATTACTTTAGTCAATGTTTATGGCCCCAATGTGGATAGTCCTCTATTTTTTAAGAATGTTCTGAATACAATACCTCATATAGATCAAGCAAATATAATAATTGGCGGTGACTTTAACTGTGTGCTGGATCCGGCGATGGACCATCAGTCATCTCATTCTGCTGTTGTAACAAACTCCAGTATCTTTTTAAATAATGCTCTGAAAACTTTGAATCTTATAGATATATGAGGCTTACATATCCCACAGGCAAAGATTACTCCTTTTACTCTTCTGTGCATAAATCATTCTCCCGAATTGACTATTTTCTTGTAGACTCTAAAATTGCATCATTAGCAACCGCAGTAGCGTACCATCCTATCCTAATCTCAGACCATGCACCCGTATCACTTACATTAAATATTCCCGTTAGTAAAAGCAGCCGTAGATGGACCCTAAATAATGCACTACTAAAGGATAGGGACTTATGTAATTATTTGGACCAAAACATTTCATTTGCAATAAGCACAAATGACACGGGTGAGGTAGACGATTCAACTCTATGGGAGGCTATTAAAACCGTAATTCGCGGGTACATTATATCATATGAAATTTCTGCCAGAAGAGCAGATGCAGTACAATTAAAGAACACAGAAAAGGCAGTTATGGAACTTCAGGAAGAGTATAAAGAAGCTCCTAAAATAGAAATCTTACATAAAATACTATCACTTAAACATGAGTGCAACACCATTAGTTCAAAACACATCTCCAACCTTATGTTCAAAATTAAGCAGAGACACTTTGAGCTGGGCGAAAAACCGCATACCCTGCTGGCGCGGAAGTTACTCCATACACAAGCATCTCAAGCGATACGTGGAATTGAGTCAGGCAATGGAGAGACGATTACAGCCCCAGGAAAAATTTATCAGCACTTTGCGGACTATTATGCTGACCTATATTCCTCCAAATGTAGTGTCGAACCTAAAGTGATTGACAGCTTTCTGAGCCACTTGCACCTACCCAAACTTAATAATGAGGCAAAAGACTCTCTTGAGGCAGAAATTACCTTAGAAGAGCTTAACGAAACCATAAAGGAATTTCCAAACAATAAAGCCCCGGGTCCCGACGGATTTACCATAGAATTTTATAAGAAGTACCTTTCGAAAATCAGTCCTCTTCTACTGTGTATGATTAATCATTTACAGTCGAACTCTAAACTTCCTCCATCTCTGTACAACGCCTATATCACCCTGATCCTGAAGAACGGTCGCAATGAAAAAGATGCTGCATCATACCGACCAATCTCTCTGCTTCCAATTGAAACTAAGCTCATTAGTAAAATTCTGGCAAAAAAGATTAAGGAAACACATTTCAACTGTCATTCACCCAGACCAGACTGGCTTTATTCCGGGACGATACATTCACTTTAATCTACGGCGTCTGTTGAATGTCCTATACTTCAAACATGTAGGAGATCCAGTGGTACTATCACTAGATGCAGAAAAAGCGTTTGACCAAGTAGAGAGACAATATATGATGCGAGTATTAGAAGAATTTGGCTTTAGCCCTGCATTTATAGGATGGATAAAAATACTTTACTCCCAGCCCACAGCATCAGTAATAACAAATACTGATATTTCCTCTCTTTTTCCTCTTTACAGAGGAACTAGGCAAGGTTGCAGTCTTTCATTTTTGTTCTCTCTTTGTATTGAGCTCTTAGCTACAGCCATCAGAAATTGTTTAGACATTGAGCCAATAAAGGTGAACAACACATACATACATTTACATAAAATTTCTTTGTACGCAGATGACGTTATATTATTTATATCAAACCCGCGGACCTCAATGACTCCCTTGCTTGACCTGATTAATACATTTGGTTCCTTCTCAAGCTACAGAATCAATTGGGATAAAAGTGTGATGATGCCCCTTGGCAACAAGTTTGATAAGGTGTGTCAAATGTGTGTCGGAAAGTTTAGAATATTTGGGTATAGAAGTAACAAAGAAACCCGAAAACTTGATTAAGGTCAACTGGCAGAAAAAAATTGAACAATTCAAAAAGAACATAGAGGCTTGGAAAACTCTCCCCTTGTCTAGGGTGGGTAGAATCAATGCCATTAAGATCGTTACTCTCCCTCGATTTCTCTATTTGTTTCAATCTGTAGGTATGTTCATCCCACAGAGCTATTTCAAGCAATTGAACAGCATTATTGCCTCCTTTGTGTGGAACTACAAAACGGCGAGAATCTCACAGAAACACTTGTCTAAAGCAAAGTTAGTAGGGGGATTTGGTGTGCCTGACTTTAGACTCTATTACTGGGCAGCCAATTTAAACATCTTCACTTTTTGGCGGAAACATCCAGATCAAGGAAGTGAAATTCCATCCTGGCTGTCAATTGAACAATCTATGTGTCAAAATACCTCTTTGTTGAGTTTATTGAACAGTCCGATTCAGATTCATGAATCTTTATTCAGCAATAATACCATGATACATAATGCATTAAAAATTTGGAAACTAATTAAAACATATTTAAAAGTGCCCGACATGTACATAGATAATTCTATATGTAACAATCATGCCTTTCCAGCAGCACTGAAGGACACTGTTTTTTTTGCAATGGAATAGCAGAGGTCTAAAAACTATTGGAGATCTTTATATTGACAATAGTTTTGCATCTTTTCAGCAACTGCAAAATAAATATAAATTTCCTCCCTCAAATTGTTTTGCATACTTGCAAATTCGGCATTTCACCAGATCACATTTAGCCGGATTCAAAATCAAACCCCATCACTCTCCTTTGGAGAGGATTCTTTCTGTCCGCCTGTGTATGAAAGGAGCAGTGTCTGCTTTTTATAACATTCTATGTGATCACACTACCATCCACTCCCAACTCCTTGGATTGAGGAACTTGGAGTGGAGATTACTGATGAACAGTGGGAGAAGGCATTGAAGAATATTAATGAATGTTCAATAAATACAAGACATACACTGATCCAGTTTAAAATAGTTCATAGACTTCACTACTCAAAGACCAGACTACATAAGTAAAGTAAGTAAGTAAGCAAATATTTATTTGTATAGCACTTTTCCAAGTGAGACTACAAAGTGCTGCACATAAAAACATGAGAAATAAATGTTACACAAAAATCACAACAAACCAAAATCAAATAAACACAATTAAAACAGCACACCCACGCTTCCTACGCACACCTAGCTGTGCCCATCTGCAAAGGCTAAAGAGAACAAATGTGTTTCAAGCCTTTGTTTAAAAAGCTCTTTAGAACCAGATAGCCGAATATCCAGTGGAAAGTTATTCCAAAGCTTTGGAGCGCATACAGAAAAGGCGCAATCTCCCTTTCATTTCAGTTTAGTCCTAGGGACTACCAACAGCCCTTGATTAGAAGAACGCAATACCCTTCCACTTGAGTAAGCTGTTAAAAGATCAGAGATGTACTCTGGACCCTCTCCACAAAGCGCTTGATAAGTTAAAACCAATATTTTAAACCGAATTCTATAAGCTACAGGCAGCCAGTGCAAAGCGGCCAGAACTGGAGTGATATGATCACGCTTCTTAGATCCAGTAAGCACTCGTGCCACTGCATTCTGGACCCGCTGGAGCTGAGCAAGACTTTCACAACTGAGACAAGTGAACAACGCATTACAATAATCCAATCGCGATGAAACAAAGGCATGAATAATTTTCTCTGTATCCTGAAATGACAGAAGATTTCTGAGCTTAACTATATTTCTCAACTGTAAATAACAAACCTGTAACAACTTCCTCACATGTATAGAGAAAGTAGCATCAGAGTCAAAAAATAACTCCTAGATTTCTCGGCTGTGTATTAATCTTTGTATGCAACCAACCCAATTCCTTCTTCAGGTTACTAGCCACAATTTGGGGACCTAAAATTAAAACCTCAGTTTTATTCTCATTTAGGCGTAAAAAATTACAGGTCATCCAATCTTTTATAGACTGGACACACTCCAGTAAATTCTGAAGCTTTGTAAAATCATTTCTCTTTACTGAGAAATAAAGTTGCGTATCATCGGCATAAAAATGATAGGGAATATTAAAACGCTCAATAATTTTCCCCAGAGGAAAATATATCGAAAAAAGAATAGGACCAAGAATAGAACCTTGAGGGACTCCACAATTTATGTCAGAATAAGATGATTGACTATCACCAATTGATACCACAAATTTCCTGGATATGACTTGAACCAATCCAAGACCACCCCTGATAATCCTGCCCAATTTTGTAACCTATCTATTAAAATGTTGTGGTCAACCGTATCAAAAGCAGCAGTAATATCCAGTAGCACCAAAAGAGAGACTTCACCTGCATCTGCATTCATCTGTATATCACTCAAAATCCGTACCAGTGCTGTTTCTGTACTATAATTTCTTCTAAATCCTGATTGAAATTTATCAAAAATACAGCTCTGGTCTAGTCTAGCTAAGAGCTGATTTGCAACAACCTTCTCCAAGATCTTGGCGATAAAAGGTAGCTTTGAGATTGGTCTATAGTTAGGATAGTCTGTAGGATCGAGGCAAGCCTTTTTTAAAATTGGTTGAACCACAGCAAATTTAAAACAATCTGGGACACATCCTGAACTAAGCGATAGATTAACTATTGACAATAAGTATGGGCTCAAAATTTCGAAAACATTTATCAAAAAATGAGTAGGAAGGATGTCAACAGGAGAAGTAGTAGGGCGTAGGCCACATACTACTTCTCTAAGTCCTTCAGGAGAGATCAGTAGAAAATATTCAAGTCTAGTTTCTACTGGGTTTTGCGGACCAATAATATGATTAGTCGATGAAAATTTTTTCCTGATGTCTGAAATTTTGTTGATAAAAAACGTCAAAAATTCATCACAATTTATCACAGATCCAGACGTGGGAGGAGCAACCCCATTTACTAGGGCATCTATTCTAGAAAACAGAAACCGAGGGTTTCGTTTATTAGCACTTATTAAATTGTTGAAGTACTTTGCTCTTGCCTCCTCAACCTTCTTATTAAAAGAGGACCACAACTCCTTTAAATGTATATGATGAACTTGAAGTTGTGAAGTCTTCCATCTCCTTTCCACCCTTCTGCAGATCCTTTTCAGATTCAATATGTCCTCAGTTATCCAGGGAGTAAGGTTTACTATAGGCTTATACCTTACTTTAATAGGTGCTGCCTTATCTAGAGCCTTTAAACAAATCTCATTAAAAGAGCACGCCAGCTCATTTACCCCAGAGCATGGGAACAAATTTCCACTTAATTCATTAAAAAAGTCTGAGAAATTTTGCCTAGCATTGTCATTCAATAGACGAGATTGCACATGATGATACTTTAAAATCGGTTTGGTCTTTGGAAAAAGAACATTAAAAGTAATGCATTTATGATCTGACACAAACAGATCATCTACCGAGAAAGAGTGAGGAGACAGTCCCAATGTGAATCCAAAGTATGCCCCCGGTTATGAGTTGCATCAACCACATGTTGAATAAAATTAAAAGAAAGCAGCACATTTAAAAACTCCACAGCATCTCTATCAGAGTCATTATCAATATGAAAATTAAAATCTCCAAGCAGCAAAACTTTGTCATTATTCAGAACAACAAGAGAATGAGATTTAAGATTTTCCCTGAGATTTCCCCGTTGTGCAGCAAATGTAAAATAGTAGACGGAACATTGGCCCATCAATTTTGGACATGCCCTAAACTTCACAAATTTTGGACGTCTGTTTTTGAATTCTTCTCCGACGTATTCGGCAGAACCTGTGTGCCAGACCCCTTGGTTGCAATGTTGGGAGTAGGAGATTCAAATGGGAATGTGAATAAATCTCAGAAACAAGTAATCTCCCTTGGTGTTCTTCTGGCAAATAGATTGATACTACAACAGTGGAAATCAGAAGCTGTACCATTTTTTGAAGCATGGATTAGAAATTTGGTAATGTGCTCCATATGGAACAGCTTTGATACAGTTTAACTGATAGATCTGAGGTTTTTAATAGGATATGGCGACCGATATTGGATCATATACAGGAGAGATAATGGCATTCATCCCCCCACACTCCATTTGTTTTATGTAACACTATCCAAATTATTAGACTTGAAGTGCTGTGTTTGTCGACACCAGTAGCGAACCGTGACCATTAAACCTGGGCCCGCTACACCCCCCCCCCCCCCCCCCCCCCGATTTTTTTTCCTCTCCTAATAAACTGCACTAAAGAATAAAGAAAAAACCGACAGTATAGCTTTAGAAACGCATGTAGTGCGTTCAAATAACATTTGTACTAGATAACTTGTTAAGCAAAATAAGTTTCCAAACAAAATAAGGTTTCACAGCTCCGTGGTTCTCGCAAGCGGAATATGTAAATGAGGACGTCAAAGGGCCGAATCGAAACTAGCTAGCGGCGGTAGGGTAACGACAGCTAGCGTCGCCACAGCGGGCGGAAATTATCATACAGTTAAGCCCGCCCACTAAGAGGGAAGATATGATTGGTCAATTTTACTGTCATTTGAAACTGGTATTGCGTTGAATTATAACTGCCAGGCCCTCTGTAAACGAACAGCGGGCATCACAGTCCTGATAGGGGGAGACACAGGCGCTTCCACTTAACCCCTCACCTTCCAACACAGATTGAATAGACACGGTTGAATATTTTATTTGCTTATATTTTTGTAATTGTTTAGATGTCGATTGTAAAACTGTAAGTAGATAAAATAAAATTGGATAATTATATATATAATGTTTTAAGAATATTTTAGGCCCTCTGAGAGGGCGTAGAGGGCCCTGACGGTTCCCCACTGGTCGACACCTATATAACGAATGTTGCTGTGAAGGAATCTGTTTTTAGTTGGAGGCTTTTACTGTGCTCACAAAATGTCTGTTGCATCTTATTACTCTCTCATCTATGTACTTTACTTTGCATTGTTTTTTTTATTATTATCACTATTACCCTTTGGGGTAATTTTTTATTTATTTTTCCCCTCCCCTGTGTGTTTACGTATTACAATCTGTGCTTAATTGCAAATGCTCATAATCTTTTTGTGTTGTATTTGAAAACCAAATAAAAACATCTTAAAAAAAATAAATAAATAAACGATCAATCACACTTGTGTCCACCTCCTCCCAGTACGACCTTACAGCATGGTCTTTATATTAATTTAATATTCAGTATCAGCTTTCAGTATATTGACATGTAAGTGGTTAAACCATAAATTCTTCTCATAAGTAAATGGCAACATTAATATAAATTTAACATTTATGTTAATGAACTATAAAACATACATGGGAAGCTGAAAACAACTGGTGTCCAGACCTCTTTAACATTGTGAAAATAGAGGAGCACAGAGATGGTTTCCATGGTAATTCCATAAACTCACACTAGTACTGAGTTGGAGTCCTGAGTGCTGAAATATCAGAGGGGCTGTAGTGATCTAATCTGCAAACATACACACCAGACACTGTGTGTTCACTCTGATTAAAAACCTTTAACATGTAAAAAAACATTGCAAATACAGCATTAACATACAGCAGTAAATAAAAAGGTTAAATAAAATTTCTGATAAACTACATAACAATAATTAGTTAACTGAGGACACAGTCTTACCTGATGAGGTGTTTATTGTTGAATGGAGAATTTTCAAATCACCAACAGCTCTCATTGTGGTGACATCATATGATGAGGTGTGATGTCACCAGCTCATATGCATATATGTTGAGATGTAACTCAAAAAGACTTTGAACTAGAGCTGCATTTGAGAATAAAGTAGAGAAAAAGTCTCATAAAGCCAATTACAGTAAAGCTGTACCAAGGCCAAAAGAGAAACCTCTACGCATGATCTAAGAATTTGCAAATGGACACACAGAGAAACCATTAGATATTGTGCAATATATCATTTTTGTTATTGAGAGAGTAACAATAAAAATATATTAAAATTAGTTAATATTTCAATCTAACCCTTTAGAACGATCTGGGATTATTTTACTCAAAACCAAAAAAAGCATAATGTGTATTTCCAAATGTGCTGTAATGTGTGTTACATGTGAGACAACTGTGTATCCTAGAGAAATATTTACTCACCGTTCACTTTGTGTATCACCACTTCCTTACATTATTCAGGACAAGATGTGAGACTGAAATGTAAAAAAATTAAAAAGACAAAAATGTAATTGAGTCTAATCAACATTTAATGTGATGATAAAACATAAGTTCCTACATCACTGCATCAGTTCCTACATCACTAAATCAGTTCCTACATCACTACATCAGTTCCCACATCACTACACCAGTTCCAACATCAGTACACAAGTTCCTACATCACTACATCAGTTCCTACATCACTACATCATTTCTCACATCACTACATCAGTTCCTACATCAGTACATCAGTTCCCACATCATTACACCAGTTCCCACATCACTACACCAGTTCATCACTACATCAGTTCCCACATTACTACACCAGTTCCCACATCACTACATCAGTTCCTACGTCACTACATCAGTTCCCACATCACTACATAAGTTCCTACATCACTACATAAGTTCCTACATCACTCCACCATATCCCACATAAATGTGGGAACTGGTGTAGTGATGTAGGAACTGATGTAGTGATAATAATAATATTAAATATAGCCGCAAGCGGCAATTGGCGGGTTCACACACAAATAGGCCTCTTGGCCTCAATAGGCAGAGGCCCAAAAGGTCCTTTAGACCCTAAATGTGAAAAGAAGCTGTTTGAGTGGAAAAAAATGCACAAATAAATCAATGTGCAAAAAAAGGTTCAATTGGGGCACCAAAGGCCCAAAAGGATCAAAATAATGTGTATTGGGAAATTGAGTCAGATCACAGAACTAAATCACATGCTGAGATCAGCTTTGTGTGTGTTTGTGTGGTGTTTCATGTAATAGTTTTCAGTCCGTTCCGGAATATGGCCACTAGATGGAGGCCAAGTACTACCATACTGATATCTCATTAATCTCAGTAATGAAATAGGACATTTTGGTGACTTAAAAGGTTCATTTCTGGTCAGGCAGTGTACTTTATGTAAAAAAAAAAGATTCAGTTGAGGCACTAAAGGGCCAAAAGGATCAAAATAATGTGTATTGGCAAAATGATTCAGATCACAGAACTAAATCACATGCTGAGATCAGCTTTGTGTGTGTTTGTGTGGTGTTTTATGTGAGCAATAGTTTTCAGTCAGTTTCGGTGTTTGGCCACTAGATGGAGCCCAAGTACTATCATACTTATATCTCATTAATCTCAGTAATGCAATATGACATTTTGGTGAATTAAAAGGTTCATTTGTGGTTAGGCAGTGCACTTTTTGTTATAAGATGCAATTGCAATGTTATAGAACTTCTTGATCTGGATCATACAAGACCAATTACTTGTCTGTATTCTGCATAACAAGATTGCAGCATGAGTTTTTATGCTTTTTAGGTTTTTGGGTACTGTAGCGCCCCCGACAGGCCAATTTGAAGCAAACTTGGCACACCTCACAAGGACTTCAGGATATAAAAGCCTTTCAAATTGGGAGTTGATTGCATACATGGTTTATGAGTTATAGCAATATAGGTCATATATGGCATGGCCACAATGATATAATGGGAAAATGGACCAATCAGAAAAATAAAAATCCAACATTTTTTTAATCACTTTTTACCTACAGAGTTTACTGATTATGCTCATAGCAATTTTGCCATAATTGGATCAAATTCCTATGACTAGTTTGTAAATAGCTATTTTCAAATAATTGATGAATGTGACAAAAGTATGCATTTTTTAATAGGACTTGTAATGGCAAAGTTGTCAGGTCTACTGCAAGGAATAAAAAGAAACAAGTTGCATGTTCCTAAGTGAAAATTTGGAGGAGATATGCATGATTTTCACAAATAGCGCCACCTAGTGGCCAAATGTTTTAAAACTGCACAGCATGACACATAGTCCTGAGGTACGCACAGTGGTGAGGTTTCATGTTGATTGGCCAATGGTAAGTCTGTCAAATGGCCAATTAATTCAAATAAAAATTAATTGGCTCATGGCGGCCATGTTTTTTGAGTGATGATGTCATCATTGTGTGTCTTGATATCACTTGGGCCCCTGATGATGCCTGTAAAGTTTTGGCTTGATGTGACTAATGGTTTCTGAGAAACAGTTTTTCCCATGTTATAGCGCCCCCTATTGGACAATCGTGGCCAGCTTTGACCTGTGACCTCCGAGTCATGTGCCCTAACAACTGATAAAATTTTATGAAGATCGGTCAAAGTGTTGCTGAGATATGGGTGTTTAAGTAAATTTGGCCACGCCTTGGAGCTATTGATTGACATGTGACAACCAGACTGTATGCAAATCTCAAAAAAATGTTTTTAAGCATCTTTGATAATGAGATTCTCCTGAATATTTTGACACCAAGGTTGTGGTGATCCGATGAAAAACCAGGGACTAGTATAAAAAAGTATGTTTTGCATATTATGCAAATTAGCAAAAAATCTAAGAAGGCGGAGCTTAATGGTTGTTGAGGCTTTTTTGTTTGGCTTGAGCCAAGGAATCCATCAGAAGTGGAATTTTGTTTCTAGGCCCTACGGTTTGGGAGATATGGACCAAAACGCAAAATGGTGCGCTATAGCGCCACCATCAGGCCAATGTGGGTCTCTGTGCTTTAGCACGGTCTCGCAAAGAGACTACACCATTCTGCCAAGTTTGGTCTCCCTGGGCCTTACGGTCTAGGCTGCAGTATGCGTTTTATCAGTAGAAAAATAATAATAAGAAAGAAAGAAAGAAAGAAAGAAAAAACCCAACAATAATAACAATAGGTTTCCCACACTGTGTGTGTGAACCCTAATAATACAGTTTTTCTCAGTCGATTTGGTTAATTTCTCACATCATGTTTTACATTGGCATCAAAACTAGTGCATTTCTCAAAACAGTTAGTGCAAACAGCAAAACTCAATGAAATACCTGCAAAAGCACATACTTCACTCAAAATACTTTGTTTTTGCTTCAAAAGCAAATATTTAGGTCAGTCAATTTGTCAGTGCCATCAGAATATCTAGTCTGTGTGCCATCGCCTATGAACAAGGCAGTCAAAATACTTAGTCATGTTGTCAGTGCAACTATAAGTCACATTCAGTGTAAACTGAATATTCTGATGGAAACTAGCTAAGCTTTTGATTTCAAGAACGCTGCACATTCTGTGGTATATCAAATACATGTTACACACATACAAACTTTATTTATTACTAAATAAATAAATGTAAAATGATGCCTTAGAGATTATGACAACATGTTCAGCACTTTTGCATATAATGACCTATGCGATGACCTAAAGACTAAATGTTTTGGAGGGTAAGACAATTCAACAGATAATCCGTACAACACATTTTGATAAACATGTCATAAGCAACTGATAATGTAAAAAACAACAGACAACTGTCCATGTCCATTTGCAATATGTACAAAAGCATTTGCAAAATGTTAAACACAAGGAGAAATTCAATTATGATGTGCACAAGTGACAAGGAGATGTGGAGACTGAATGAACAGTTTTGAGCATTTCAATTCTGATCTGAGAAATGAACCAAATTGACTGAGAAAAACTGTAAATAAATGTAAAATGATGCCTTAGAGATTATGACAACATGTTCAACACTTTTGCATATAATGACCTAGGCGATGACCTAAAGACTAAATGTTTTGGAGGGTAAGACAATTCAACAGACAATCCGTACAACACATCTTGATAAACATGTCATAAGAAACTGATAATGTAAATAACAACAGACAATTGTCCATGTCCATTTGCAAAATGTACAAAAGCATTTGCAAAATGTTAAACACAATGAGAAATGCAATTATGATGTGCACAAGTGACAAGGAGATGTGGAGATTGAATGAACAGTTTTGAGAATTTCAATTCTGATCTGAGAAATGAGCCAAATCGACTGAGAAAAACTGTAATAATAACATTTTATTTAATAAGCGCCTTTCAATACACCCAAGGACACTGCTCAATAAAAGCGAACAATAGAAGGAAAATATAAGAACGTTAAAATACAATTTTAACGTTAAAATACAATACAAAAATACAAATAAAAAAACAATATAGGCTCCGCCATAAGCCAACTGGAAAAGATGTGTTTTTAGATGTGCCTTTAATATAGTGACGGATGGGCAAGCACGTAACTCAAGCGGCAGACTGTTCCATAACTTCGACCCAGCCACACTAAAGGCCCTATCACCAATAGTGCGCAACTTGCTGCTAGGAACTTTGAGCAAGTGCAGCTCTGACGAGCGCAAGGTGCGTACTGGAGAGTATGTCTGGAGGAAACTACTGAGGTAGGATGGTGCACAGCCATGCAGAGATTTAAACACCAGCACAATGACCTTATACTGAATACGATACTGGACAGGGAGCCAGTGAAGACGTTCCAGAATGGGCGTAATATGCTCCCAGGATCTGGTATGAGTTAAAACCCTTGCAGCTGAGTTTTGCACATACTGAAGCCTGTTCAACAGCCAAGCCGGGAGTCCATGCAATACAGCATTACAGTAGTCAATCCTAGATGTCACAAATGCATGAACAATAGCCTCAGCAGCAGTATGGGAGAGAAATGGTCGGATCCTAGCAATGTTCCTTAAATGAAAAAAGGCTGTCTTGCAGATGTTCTTAATGTGTTGTTCAAATGAGAGGGTTGAGTCTAGGATGACTCCCAGATTTCTGATCTGGGTTAATGATGTGACAGTAAATCCAGGAATAGAGACAGCACTATTGCCAATCTTCTTGAGTGTACCTGGAGAAGCAATTAATATAGCCTCTGTCTTGTTACTGTTTAGACTCAAGAAATTCTCCTTCATCCATGTCCTCACATCAGCTAGACACTTAGTCAGAACAGGAGGCGGTAGACTGACAGAAGGTTTAGTGCATATGTATATCTGTACATCATCAGCAAAACAGTGGAACTGTAGCCCATGACCCCTAATAATGTCACCAAGAGGGAGCAAGTACAGTATAAAAAGTAGTGGACCAAGCACTGAACCCTGAGGGACACCATGTGACAAAATGCACGACTCAGATCTAAAACCTCCAATTGAAACAAACTGTTGCCTATCTGTAAGGTAAGACTGAAACCAAGAAAGAACAGTTCCAGATATGCCAAACAGATTACAGAGCCGAGTTAGTAATGTCTTGTGGCAGACTGTGTCAAATGCAGCTGTCAGGTCTAATAGTATGAGGAAATTTACCAACCCCTGGTCAGCTGCTATAAGAAGGTCATTAACCACCCTCACTAGTGCAGTTTCAGTGCTATGATTTCTCCTAAAGCCGGACTGAAACACCTCAAACAGCTCATTTGATTCAATGTGTTCTGTTAACTGGGTAGCTACCGTCCGTTCTAGAGTTTTGGCGAGGAAAGGAAGATTGGAGATAGGCCTGTAGTTCACCAGATTTTTAGGGTCTAAGCCATTTTTCTTTAAAACAGGAGTAATGGCAGCCATCTTCAAGGAAGCCGGAACTAGACCTGTGATCAGTGAGGCGTTGATGCACTGTGTAATAAGAGGGCAGATTGTAGTAAGGCAAGCTTTGACCCAGGATGTTGGCATTGGATTTAATTGGCACGTGGTGGCTCTCAAAGTCATAATCAACTGTGAGACGAAACTTTCCTGCACAGTATTGAAAGTGCACAGACAGCTGCCATTAAAACGTGTAGAGGAAGAATCAAAATCAGCAGATGCTAGACTGGATGGAAATTGAGAATAGATTGTAGCTATTTTCTGGTTAAAGAACGCCATGAACTGGTGATGTGGGAACTGATGTAGTGATGTGGGAACTGGTGTAGTGATGTAGGAACTGATGTAGTGATGTAGGAACTGGTGTAGTGATGTAGGAACTGTTGTAGTGATGTGGGAACTGATGTAGTGATGTAGGAACTGATGGTTTCACAGACACTGAGAAGCTGTTGAATTGACACTCAACTGCATGACCTGATCACAGTAACGAGGAAGAAGCAGCACCTTTGATATGTGGCTTCAGTGTGTTTGCATACATTTGTCTATTTGAGCCTCTTTATGATCCACAGGGAAACATTTGGAAAACTGTTCACAGTGACTTTATTAACCAGATAGTAAAATGTCACAACGTCAATCCCCAGAACAGTTACTTTCTTTCCTCCAGTGAAATGAAACTTGTTTTTAAAACCATTCGACTATAACACAGAATGCTGAACAGTGAGTTTATAACTTTAATGTTTTATCATCACATTAAATGTTCATTAGACTCAATTACATTTTTTTACATTTCAGGCTCACATCTTGTCCTGAATAATGTAAGGAACTGGTGATACACAAAGTGAACGGTGGGTAAATATTTCTCTAGGATACACAGTTGGCTCACACAGAACACACATTACAGCACATTTGGAAACATGAGTTATAATTTTGTTTTGTTTTGAGTAAATGAATCCCAGATTGTTCTAAATGGTTAGATTGAAATATTAACTAATTTTAATGTTCTTTCTAGTGTTACTCTCTCAGTAACAAATATGATATATTGCACAATATCTAATGGTTTCTCTGTGTGTCCATTTGCACATTCTTAGATCATACGTAGAGGTTTCTCTTTTGGCCTTGGTACAGCTTTACTGTAATTGGCTTTATGAGACTTTTTCTCTACTTTATTCTCAAATGCAGCTCTAGTTCAAAGTCTTTTTGAGTTACATCTCAACATATATGCATATGAGCTGGTGACATCACACCTCATCATGTGATGTCACCACGATGAGAGGTGTTGGTGATTTGAAAATTCTTCTCCATTCAACAATAAACACCTCATCAGGTAAGACTGTGTCCTTAGTTAACTAATTTTTTTATGTAGTTCATCAGTTATTAACCAGAAATTTGTTTCACCTTGTATATAAAGGCTTTTATTATTTATTTATTAATGCTGTATTTGCAATGTTTTTTTACATGTTAAAGGTTTTTAATCAGAGTGAACACACAGTGTCTGGTGTGTATGTCTGCAGATTAGATCACTACAGCCCCTCTGATATTTCAGCACTCAGGACTCCAACTCAGTACTAGTGTGAGTTTATGGAATTACCATGGAAACCATCTCTGTGCTCCTCTCTCTACTGTTGGGTAAATATTCACTAATAATCACTAGTCTCAAAACACCTGTTTGCTCTGAACATATTCAGTATGAATTTGTGATTCTTGTGCATATCTGATTAATCAAGTTAGTACCACAACTAATTATTTTCACAATGTCAAAGCGGTCTGGACACTAACTGTTTTCAGTTTCTAAAGAATGTTTGCTATATATTAACAAACATGTTATAAATGGCAATGTTGTAATTTACTCATGGGAAAAAACTGTTAAACCAGTTAAATGTTGATAGCTGAAACTAAATGTTTAAAGCCACAATAAATATAAAAAATATAAAGACAATGTAAATAATGTAGTGAATTTAGACTAATAAGATTTTTGCTTCCTCTTGTCATACTTGGTTTCTACTTTCTCACAACCCACTCCACTAATGGTGAAGATAAATCCTGTAAAATAAAATAAAATAAATAATACCTTTTTTTTCATTCACATTCATTTGTTCATTCACTAAAAGACGAGACTTGTTTTTCTTCTTGCCTCAGATCAGATCTCCCCTATTTAATTAAGAGTAGCAAAAACACTTAAGAACATGATTAAGGTTTCAGAACGCATCCGCTACAAAATCCTCTTAATGACTTTTAAACCCCTCCATGGCCTCACACCTGTCTACCTCTCACACCTGTTGCACCCTCACGTTCCATCGCGTCAGCTCAGGTCCTCTAACTCGTGTCTATTAACCATCCCAACACTCAGACTCTCCACTATGTGGCAGATCTTTCAGTGTTGCTGCCCCCACTCTCTGGAACTCTCTACCTTCCTCTCTTCACTCCTCTGCCTCTCTTCCTATTTTCAAAGCACAGCTAAAGACCTTCCTATTCTCTCACTACTCCCACTCTCACTGATACTCCCTAACTCTCCTCTCTTATATATGACCATGTTCATGTAAAGACCTTCCTATTCTCTCACTACTTCCACTCTCACTGATACTCCCTAACTCTCCTCTCTTATATATGACCATGTTCATGTAAAGACCTTCCTATTCTCTCATTACTTCCACTCTCTCTGATACTCCCTAACTCTCCTCTCTAATATATGACCATGTTCATGTAAAGACCTTCCTATTCTCTCACTACTCCCACTCTCACTGATACTCCCTAACTCTCCTCTCTTATATATGACCATGTTCATGTAAAGACCTTCCAATTCTCTCACTACTCCCACTCTCACTGATACTCCCTAACTCTCCTCTCTTATATATGACCATGTTCATGTAAAGACCTTCCTATTCTCACTACTCCCACTCTCACTGATACTCCCTAACTCTCCTCTCTTATATATGACCATGTTCATGTAAAGACCTTCCTATTCTCTCACTACTCCCACTCTCTCTGATACTCCCTAACTCTCCTCTCTTATATATGACCATGTTCATGTAAAGACCTTCCTATTCTCTCACTACTCCCACTCTCTCTGATACTCCCTAACTCTCCTCTCTTATATATGACCATGTTCATGTAAAGACCTTCCTATTCTCTCATTACTTCCACTCTCTCTGATACTCCCTAACTCTCCTCTCTTATATATGACCATGTTCATGTAAAGACCTTCCTATTCTCTCACTACTTCCACTCTCACTGATACTCCCTAACTCTCCTCTCTTATATATGACCATGTTCATGTAGACCTTCCTATTCTCTCGCTACTCCCACTCTCTCTGATACTCCCTAACTCTCCTCTCTTATATATGACCATGTTCATGTAGACCTTCATATTCTCTCACTACTCCCACTCTCACTGATACTCCCTAACTCTCCTCTCTTATATATGACCATGTTCATGTAAAGACCTTCATATTCTCTCACTACTTCCACTCTCACTGATACTCCCTAACTCTCCTCTCTTATATATGACCATGTTCATGTAAAGACCTTCCTATTCTCTCACTACTTCCACTCTCTCTGATACTCCCTAACTCTCCTCTCTTATGTATGACCATGTTCGTGTAAAGACCTTCCTATTCTCTCACTACTTCCACTCTCGCTGATACTCCCTAACTCTCCTCTCTTATATATGACCATGTTCATGTAAAGACCTTCCTATTCTCTCACTACTCCCACTCTCACTGATACTCCCTAACTCTCCTCTCTTATATATGACCATGTTCATGTAAAGACCTTCCTATTCTCTCACTACTCCCACTCTCACTGATACTCCCTAACTCTCCTCTCTTATATATGACCATGTTCATGTAAAGACCTTCCTATTCTCTCACTACTCCCACTCTCACTGATACTCCCTAACTCTCCTCTCTTATATATGACCATGTTCATGTAAAGACCTTCCTATTCTCTCACTACTTCCACTCTCTCTGATACTCCCAACTCTTCTCTCGTCTGTATGACCATGTCTATGTAAAGCCACCTTGGGTTTGTGAAAGGCGCTATAAAAAATAAACTTATTATTATTATTATTATTATTAAACTGTATCAGGTAAGATCACTTTACATTGCAAAATTTATTTAAAAACCTGATTGAAAGCATGGCACCACTTACAAACAAGAAAGATCAAACATACTAAAAAAACCCAAGAGAATTCTCCTCTTGTGAGAACTGGTCCATGTGTACAATACAAGTCACATGCTGTGTGTTTCCTGGTCAGCTGAGCTGAATATTATGTGCACCCCTGATCACCCCTGATCACCCCCCTTCACCCACCTGTTTACCCCCCCTGTTTACCCCCATGTTCAACTCCCAAATTCATCTGTTCACCAAAGTCTTCTGGGGTTGAACATCTCCAGACGGAAAGAAGACACATCACATCTACCCTGTTAGATCGACCCCATCACATCTACCCCCCATCACATCTACCCCCCATCACATCTACCCCATCACATCTACCCCCCATCACATGTACCCCATCACATCTACCCCCATCACATCTACCCCCCATCACATCTACCCCCCATCACATCTACCCCCCATCACATCTACCCCCCATCACATCTACCCCATCACATCTATCCCATCACATCTACCCCATCACATCTACCCCCCATCACATCTACCCCCATCACATCTACCCCCCATCACATCTACCCCCATCACATCTACCCCCCCCATCACATCTACCCCCCCATCACATGTACCCCATCACATCTACCCCATCACATGTACTCCTGTCCTTCATGTCTACCCCTGTAGCCTCATTGCTGTTACTTTAACCAAAGAACATTTTTCCACAGTCTTTTCTCCAACAGTCCAAAGTCATCTCAGAACATTTCACATTATTGTGGATGAGAGACTGACTCAGTCTGAGGCTCAGACAGCTTGTAGAAGAAACTACACCGACCTCGTCACTGTGTACAGTGAGGAAGACAACAGTGTACTGGCTAATCTGACTGAGGAGGCTGGATTATATGCTGCCTGGATTGGGCTCCAACGCAGTCAGCCCAGTTATAAATGGTCTAATGGTGATGCAGTTACATTCAGAGACTCAATACAAGACTGTGGGACATGGAGCTGCTGTGTTGCTATGACGGCTGAGGGTTCATGGGAGTGTGATCCCTGCACACAGAAAAAGAATTTTGTGTGTTATAAACAAGGTAAATACTTACTATAGAAGTTTTAACAATATTCAACACTATAATTGTTGATATCATCACCTTTAATTCTAAACATATAATTAAGGATCAATTAAAGGTCAATTGTTTAATCACTGCAGATTCGAGCCACAGTTATCAGTTAGTGCTTGAGCCAATGTCCTGGTATGAAGCCCAGAGATACTGCAGGGAGAAATACACTGATCTGATCAGCATCAGAGATCAGGAGCAAAATGAAGAGGTGAATCTGAATGGGAAGAACAGCACCACCCCCTTCTGGATCGGCCTGCTGTGTGATGACTGGGAGTGGACTGATGGAGGTCTCTCCACCTACAGGAACTGGGGGACTGATCATCCTCAGAGAACAGGAGACTGTACAACACTGCTAGGAGGGAAATGGGTCTCAGTGCCTTGTGGTAATGGTCAATCTGCTCTGTGCTACCACAGTAATGCCACAGGTATCACAACACATGCCCAAAGCACTGGAGAACATTCCTGACAGTTTCTAATCAGACTATAGTAGAACATCACCCCATCATTGAGTCACTAACAAGAGAAACTTTTCCAGTCTTTTCTGCTGCAGGTGGAAGTCGTCTCAGAACATTCCACATTATTGTGGATGAGAGTCTGACTCAGTCTGAGGCTCAGACAGCTTGTAGAAGAAACTACACCGACCTCGTCACTGTGTACAGTGAGGAAGACAACAGTGTACTGGCTAATCTGACTGAGGAGGCTGGATTATATGCTGCCTGGATTGGGCTCCAACCCAGTCAGCCCAGTTATAAATGGTCTAATGGTGATGCAGTTACATTTGTAAACTTGACAGAAGACTGTGGGACATGGAACTGCTGTGCTACTATGATGGCTAATGGTTCATGGGAGTGTAATAACTGCACAGAGAAAAATAATTTTATGTGTCATAAACAAGGTAAAAACTTAATATAGACGTTTTAACAATATTACAAACTATAATTATTGATATCATCACATTTAACTCTAAACACATCATTAAGGATAAATTAAAGTTCAATTGTTTAATGACTGCAGATTCGTGCCACAGTTATCAGTTAGTGCTTGAGCCAATGTCCTGGTATGAAGCCCAGAGATACTGCAGGGAGACCTACACTGATCTGGTCAGCATCAGAGATCAGGAGCAAAATGAAGAGGTGAATCAGAATGGGAAGAACAGCACCACCCCCTTCTGGATCGGCCTGCTGTGTGATGACTGGGAGTGGACTGATGGAGGTCTCTCCACCTACAGGAACTGGAGATCTCGTGAACCTCAGCCATATGATTGTGTAAAACTGATTAAGGATGAATGGTCTCCATCAGCGTGTAATGATTCTGCATCTGCTCTGTGCTACAGCAGTAAGTCATGATGTTACCAACACTAAAATGTTCTCTGCAGTCTAGATCAGTAGAATGAAGAAGTGTCTCTGGTGTTTGTGTCTCTGTCAGCATCCATCCATGTGAGTGAGGACAGTATGATCTGGGAGAAAGCTCTGGACTACTGTCAGGAAGGTAACAGGTCTGGTCTCCTACGCATTGAGTCTGACCTTGACCAGAAAGAAGTGGAGTCTGAACTCAGAAGGAATAAAGTATCTGGGCCTGTGTGGGTGGGGCTTGGACAGAGTCGACTGTCTGAGCTCTTGAGTTCATCCAGTACACTGGCTCCTGGACTCTGGACCAGCTGGGGGGGAAGGAGACAGCCAGTGTCTCACAGCTGCAGTGCCACAGAAAGTGTGGAACAAA
Source organism: Brachyhypopomus gauderio (assembly GCF_052324685.1). NCBI lineage: Eukaryota > Metazoa > Chordata > Actinopteri > Gymnotiformes > Hypopomidae > Brachyhypopomus > Brachyhypopomus gauderio. Next base: position 14,700,224 of record NC_135229.1, read on the forward strand.
CATTTAGACAGAAAATGGACATTTCTGAACTTAGAGTTGTATGTGAACTTAAACCAACCTAAAATGTTGTTTTGTCAATCCTGGAAGAACAGAGCATTGTATAGTTCATCGTTTTCTCACCCTGACTCAACTGTTCTTTTTATCTACTGACCTTCTTCACTAGAGGAAAAGATGAACCAAGAAATATTAACTGCAGAAATGTATTACACATTTAAGCCTACATGCTTCAATTAAAATCATATTACAACAGTCTTTGAGGTTTTCTCTGTATTTTAAGACTTTGATGTTAATTTATCCATATTGTTACGTGCATGGAGTGCACGTTGTGTTTTTCTGTCTACATCCATAGGTGGACTCGTTGCTACTGCAAAAATCGCCCTCTGGCCGTGGACAATCAACATTGGCATGTTCCACCAATCTGGTTATAGAAAGGCTTCATCAGCTAACCAATGGGACGCTGTGGAAGGTGGGCGTTCTGGCATAAATGATGACAAGGATGGATGAGGGAGAGAGACACCTGAATGATGTTTGGCAGAGTTGATGTGTGTAACCTGGTAAAGGTTGGCTGAGTTGTGTGTTGTGCGTATAGAAAACCAGTCTATCTCTATATGTATGTTTCATGTGGTGTATGTAGGGGGTTATCAGGTCTCCTGAATACCCAGAGTGTGTACTGTGCTCACCGTTCATGTGGGAGGCTACGGTGGGGTAGGTTAGTTTCTTTGTCTTGTTTGTAGTATTGTTTTGTTGTATAGGTGTTAGGAAAGGAGGCGGGCGTCACTTTTGTATGTTTGTTAGGTTAGGGGTTTGTTAGGTAGGTTTTTTTCTTTCATTGATTTGATGCTGCCCGTGACCCACCGTAGTCAGGTATGTGTATGAATGGAATAATATGGGCATTAACATCCAGCCTGTTGAGACGTTATGACTTTTGTCTATGTACATCTGTTAATCTGTGTGTTTGCTCTCTGGACCAGTAAAATCTCTAGTCGCCATCAGCTTGACTCAGCCGTGTATCTTATTCCCCCCTACACCCGGTAACAGTCCTGTGTCTTATTCCCCCCTACACCCGGTAACAGTCCTGTGTCTTATTCCCCCCTACACCCGGTAACAGTCCTGTGTCTTATTCCCCCCTACACCCGGTAACAGTCCTGTGCACCCGTAGAGAGAGGGGGGGACGTAACACATATTTATCACTTTTGTACACAAACTCGGAACATCTCTCGCTCTCTGTTAATCTAATATTAATTGATATTTTAGGTAATTTACACAGCTTTTCCAGAATTAAATGTAATTTGAATTAATTGAATTAATGTATATTTGCCAAATATTTACTAAAAATAGTTTTCCTTAGGTTTACAGTCTGATTTTACAAACATGTTTAGTTTCTTACTGACAACTAATTTTAGACAGACGCAAATGTTATTACATGATGTATTCATAAACGACCCTAAAGTAGGTAACAGGATGGGTGTCCTGCACCTTGTGTCTGACCTTGACTGTGTCTCAGGAGGGTCTGTGTGGGTGGATCTTGGATAGAGAAGACTGTCTGATCTGTGGAGTTCAGCCAACATGCAGCTCCGGTTCCCTGAACCAGCAGAGAAGGATACAGCCAGTGTCTCACAAATGCAGTGTCACTGAAACAGTGGGACAGACATTTAGACAGATGATGGGCATTTCTGAACTGATGGGTGTATGTGAATTTAAACCAAACGGAAACGTCGTCTTCTCAATCCTGAAGAAAGAGCCCAGTACAGGTTTGGGTATTCCTAGCGTCACACACCTGGTCCATTCAGGATGGGCGTGGTCATTAGCTGCTGTGTTGAGCAGGAACATTTCTAAAGTGTGCAGGGCCCTGGCGTCCAGGAGCAGGAGGGAATAACAGTGGAGATTCTGTTCATTACTGGACATCAAACTAATGAACATTAAAAACAGACAGTCAACTATTCACACTGCGGCTAAGAAGCATTAGGCCTTACGCATGATTAAGAAAAACACAAAAATGTGATTATACAATATAAACTGATTATGTAAGATATTCTGCTAATTTAGTGTGATTATCACATCAGAATCAGCAGTTTACTGAGAGGTGGAAACACCTTCCAACACAATAATCCAATATGTCCCATGGCAAATAGATAGCAGCTTAACTTCATGACCACTAGATGGAGACATAATTAAATTTTTCTCAGACATTCGTTAATTCATCAAATTCATAAAGAGCAGAAGAAACTGATGAACACAACCTTTGATGTGTGTTTCTAATTCATGCAATTTCCTGTGAATGTCTTTGTAATAACAAAGTGATAATTTTCCTAAGCCTAAATCTAAAGACCAAATCTAAAATCCACATGCATATTAACCAGCCAGTGTCCCCATCCCTCCCTCTCAGGTGATGTTTTAAGATTCTCCTCACTACATTAGTAACTTGTTCGAAAAAACAGACGTCAAAGCCCAATTCACAAATATTTACAGCGACTTTTATTTTGAAGTGTGTTTTGTGTGGATGACCAGGAAGAGTTTGAGCAGGCGCCTCACCTGTCTCCGGGTTCCTCTTACACAACATGGGTACCGGGCCGGAGTGTCGGCGGACGTGTGATTACCCGCACAGTTAAACCCCGTTGGAGGTAGGATGTGTTGGGCAGGCGGGTGGTGGTCTCACCCGGGGGAACCGGCCTCGGTTTCTGCGTTAGGTCAGTGTCACGGAGCCCAATCAGTACCGAGCAGGATCGGCGTAAACCCGCACAGACCTGCACACAGAGCGGCTCCACCTCGGTGGGTCGGCGGTGCTGGTGGATACACGGCCCGGTTAACGGGCGACCGGCCGTGTAGTCGGTTACGATACCGACACAAATATACGGCGGAATATGTCAGCTTGTTTCAACCGACCGTGGCCGTGTAGTCGTGTTGCTGTGTTGTCTGTTTAATGATTGTCCTGAATCTTGGCTGTGTTCCTGTTTGATGTGTTTTTAATGATGTCCCGAGTGTCCTGAAGCTCCGTTTGTGTCGGTAGTCTCGGTGATGTGCGCGCGCTGACCGTCACTGTCCGTCTGTGCGCGTGAGGATGAACGCGGAGGAGCTGGAGCTGCTCGCCGACTCCAAATACAGGAACTACGTGGCGGCGGTGGACAAGGCCCTGAAGAACTTCGAGTACTCCAGCGAATGGGCCGATCTCATTTCAGCACTTGGCAAGCTCAACAAGGTACTAGCAGTCTGTCTCTCTCTCTGTCTCACCCTCTGTCTCTCTCTCTCTGTCTCACCCTCTGTCTCTCTCTCTCTGTCTCACCCTCTCTCTCTCTCTCTCTGTCTCACCCTCTGTCTATCTCTCTCTGTCTCACCCTCTGTCTCTCTCTCTCTCTCACCCTCTGTCTCTCTCTCTCTCACCCTCTCTCTCTCTCTCTCTGTCTCACCCTCTGTCTCTCTCTGTCTCTGTCTCACCCTCTGTCTATCTCTCTCTGTCTCACCCTCTGTCTGTCTCTCACACACCTGTGTTCATGCTGCTAAACCTTAATTAACAATAACCAAAATAATCCTGTGATCTCCCCAAAATGACCTCTGCCTATTTTAATCATTAGTGTTGTAAATGTGTATTGCACACAAGGTGTAATATTGCATTCAGTTATGTTCTTGTTATTATTGTTGTTATCATTTGTTGTTGTGGTATTAAAACCTCACACAACAGCCACATGTTGCTATGGCAGCGGGAGACATATTCTTGCTGTCTTCTTCCAGAGGTTCAGTCATTTGTCTCGTTTTACTGTAGTGTACTCTACACTACATTAGCCAGTGCTCCTTTTCACAGGTGTTGCAAAATAATGCCAAGTACCAGGTGGTACCCAAGAAGCTCACGATCGGGAAGCGTTTGGCCCAGTGCCTTCACCCAGCACTGCCCAGTGGCGTCCACCGCAAGGCCCTGGAGACCTACGAGATCATCTTCAAGATCATTGGCCACAAACGTCTGGCTAAAGACCTGTTCCTGTACAGGTAAGGAAAGAGAGTTCAGCAGTGCACAGGTACGGTGCTGTGACATGGTTTAGGTGGACGCTGGTTGAAAAGGCACATTTTGGACTGGGCTGAGCACGTGTGGATTAACATTACCACGTGTCATTACCAGTAATGCAGAGCAGGTCCGTTGTGTCTGACCCAACATCCCCTTTGTTCTGTGTCAGCTCGGGTCTCTTCCCCCTGCTCTCCAATGCTGCCATGTCGGTGAAGCCGGTGCTGCTGGGCCTGTATGAGACCTACTACTTGCCCCTGGGGAAGACCCTGAAACCGGGCCTGCAGGGGCTCCTGACGGGCGTCCTGCCCGGCCTCGAGGAAGGCTCAGAGTACTATGACAGGTCAGATGGTGAAACGTGTTTAACTGTCTGTGTGGTTTTGGAGTATTGGGCTCGGTGATGAGATCAGTGCTTGACTGAATCACAAGGTTTCTTAACATTCACTGAGTCACTAATGTTACTATGTTACTAATGTTGATGTTTTTGTTATTTCTTTTTTTAGTACATTTATCCCAATTCATGTTTTCATTAGTTTATTTTATTTATATTTAGATAATTAGGGGTTTTATGGTTGTTTAATTCATTTGAAGGACCAACACCCTGCTGGAGAAGGTGGCATCGGCCGTGGAACAGGCGGCGTTCTACAGCGCCCTCTGGGGGAGCATCCTGACCAGCGCGGCCGTCAGGCTGCCCGGTGTCAGCTTCGTCCTGCTCCACCTCAATCGCAGGCTCTCTATGGAGGACCAGCTCTACGTCATGGGCAGCGACATCGCGCTCATGGTGCCTGCTCTGTGCTAGTCGCAATATCTGAACACGCGTCTTGGTTTGATGCTGACGCTAAATGTGGCAGTGATGCTTGCTTAGTGAGAACGTGGGCAGAAAACATCACATTTATGGGCAGAAAAACCACAAAAGAGGAAACTTTTTTAGTTTGATCTGGGTTGGTGCCTGGTAATCATTCTACATTGTATCTGGAAAAATATATTGGCACTAAATGCCAGCTCAGTTTTGTTATTCAGTAGAGAATGATGTGCTGCCTACATTATCATTCATTCATATGCAGTCCTGTTTATTTCCACTTCAGTTAAATCACTTTTGTAATGTTTAGTGAGTGGGCAATTCAGCTCAAAGTGATTCAGTTCTGTCATTGAATCAGTGCTAAACTGATGGTGAACTGTGAGAATGATTCAGTTGTGTTCTGCGGGGAGTGTTTGGTGGGTGTAGTAATGTGGTGGGCTTCTCCGCTCTGCTGCCCAGGTGGAGGCCGTGAGCACGTCCGTGCAGGACTCCAGCGTCCTGGTCCAGAGAAGCACACTCGACCTCATCCTCTTCTGCTTCCCTTTCCATATGAGTCAGGTATGAATTCACTCACTCACTCACACTTATTGGTTCTTTTTCATTTCCTGTGGTGGCCTTGGGGCATTTAGTTTATTTAGTTTTCAAGCAAACTGATCATTCACACGTTGTGCCCCACATGCCTGAAGTTTGATGGGGTTTAAATCCTGGCGTTTACTGTTTTGCTCAAACACGTTCACACACGTTGTCCTTGAAGCCACTTGGTGTAAGATGCTTCTCCTCATGTGATGTTGTTCATTTCCTTTCTGTGTATTCACTGAAATTCAACAGCTCTCAGTAATCAAAAGACTAGAAATCGTCAGGCCATGTGTGTCCGAATGCCATGCGTGTAGCTGCATGCCATGGACATAATGCTGCCTATAAGAACCAGAAGCCAAGTGTGATGAGACTGGTGATTGTTATTAAAGAGCTCGTCTCCACTGTTGAAATGGTGGTAGCTCCTCATAGGTCCAGATAGAGCGCTTCATCCTGGGTTTATTGCTCTTGGTTGATGTTCCTCACAGGCCACTCGTCCAGATATGATCAGAATCCTGTGTGCAGCGCTGCACGTGGTGCTAAGGAGAGACATGTCCCTGAACCGCAGGCTTTACGCCTGGCTGCTGGGTACGACAACCTGCACACACACCTGTGGACACGCCCAGAGACGTGCACACACACCTGCACACACCCGTGTGGACACGCCCAGACGTACACACAGCCCCACACACCTTCACACACACCTGCGCACACAAGTGTGGACACGCCCAGAGACGTGCACACACACCTGCGCACACCTGTGTGGACACGCCCAGAGATGTGCACACACCTGTGTGGACACGCCCAGAGATGTGCACACACCTGTGTGGACACGCCCAGAGACCGTACAGACGTGCACACAGCCCCACACACCTTCAAACACACCTGCACACACCTGTGTGGACACGCCCAGAGACGTGCACACACACCTGCACACACCTGTGTGGATACGCCCAGAGACCGTACAGACGTGCACACAGCTCCAGACACCTGCAAACACACCTGCACAGACATTAGGTAGACACATGGATATTGTGCCCACACGTGTAAACTCCATGTAGACCAGCATTTCTCAAAGTGTGGGGCGCATGGGTACTGCAGGTGGGGCGCAAGCAATTGGAAGAAATTAACCTTTTTAAGCCTGTTTTAATACCTGTTCGGTTTTCATAAGCCACGGATGTTTATTATATCTGTGGAACAGTGTGAACCAGGGCTAGATTCGGCCCTTTAAAGAATTTGTACCAGGCCCCCCCCCCGTCAATAAATTACGTTCGCCACCCAGTCCCCCCATTTGTATTTTATTACCATTTTGTTTGGGTGATATGGGACAGGTGGGGCATGGAATTTCCCCTTCTTCTGAGGTGGGGAATGATGGAAAAACTTTGAGAACCTCTGATGTAGACACATGAGCTATGTCTTTTGGTGTTGCACTGATCATGTTGTTTCTCAAGTAAACCAATGACGACTGTGGTACTTTGTAAACTGCCGTAGTTAGCGAACACATCCAACATGATAAGCTGACGTTCCAGAGCTGCATTCATATTTCCAGTTGCTGTCTAATGTCCGTCAGCTGCACGAGTGTTAATGTTGTTGGATGTGATGTGACTCGTAGTTCAGAACATACGTGTGTTACTGGACCTCAGGTGTGTGCTGTGTGTTCCTGGCATTCACTCCCTGCTTTGCTCTTGTTTTTATGTGCAAACCGTATGCGCGGAATGACGGTAAGTGTGTGTTTGTGGGTGTGTGTGGTAGCATGCTGATCATTCTAAGCCCAGTTAGGATGGGTTTAATCTTCAGTGTTTGAGGGTCTTGGTCATTTTTACAGTGTCTTCAAAAAGTATTTACATGTCGCACACTTAATGATGAAGTGAAAACTTGTTTTGTGTTTTTAGAGCATTTAGAAAATTAATAAAATACTGAAGCCTTTTTATAAATGTATTCAGATCATTCATTCAGTACTTTTTAAGCCCCTTTGTCAGCAATTACAGCTGCAAATTCCCCCAGCTGCAAGTTTGCCACTCCCACTCCAAGCGATCTTGAAAAGGTAGATCTTTCTGACTTGGTCATCTTATGAGTAGCTCGCAAGCTAAAAACTTGTGGGCACCCCTGGTCTTGACCATCTGGATTTGAGCAGTTTAACCGTTTATTTAACAGCTTGTCTTTTCAAGCTCCATCATACGGTGAGTTTACAGAAGCTGCAGGTCATTGTCATGGTAAAGGGTGAGGAAGCCAACACATCCTCAACACCCTGATCTGTGTCCTGCCAAACAGTTCCTTGGTATCCATGGCTTCTTTTTTTGATCTGACAGTATAGTGTAAACTGTGGGCCCTTGTCCTTCCAGACTGTGTCCAGTTCCGATTGCAACAGGCGGTCTCTAACTGAGGTCTAGACACCTCAAACATTATTAAAGCCTCAGGTTCCTCCAAACTACAGAGGTCCCCAGCAATGGCTCAGAATAAATTTGTGAATAAGAGTTTTCAGTTTTTGATTTTGAATTTATTTTTTCTTTCTGAATGCACTGTATCATGACATCAATACACTAAACACCGTGTTAGTGAAATAGTTTTTTTCTCTATGGGTTGCAGAGGGAGAGTGTAGTGGTAATAACATTTAGTGGCCTATAAAATAGTCTTAACATGTCATTTGTGAATGAATGTTTGGGTGAGTGAGTTGTGTTGTGACAGTGATAGGGTGAGAGCGGTTAGAGGGCTGTTAGGAGGGGTTTTGTATTGGAAGGGTCTTATGTTTTTTTATTTTCTGCCTTGACACAGTAAACAGTGTGGATGAGTGCAATGCAGTCCACTAAGAGTGTGTGTGTGTGTGTGTGTTCCTGTCCAGGTTTTGATAACAACGGTGTGAAAACAGGCCCTCGTAACACTCGCCTCAGTAACCCTGAAGAACACGCCTCCCATTACTTCAACACCTACTCCAAGGACATGCTGGTGCAGGTCTGTGTCCCTGGGCCACTAACACACACACACACACACACACACATGGGGAGTGTTCTCCAGGACATGCTGCTGTCTCTGTGTTGGGTGGGGATGTACACAGCTTGAGAGAGAGGAAGAACAGGACCTACACATTAGGGATGTCCCGATCCAGCTTTTTGAACTTCCGATCCGATACCAATATTTATTTGCACTTCCGATCTGATACCGATATTGGCTGATACCGATACCGGCCTATCAGAGCATGTATTAAAGTTTAAAGTTATGTAGCCAACTTACTTTGTTGTCAAACTCGTGTTGAAAAACGTTTTATTCTTGATAACAAGTAGCCAGCTGAATTAGGTGTGTTTGAATAATACACAATGGTTGGTAAGGAGAAACTGACCTGTTTATTTAGCAATTAATAAACTCAAAATAGACAAAATAATAAATGTCCTGCAATAGAGACCAGGACATCTCAAAGTGTCCCAAAGTTTCCTCTGCAGTAGAGTCCAGTGTGCAGTTACAAGCTAAAGAAACACTTTAGCTGATGCAATTTCCCAAAGGGATCCGTCCCAAGGGATCAATAAAGCTCTATCTATCTATAAAGCTCACCACACACATACTATGCGGGTACATCCGTCCTTTAGAAGAAACAAAACTATAACAGAGTCTTCAAACAACAAGCACCCACCAGAAGGACGGACAGTTCTGTGATGTGTACCTCACACTATCTACACTCACTCACTGATATTACATGTGACATTTTGAATAGCCACATTTCTTAGGATTGCTATTACACTACAAGCAGCCCTGTGTGTGTGTGTGTCTTATCTAGGTACATGTCAATGCTGCGTTTTCTCTGTGTTGTGCATGTGTAGTAGGCTTGTCCCGATCCGATATTTGGATTGGATCGGCCGCCGATATTTGCAAAAAATGCAAATATTGGTATCTGATCGGCAGGCACAAGAAAATGCCTGCCGATCAAATTTTTTTTTTTTGTTTGAAAGTCCGATCCGGGTTTTCCAGTGCACCCATTTAGATAATCCATTCCAGTTTTGCATTCTCCAGCACACAAGCATAGCATCAACCCAATTTAGCTCAGTGACATCTCCTAACCATTAACACACACACACTTTTTATCATTAAACTCGGGCATGTTTTTAATAGCATCAGAGGATAATTGTGTGCCATTTGTCATAAATGAGGAGTATATCTGACCTGTATATATGAGTTTGTGTGTGTGTGTGTGTGTGTGTGTAAAGTATGCATTAATGGGTGAAGCTCTGCTGTGTATACGTGTGTGTGTGTGTGTGTTTAAGGTATGCATGGAGCTCTGTTGGAGCTGTGTGCTTGACTCAATGGGCTTGCTATGTTCACCCAATTTGTTCTTTATCTTATTTTGTATTTAAGGCTAGAGCATGTGCGTTGTGTTCCAGATTACAATAGTGTAATTGTGTGTGTCATGTGTTAAATGTTCCTGAGTGTAACTCAGTGTGTGCACGTGTGTGCCTGCGTTTGTGTGTGTGTGCCTGCGTGTGTGTGTGTGTGTGGTACATTTCCAGGCCATGGTGGGGATCCTGCAGGGTACTGTTTGTGGTGGGGAGGAAGAGAGCTCCCTCATGCATGAACTCAAGCCCTTCCGCATCCTCATTAGCCTGCTGGACAAGCCAGAGCTGGGTAAGTACACACACACACACACACACACACACACACACACACACACACACACACACACACACACACACACACACACACACACATGCACGCATGCGTACACACACACAAACACACACACATATGCAAAAATGCATGCACACACACACACATATGGACGCATGCGTGCACACACAGACACACACACACACATGCACGCACGCCCACACCCACACATATGTACACACACATATGCACATGTACACACACATACACACACACACACACACACACACACACACACACACACACACACAGGTGCATGCATGACTGGGTTCAGAGGTGATGGAAGATCACAGCCAGACCCGAGTCACAGAAGGGACGGTTTACATGTCCTTGATGAGCCTTGTTGGACTCGCTAGTGCGGAAAACGAAGAGATGCATAGAAATGACTCGACATGTGTGTTCTGATAACCTCGCGTTTAGAAACAGAATTTCACAACAAATTGAGCTCATTACGTTCCGCTAATTTAAACCTTTCACAAAAGATTTGAATGACTCAGCAGTTCTCTTGCATTCAGCAGACTCATTCAGTTTGTTCTTGGCTACATCTCCAGGTCCAGCCATCCTGGAGGACGTTCTCATCGAGGTGTTTCGGACCCTGTACACGCAGTGCTGTACCGAGCTGGACCTGCAGCACCAGAACCCCTTCAGCAAGGACCAGACCCACTTGAGCAGGTTCTGCCCACGCCTACTGTCTCCACCGTCTCCACCATCTCCACCATCTCCACTGTCTCCACCATCTCCACCATCTCCACCATCTCCACCATCTCCACCATCTCCACCATCTCTCTTGTCTCCACTTCTGGGGCAGGTGCTCAATCCACGTGATGTTGCTCTTTCTCTTTCATACCAGCAAACTCCGAGAGAACAAGAAAACAGCCGAGCTCATTAAAACCGCCAACCTCTTATTCAACTCCTTTGAGCCGTACTACATGTGGGATTATATCGCACGGTGGTTCGAGGAGGCCTGCAGGTGAGAGGGTGTCTGCTAAAGGTCATGTGTGTGCACGCCAGCTTGCATGTTTGTGTTCACTAGGGGTGTCACATGATTTCGATATTTTATCGAAATCGATCAAATTTATGTCACAATCTCGAGCCTCGACGTCAAAAAGAGGGTCGCCGAACCCTCCCCCTAATCTACGCAAGCACCCACGCTATGCAAGGTTTATACTAGATGTGTCGCGAGCTGCGCAAGGGTCCGCGCGCCGAAAATAACCGTAATCGCGGTGGCTGCGCCCGCTGGCGATTCGCGAGGTCATGCACCTCTCGAATTTTGTAACCGTGCGCGCCGCGCTTCAGCGTAATGAACCAAGTCATGTTTGCTGGGCTCTTACACCTTTACAAAGTGGAATTTACAAGGTGGCACTTGTACGTCACTTTCAAGGTCCATTTCAATAATTCCCAGCATGTTAAAATTAATTAAGTTAAATATTTATACATATACTCGTAATGATTCGAAATAATTCACTTTTTCATCACATTATTTAATGGTTGTTTATTTTCAAAAAGCCCAATCTTAACGTCTTCACGTTCTCTCATGTTTCGTCCTGGAATTACAAGAGGCTCGTATTTGTTAACGTAATACAAGAGAACTGTTCAGTCAGATAGATATTTGTTGTGAAACGAGGTAGTTACAATTTCAAGCATTTTCAAGTACTTTAGCCTAAATTCCAACACTTTTCAAACCTGAAAACAATGCAACAAAAAGAAAATCGAGAATCCCTAAAATCGGAAATAAAATTGAATAGAGGATTTAGAGAATCGTGACACCCCTAGTGTTCACATGACAGTTACTATAAACTATGGCGCTGATGGCTGCAGCTGATTGGACCTCTGTCCCTGTAGGCGTGCCCAGAGTGGTCAGAGTTCCGAGCCTTCAGCACTCCCCCTGGTTGAATTCTGTCAGCTGGTTGACTTCCTGTTGGACATCGTTTCCCTGGTGGGTAACACACTCTCGGACCTGGTGCTTTTGAACACTTTTGCTACTTTTTCCAAATGCTGTAAATGGGAGACGTGTGCGTGTGTGTGTGTGTGTGTGTTGGTTAATGTTGGTATTATGATATGGTCCTTAGCATTGCTATTAAATAACCTCATCTTAGATCCCTCAGTCTGAAACTCTCAGATTCTCGAGTTCACTCTGCTCAGTAGTGCAGACATTAACTTCAGCTGCACTGACAGCTGTGTGCTTCCGTCATTTAGCGACTACCTATGCCGGCTTACTGTGGACTGTTTTCTGCTCATGCACTCTGCTTACCTCTTTCTGTTGAAACATCTCTGCTCTCTCCCTCTGTCTCTTCCTCCCTCTCTCATCTTCTTCTCAAAGCCCACTAGAAGTATGAGAGTTATCTGCCAGGTACAGTACTGCTCTTCCTCTCCTATCTGTTCTCGGACTGGGCTACCCTTCCAGAAACCCTGCAGAAAAAGCTAAATAGACCAGTGTATCTACAGTCCTAAGCGAAAACTGGCTGTAATCTTGTGTTCAGATTCTTGAACGCCATGTGGGTGTTGTGGAAGGGTAAACCAGAGCTTTGCATGCTCTTTACACTTACTGATCTAGTCACCTTTTTGACCTTTTCACCTTTTGAACCTATAGATGTTTTCCCAGTAGACCTGACTCTCCCTCGCCCCCCCCCCCCCCCTCTCCTCCCCCAGGAGACGTATATAGAGATCCAGACGGAGCACCTGCCCCAGCTCCTGCTGCGGATGGTGTGTGCCCTCACCACCCACCTGCAGGCCCTGTGTCTGGGGGAGATCACACACTGCCTCCGCCTCTGCTCCAAGATCCTCAGCAAAGTGCAGCCCCCACTGGTGTCCCCAGTGGGCCTCCCGTCCGGCAGGACCGCCCCGATACTGCGGGACCCAGAGGGCCGGCAGGTGAGTACCATACAGCATAGAGCACACCCAGCTAATGAATTGATTTTTATTTTTTCTTAGGAAATTGTGTGTGATTTAAAGCCACAACATGGCACAGCTGGGAATTGAACCGGAATCTTCTCCGTCTTCTCTGCACTTTGTCTGCGTACTGTTGTAGCACTTTGCCTAGTGTAGATTTGCTGGTGACCCTTGGACAGGACGCATGTTGAAGTGAAAGAAGAACGTGTTTAGGAAAGTATTTATCTTTTCTCTTGTGGACATCTGTAGTTTTGAGCCCTGATTAGTTATTATTACTTAGTGCCCTAAAAATATTTCTGAACTAAAACTGAACTTCTTTTTTTAAACCTCCATCACCATTAGCATGTCTACTTTGATCAGGCTTCATTCCTTTGAGATCACGAGGTCTCAGCATTAGCCAGTGTAAAATGGCCCAGTTTGACCTGTTTCCTTGTGGGTTACGGCCTGGAAACAACCATCTGTCCACCTTGGTGTCTTCAGCCCAGCAACCATGCACTGGCCCCAAAGCTGCCCGTCTCACTGAAACCATCCCAGACTCCCTAGTGGTGCATTAGCAAGAGAGCTGAGTGACTGTTGCTCATCTGTGTTCCTGCTATTGTGGGGTCAAGCTACGTCTGTGTCCTCCAGGGTGCATTTCACTCCATTTGAGCGTAAGACCTCTCAACATGCCATACAGTCTGTGCTAGAGCTCCAGGGCACAGCTCGCCATCTGAGCCGCTCGCCGGGGTGCCACAGGGCTGCATGCTGGGATCCACTGAAGTGTGGCATCCTGCAGCAGGGAATTCTGAGAGCTGATGAGCACAGATAGTCTTGTAGCTTGGTTTGGCTGTGGATAATAAATGAAGTAAAATAAATGTACATGTGTCTGAACAGCAATTACAAAACATTTAAAGGGTAAAAGTGAAGGGAAGTGTTTATACGGATCTTGAAGGATTGGTTCACTGTCCTAGCAGAGTTTTTGTTTTCAAAATGTGGTTTGACCTGATTTTCCATAACCCGATTTTCTTTCAACCATCTGACTTACTTTCTTTACTTTCTGTGTGTCTCTGCCCACTAACCGCAGCCTCTGCCCCAGGCGCTGGAACTCCCTCCCAGTGAGGACGTGTTTGAGGGCGGGGAGAACCCGGCCGGCCGCCCCTCCTCTGGGAGTGGCTTCAGCGAATTCATCCAGTACCAATCACAGCAGCAGGAGCTGTCCGACGCTCCGCCTCCCCCTGATGGCCAGGATGAGGCTTGGCTCCGCCCCCAGCCCAGCGTAGGCGGGGCTTCTGCGGTCCAGGTCCAGCCGCAGGACGGGCCGGTGATGCAGCGCTGCCTGGAGCACTTCCAGCACTTCCTGTGCAGCCTGGTGAAGCTCTACGTCACCCCGGCCCACCCACAGGGGGCGGGGCCGGCAGGGACAAGGGCGTCGGCCCCAGAGGGCGGCGCTGCTCGACAGGAAGAGCCAGTCCCTGAGCAAAGGGGAGGCGTGTCTGAGGAGAGGGGAGGCGTGTCCGAACACAGAGGGGGCGTGGCTGAGCACAGGGGGTGTTTGGCTGCCTTCACCGCTGCCTGCCAGCTCTTTCTGGAGTGCTCGAGTTTCCCCGTATATGTTGCCGAGGGCAACATGAAATCCACTTCAAACAGGGCGGAGCAGGAAGGTGAGAGTGCCGTGACCTCTTGACCTCTAGCACTGATGTGTAGTAACTTCACCACACGAATGTTTGTGTGCACCTGGTCAGGTGGGGAGAGTGTACTTCCACCACAATGGCTGCTGACCCTGATGGACGCCTGCTGCCTAGCAACGGACTTCAGCATCCAGGCCGTGGCCATCTCTCTGCTCATGGACCTGGTGGGCCTCACCCAGTCCGTCGCCATGGTGACCGCTGAGCGCGTGGGCAGCCCCGACTGCCCTCAGCCAATGAGCCCCAGCCAAGGGCGTGTTGCCGTGGTGATCAGACCCCCACTCACTCAGGGCATCCTGAAATACATCGCTGAGGAAACGGATTTCTTTAAGGTACCGCTTTTTGTGTTTCTTGCTGTGTCCTTCTACTTGTATCCCTCCGTCTCTCCCTCTCTCTCTCTGTCTCTCCCTCCCCCCCCCCCCCCTCTCTCTCTCTCTCTCTCTCTCTCTCTCTCAATTCAATTCAACAAAGCTTTGTTGGCATGAATGTAATAAAATATACTGTTGCCAAAGTAGTTAACAGAAAACAAATTGGAATAAACATTAAGATAAAAGACTTTGATCTTATTATAGACACAATTATAGGTTAAAATTTAACACAAGGAATTTTATTTACAGAGTTATTACTAATCAATAAAGACAATAGAAAATAAGAGCCAAAATGATTTCTAAATATTTATAATCAATAGTCATTTGTTTGTCCTCACTGGTTGTCCCTTAGGTGGTCACAGGTTTACACTCTCTCTCCTTCCTCACCCCTCTCTCACACTCTCTCTCCTCTCTCTCTCTATCTATCTCTCCTCGCTCACCCCTCTCTCTCTCTTTCTCTCTCTCTCCTCCCTCACCTCTCTCTCTCTCTCTATCTCTCTCTCCTCTCCTCTCTCTTGACACTGACCTGTGTATGCTAGTTTGAGCGTTTGTTTAGTTAGTGTTCCTAAAGCACGTCTCTGAGTGTAGACAGGTGAAGTGCTGTCACTGAATCACCCATCCCGCTGTCCTGCTGTCCCGCGCTGTCCTGCAGAGTGTGGCCCTGATCCTGTGGGAGCAGCTGGGGGAGTCTAGTCCCCAACACCAGCAGCGCAGCGTGGAGCTCTTCTACCAGCTGCACAACCTCGTCCCCTCCTCCAGCATCTGTGAGGACGTCATCAGCCAGCAGCTCATGCACCGCAACAAGGCAGGACACACACACACACACACACACGCATACACATACACACATATACACACACGCATATACACACACACACATACATATATATTACAACTACAGACACACTAGAAAAAAATCTTGTTTCTTATTTTATGTCACCGTTAACTACACGGAGTTGACGCGAACTTAACAGGCCCATCTATCTACCTATTTATCACAAGAGCTTGTAGCTCTGACAGTGTTCAATGCTGTAGCGAACGGCAGTAACTTTACCGCAAAATATGAAAACGATTGAAACCATTAATCACCTAATTAAATCCACTGGGAAATGTACAATCTCCTCGTCCCGCTTAGCAGTAAATGAATAACATGAATGAAGAACGTTCGTATGATTGAACGCAATTTGGCCTCCATGATGGTTCTGGGCGGAAATTGCTGGCGACTGTGTCATTGAAATAGCCGATTTCAGTCAATATGATAATAAAATATATATACACCCCCCCAAAAAAAAAAGTCCTCGGATCTACACGATTCGCGTAGGTCACCCTTTTCAAATTCAAAATGGCGAATTTCGCCGAAAGGTGACAGATTATCATACCTGACAAACACGTGTGTGCACACACACACACACACAGACACAGACACAGAACTGCTTTTATGTATTTACTGGGCTCTGAAAGGTTCTGTGGCTCTCTCTCATTCTCTCAGAGGATTACACACACACACATACACACACACACACACTGGGTTCTGAAAGGTTCTGTGGCACTCTCTCATTCTCTCAGAGGATTACACACACACACACTGGGTTCTGAAAGGTTCTGTGGCACTCTCTCATTCTCTCAGAGGATCCGCTTGGAGGCTCATGTGAAGTTCTCTGTTCTTTGGCATCTGACCAGAGACCTGAACATCTCCAAGTCCTCCCCTTTCAGCCGCACTTTTGACAGGTAAGCCCCTCCCACGTCACAAACTTTACACTTTTGACAGATAAGCCCCTCCCACCTGCCACTTTTCTGGACTTGTATAATATAACACATTCACAAAACACAACCTGCTAAAGTTTTAGGATGTACATTATAAATGTATAATATTTATAATACTAGAGTGTAATGTGTGTAGAGTTTAGTGTGTGTGAAGCTGTGTATGGTGTGTGGTAATGTATGCAGTGTGTATGAAGGTGTGGTGTATGAGGATTAGATTGTAATGTCAGTATAGTCTAGTGTGTGTTATGGTGCATGAGACTGTATGTGGTGTGTATGAAGGTGTACAGGGTGTATTGTGTGTATGACAACACCTCCTTAGGTATGTATGTGTCTGTCTGGTGTGAGTGATGTATGTATGCGTGTGTCTGTGGTGTATATGTGTGTATGTGTAGTGCAGGGGTGGCCAACCCGCGGCTCGCGAGCCGCATGCGGCTCTTTGCCTGGTTTCATGCGGCTCCCCAGCCGGTCCGCGGGCTCACCTGCACAAACAGGGCGACACACTGCTACATTTTCGTGGTGCGCGGTTAGTTTACAAGCCTAGCGAGCCGCTAATACTTTTAAAACCGGCGTAGTGGAAAACTCGCATTTGACTGTCTTCACAGCTAATAATTTACACTCGCCCCCCCCCCCCCCCCCCCCCGCTCAACAGGCGAGAATCAATTGGTGTGGTGTGTGTGTGTGTGTAGTGGGTATGAGACAGATGCATGTGTGTGCGTGTGTCTGGTAGGCTTGTCACGATACTAAGAATTACAACTTCGATACGATACTTTAAAAAATATTGAAATTCGATACCATTTTCGATACCAAAGTCAGATACTGTGCTAATTTCTGTTTTAAAGCCTTTTTATTTTTATAAACAAACAAATGAATATTGTATTTTGTTTCACAAATGTCAAATAAATAAAAGGTGTAGTCCCTACCACATTAAAACAGAAAAATAAATTGCACTTTAATATAAATTAACATAAATAATAGTAGTGCACTCTGGAATTCACATTTAGAAGTCAAAAAAGGCTAGTGCAAAAAGTGTATTTTAAGTATACTTTAAACAACTTTAACTTTAAGTCTTTAAGTAACTAAAACTTCAGTATTAGAGTAGAGTTCAGTACTCATAGATGATTGATCTTGTTGTAGTACGATCACTCTTTTTTTCTCCCTGTATGCTGTCGTACTTAAGGCTCTTAAACCAAGAATCTAACAAACATTTGCTAGGATACCATAATCGGACACATAATCTTGTATGCTGTAGTAATACTAGAAATGGGAACAATCACCAACCTCTTGGAATTCTTTGTACAAATCTGCGTGCCGGTCCTTCAGGTGTTTGGCCAGATTCGTTGTGTTAAGCTAGGTTTATACTTTCCCTAGTGGCCGTAGCGCGAGTCCGCACACCTCGCGCGACCCTGCGCGAACCGCTTGTCCGAAACGATATGTGGTAAAAGAAACACCCCTCAAAAACAGGGGAAGGAACATTTATCTGATGAAATTTAATGTTGCTTTGTGTTTCAGGTTTGAAAAGTGCTGGAATTTAGGCTGAAGTACTTGAAAATGCTTGCAATTGTGACTTCATTTCACAACCAATATCTGTCTGACTGAACAGTTCTCTTGTATTACGTTAACAAATACGAGCCTCCTGTAATTCCAGGACGAAACATGAGAGAACGTGAAGACGTTAAGATTGGGCGTTTTGAAAATGAACCACCATTAAATAATGATAAAAAGTGAATCATTTCGAGTATATGTATAAATATTTAACTTAATTAAGTTTAACGTGCTGGGAAATATTGAAATAGACCTTGAAAGTGACGTACAAGTGCTTTAATTCCAGTGGGATAACAATATAGGGCTTTTCAAACCCTATAATAAATGTCCATTGTTACTGAAATATGAATGTCCAGTATTATCAGTGTCCGCTTGTGTTTCTGTGTTTTTGTGTTCTTCGTGTCTTATGAAGCGTCCACCTCAAATAACCCCGTCCTATAGTTATATCTCTCTGTTCTTCCATTCCTGCTGTGTCCAGGTCTCTGTTCATCATGTTGGACAGTCTGACTCTGTGGGACGGTGCGGTGAGTGCGGTGGGCCGGGCCTGGCTCAGCCAGGTGCTGCAGAGACACGACATCGCCCGCGTGCTCCAACCGCTGCTGCTCCTGCTGCTCCACCCCAAAACCCACCGTGTGTCCATCCAGCGTGTGCAGGCGCAGTGCCACTGGGCCCAGGTCTTCCCCAGCGACGCCCCCACCCAATCCGCCCAACCCTCCTGCACGGGGGACGAGCACGCGTCTGGCGGTCAGTGCCGTTGGGTCCTGTCTTTATGTGCATGTTTTTTTATCATTTGATTTTACAGGCTTCTGATGACTGAGGATAGTGTGACACTTAGATTGATGTTATGTATTGTGTGTCCTTAGACTATGGTCGAGTGTCCAGGGACACGTTGCAGGTGGCGCAGGGCAGATCGATTCCTCTGGACGATATGGAGCCCTTCAGCCTGACCGTCAACCCTTTGAGTGACAGCTTGTCATTGCTGAGCGATAGCAGCGAGAACCTACAGCTCTGTGGGGAATACCAACCTCCAGACCAGCAGGGGGAGCCCCAGAGCTCAGAGTCCACGGGCTCTGGATCCTCCACTGTAGACGGCAGCTTTGATGAGCTAGATGGCAGCGTGGTGAACGTTTCCGAGCACGCTGCGGCATCGGACGACGCTCGGGAGGAGGAGGACATCCAGGACGCGGCTGCGGCCGTCCTCGCCGAACTGTTGGACAGGGTGGTGCAGTTGGTGGAGGAATCTTCGGCCGGGACACCATCGCCCCCAGAGCCGTGGCCTCAGACGGACTCGGATAGCTCCAACTCCTCCGAGGTGTCCTT